>NC_136426.1:91322553-91682553 GCF_052849685.1 Lactuca virosa
ATATTAAAAATGATTATGTAACATCTCAAAAATACTAATAAAAAATTTCATTTCTAAATCATCAGATTCACATATTATTTGTTCCAAAATCAGTCATAGTAAAATGTATCACAATCATTAGAGTAAAATAACAATCATTAGCGCGAAAAATCATATGGGGATGTTGTGCAGCCAAGTCGGACCCTTCCCTTTGGAACTGGAAGTACCTGAAAATGTTTAAACCACAAATCCGTAAGCACAAAACGTAGTGAGTTCCCCAAAATACCACATACCATACATATCAGTGGGCCCAACCCTAGGGGTGTATTTCGACCCTATGTGAAAGCTATGATACAACCATAGTCTTACAGTCATTTCCAGATTACAGCCCAACTATAACCTTTCTGCCATGATCCAACCATGGTCTTCCATGCAAGTCACAAAGACAAACAAGTGTTGTGATCCAACCACAGTCTTACATACAAGTGTTGTGATCCAACCACAGTCTTTCATGTAAGATACATAAAGACAATCTAGCAACCTACATAGTATAGTAAGAAGACTCACCTTTCTCACGAAGTCAGATAAACCACAACTCGATTCCTTGAAACAGGTGCTACAACTCACATATCGAATCAAACAAGGTCGAACCTTAGTCTATACTCTAGAACTAGCAATTTGACCAAAAGTCAACCCAGGTTAACAAGTCAAAGTCAACGGCCAACATCACTATCAGCTGATCATCACGTCGTGACCAGCCCATGGTCACGTTGTGGGAAGACGAACTCGGCCTGATCCCTAACTTGGGCACGATTCAAGCTACCATCACGTCGTGGTGGTCAGGTCATTACGTCATGAGATAATCAGTCCAAAATAACCGGGAAACCACCAGTTGTCACGTCATGACGAGGAGGTTGTCACGTCGTGAAACTGGGCTTTCCACAGCTTAATGGATTCGACTCTCCATTCATTAAGCCATCCACTCATTCCTTCCAGAAGGTTTCCTAACGTCCAATACAACCTGAAGATCGATGCTTTTCAACCATGCATGTCCATTGTAAGTCTAAATCTTAAACTACGTCAAAAATGGAGAAACAACACTAAGAATCTCATGCATGGGTTCAAAACACAAGAAAACATCAGATCCAAAGCATATAACACTCAAGGGGCCTAAAGGACCCATAAAGTTGTCAACTTTATGGAATCGCACCATTTCAACCTGCTCAAACTTGAAGATAAAGGGACAAAAACTTAGATCTAGAAACCTAGAACAATAAAGTTTGGATCTTGAACACTTACAAAGATCCAGAGATGCTCAAATGAAGTCCCAAAGCGTGCCAAGATGCTCACAACACTACCAAAGCCTTCTTTTTCCTTCAAAAGCAACCAAAAACACCAAGATGAACTCAAAAATAGAGGTGGTGGATTATGATTTCTTCAAGGGGGTTTAGGAGGTGATGGAGGCTGAGGGTGAAAGAAACCCTTGCCCGTCACTTACTTTAAATAGGGTCCAAGTCCGGAAATTAGGGTTTGCTCCTGTTCAAGTGTCATGTTGTGGCCATCATAGTGTCATGTCATGAAACTTAAATGAGACTCGTCTCTCGCGACCATGTCACGTCGCGACTCCCTCGAAACTCATATTTTACTTAAAATTTCATACATCAGGGATCCGGATGTTAGAGATTAGGATTCACGTTCAAATCCTCACGAGTTTCAATTTTGATGTAGTCTATTGTTTAAAAAAAATAATGATAAATATATAGTATTTGGTATAAATATAAGTCTTACTTTTTTTTCTTTAAAAAAATATTTAATTAAAACTAACTAAACGCTAAAATTACATAAAAAAAATCCTAATTCAAAGTATTTAAGTTGAGTTTTGAGATTAATTCGTTCAACTTTGGTTTTGCCGCTAATAATAATAAACATAAATATATCTGAAGTTTAGACCACCGTCCCAAATAAAATTTGAATATCAATCTATTGGTTGAGATCCCAATAAAGCAATAATTTTAATATCATACAACAAAAAAAATTGTTGGTAGTTTTTATCATATTATTCTAGCGTAATAAATTTGACAGATTACGAATAAAGTTCAATTTTTTATTTTATTGTAAATTAAGAGGTGCAGAGTATGCGTTTGCATAAAACTAGTTTGATCTCGGTTCGACCAAATGGCGGCGGACAAAGGGGTTGAGCCCCTTACGGGGTCCAAGGGACAACGTTTAACATACAATTAGTCGGATCAGCTAACCAAAAACATGGTACCATAATCAATGATTATGTTTGTGGTCATGTTGCTTCATTCCTTTCCGATACAATCCATATCTAGCAACTGTTGGAACTTTGTTAATAGGAAAATGCTTTTTGGTATTTATCTCACATCGGAAGAAGAAAGAAACCTATTCTACTTTATAAAGCTTTATTTTAGTATTTTAATAATATGACTAAAAGTTTAGGCTAAAGTGATTGGATTGAATTTGGTGATTGGACTAGTCAAAATAGTCTTGAAATATATATATATATATATATATATATATATATATATAAATTCGTTTATGACTCTTAATTAATACTTATTTTCGGTTTTGGGAGTTATTACAGGAATGACAGTTATCAACTGCCATTTGGCAGCCTATATAAACATCAACCAAATATGATTTATGGGTTAGAGAAAAACATACACACTTCTTCATGATTTCGTATTCTGCAATAATGAAGGGAACATAGAATTTTTCAACAGATTCAAGATCTTTTCTTGAATTGATTGTTGTATCCTCTGGATAGATCTCTACCTATGAAATTTCTGTCTTAGGACACTGTAAAAGTTGGCCTCAATCTGTACAAATCTGTGACTGTATTTTCTGTGTTATCAAAATTCAAGTATTTTTCTAGAAACTGATTTTTGTATATTACATTCAATTGAATTGCGTTTGTATTATTTCTATTATTTTGTTGATTGTATACTTTTGTCACAACAGCAACCACTATCAAGATGGCATAGTTATGCTTATTTTTTTATTTAAATATTCAAATGGGTTGGGTCTCTCATGAGTTTCAACTTTAATCTAATATGTCGTTTAAATAATAATAATAATAAAAATAATAATAATAAACATCTAGTACTTGATATAAGTATAAATCTTAATTTTTTTAAATGACAGCATTTTATTAAAACTAGCTAAACGCTATAAATTACATAGGAAAAAAAATTACAATCCTAATTCAAAGTAATTATTTCTTTTAAATTGTGTTTTGAGATTAATTAGTTCAACTTTTATTTACTTGGCCCATAATAATAGAAACCATAAACATTTTCTAAATCTAGACCACCGTCCAAAACCAAAGGGTTCTAGACCAACGGTATCAGGTGTTGTTCTTTCTCTTTGAGTTTGAGGGTTCAAGTCTCGTCTGATACACATGTGGATTTAGGAGTAATTTATGATTAGATTATATTGTCGTTAAAAAAAAGACCAACATCCAAAAAAAATTGAATTTCAATCTATCTTCAGATCCCAATAAGACAATAAGTTTAATATCATACGACCAAAAAAATTTTGTTCGTGGTTTTAGTTTTATTAGATATTTTAGTGTAGTAATTTACATATTACCAATGGAGTTTAAATTTGATTTTATTGCAAATTAAGAGGTATAGAATGCGCGTTTTATATAAAACAAGTTTGATCTCGGTTCGACCAAATAGCGACGGACAAGAGGGTTGTGCCCACTTACGGGGTCCAAGGGGCAGTATTTATTGTTGATTGATGCTTATTTTTTTATAAAGATAAATATGTAAATTCTATAAAAAAAATTGAACGGAAAATCTAATCTACTCCTAAACTATTCCTTAATTACATCTATATCCACGACGGGATTTAAACCCTCAACCCGAGAGAGGACAACTGTAACACCTATTCCAAGTAATATTGGATCTATTTGATTTTAGGGTTTTGGCCGTGGACTCGGTGAGTTGGAGGATCAACTCGTCGAGTAGAAGTATTAATTTCGGACGCATGATCGAGACCTACTCAACGAGTTAGAAGGCACCGACTCGGCGAGTACAAGCTGTAAAGAGAAACTCTAACTTTTAAGGGTTTGTTCCCTATATAAAGGACTTATGGTTCATTTGTTGTCTCCTTCAGCAACTTACTACCCAGAGGAGAGCGTTTTCGGCCGTAAACCCTCTTTTGGTGAGAAAAAGAGCCTTTGTGAGCATCTTTTGGAGGATTGTGGAGATTGAAGGAGAAAGAAACAGGAGAGGAGCTGTAGATCCAGCATCTATATCATATTGGCCATTAGTCTAAGGTAAAAAGCTGTGGCCTTTACCCCTAATTGCTTAGATCTCATTTCTTGGAAGTAAATGACCATTTTTGGGGAAAATGGAGTCAATCTTGAATCTGGACTTATGGTTCCATATTTGGACCTCTTTAGGTCCCCAATGGCATAAAGTTGCTCCATTTATGCAGTTCAACACCTTTCTTTGCACAAGAACCTTGTATGAAGGCTAATTTTGGTGTTATGGCCATGTGAGACCTTGCATGCACGTAAAGTTTGCAACTTTACGTGACATCTACCCTAGGGAAGGCTAGATCTGAAGTTTGGAACTCTAGATCCCAGTGGAAAAGGCCGAAAACGAGTAAGACTAAAGGAACTCGCAGAGTCCTTTAATCAACTCAACAAGTCTGCCATGGAGTTTATGACCAAGGGGTTTTCGGCTGGATGGGTTTTCGGCCAGGAGTTTGCATTTTGAGAGTTTGCGGCCGCGAACATTAGGGAACTCGAAGAGTCACTCAAGTGACTCGGCGAGTTGAGGAGTTAAGCAAGAACTCGACGAGTGGCTGGCTATACTCGACGAGTTGAGGTCAACATAGACCGTTGACCTTGATGGTGGACCTTGACTTTGTCCAGGGTTGACCTGAGGGTATTTATGGGTTTGTGTCAAGTTAATCACCTGATGATTATGGACAGTTGAGAAGGAGCAGTGTGTGGGATATGTCTGACTTCAGCTTATCAGTTCAGCATTCGAGAGGTGAGTCTCCTCACCATACCAATTGGTCTAAGGCACCAAGGCCGGCCCATTTTATGATATGTAGTATTCTAGCTGATATTGTATTATATGACCTGTTAGTTGGTATGAGCTAGGAGGTATGCTAGTGGTATATGTGGTATGTTTGTATGGAAGACCATGGGAGAGCCCATGACACTTGGATGTAAGACCATGTGGAGATCCCATGGTTTTCCTATTATGTAGTAGTGTTTATTGTAGATTTGCTACTGATATGTCTGATATGCATGTATAGGTGGTATGCTAGTGATTATGTGGTATACTAGTTGTCTTTGTGATACTTGCATGGAAGACAATGGGGGAGCCCATGTCACCTGGATGTAAGACCATGTTGAGAGCCCATGGCTTTCCTATTAAAGACCATGGGAGAGCCCATGGCACTTAGGTGTAAGACCATGTGGGGATCCCATGGCATCCTGGAGTAAGACCCTGGGGACGAGCCCATGGCATCCCTATATGTGGTATGCATGGTTTATATGGTTTATGTAGCTTTTATAGCTAATATGGATTATGTGATTATGTGGATTGTGTGTGGGGTATGCTCTGGGGAACTCACTAAGCTTCGTGCTTACATTTTTGTTTATTGTTTCAGGTATCATCAGTTTGGAAAGAAAGGGTCGGCTTGATCGCAATGGACACACCCATGTTTTCCGCAATGAATGATTTTGGGATGAACTCTGATAAATGTTTTAACTAACGATGTTTTGGAATGTTTGGGATAAATGATATCTATGTTTTGGCTATATTGAAAATGAAATTTTTACCCTTGATTTTTAGGTCATTACAAGTTGGTATCAGAGCCTTGGTTTAAGAGATTCGGAAAAACTTTCGGGCGTGCCAGAACTCAAACTGAGGATCTGTAAAGTTTTCAAAAAAAAATGTTTTCAAGGAAAAAGGTTTTCTAAGACAAGAAAAGGTGTGGTGCATGCAATCAACCGAGCTCAAGTAAGTTTCCCCAGAATACCCACATTTGATATATGTTATGATTTGATTATGAACCTGTGAATCGCATGCTAGTTAGGGCAAGGGGAGAACCATGTATGTGTTGTATGAGCTGGTAGACTTGCATGCTAGTGCCGAGTAATCAACAATAGGTTGGCCTGATATGTGATGCTTGTAGCCGTGAGAATATTGGATGCCACGCTGGAATGAGAATGATAAATGGGTATTTGTAACTGCTATGTGTATGCTTTTAAAATTGTATACGGTTAGGATCTTATAGTCTCAGAATAATTGATTTGGCCTTATTTCATGTTCCTTGTCTGGTTGTGGTCCTAGGGTAGAGTCTATTATTCGACAGTCTATTCGATCTTGTTCTGTGTATAATTTGCATGCATAAGGCAGCCGATTGCGAGAGTGGATGTGGACAGCATGGGTAGTGGTATATGGGTCGAATGTTGTATGATAATTCATGGGTCGGGGATTACCCTAGGGTAAGCCCAGTATGAGATTAGTGACATGAGTCACCTGATGGTGAATTGTATGTATAGGTAGAGTTGTTTGATTGGAATATGTTGGTTAGTTTTCCGTTGTCCGAATGTTGCTTGCTTTGTGCTTTGTGGGACTTCTAGAAATGTGAGCTAGCTACTAAGTGAATATGCTAGGTCACATGTGGCACAGTTTGTATAATCTCAGAGTGATGGATTTGGCCCTATTGCGCAGCTCTTGTTTGAGTCTAACCGTTCTAGGATTGAGTCTTTTACTTGAAGGATTATCTGATCTCTGTTACATGTGGCTATATTAATAAGGTAGCTAGTTGACATTACTGGGAATCTTTCAGCAGCTGAGGACTGGGTGGGTTGGGAACCTAGGGGGAACCTAGGAGGTGCTTCGATGGATATTGTGTTGCTGTTTAGCAGACATTTGGTACATCATGGGAGTAGGTGACTTAGAGGATCCGGGATGATTCCGAAGGAAAGTATGGATAGGTGTGGAAGGTAGTATTGGGCCCGTACTACTGAAAGCACAGGATCCATACTCGAATCGGGGAAAGTCTTGGAGAATCTAAGAGGCCTGGGAAGGAGAATTATTGGTTATCGTTGGACTGTGGGGACAGCTGCTTTGCAGAATGAGGATGAGCACGCATGGGCGAGACCAGGGTTTGGTCCCAGCTTCGGTGGTGAGCCAGTTAGTGGAGGGACTGCCAGGATTTTAAGTTCACCCTGGATCAGGCGGCAAGGATTGTGTGATCTAATGCACATTCGGGATTGGAGACCAAGTCTCAGGGATAGTTTGTAGCCCGGTTTAGAGCAGAGATTGCTCCAGCTGCTGTGTTGTAGCCGCGACGATTGAGTTAGTAAGGGGATCAGGATGCGAGACCCTGAATGATATGGATCACAGAACCGAGGACGGAAGATTGATTAAGAGTACCTCAATAAAAGAGGTTCAGGTCAGGTGAATTTATTGGAGGGTCTCAGGCGGAGACCCAAGAGTTGGGATCAACATTTGAGAGGTCAGCAGGGTCGTATCCAATGCAGCGTTTGCAAAAACTGTGCGATGAAGTTTCGCTCCAAGGGTTTGGACTGTCATTGGGATCGGAATGAGGTGTTACATCATGTTCTCAGGGTGGTCGAGGTATCATAAAAGGAGGTGGTCAGGATTCCTTCAGATGTTTGTGGATATGCTAACTTCGGCCATTCCCGGTGGATATTGGGTAATTGTATCGCGTGGATATCATGATAAGTTGGATCTTGGGTCGGTATTCTACTATTTTCTGGGTTAGCAAGGGATGTCAGATGTCATTCATCATGTCGAGGAATCTTTGAGAGATCTTCATATGGACGTATCTCGCGGAGCAGACGCCGCGTATACCGTGATTGCTCCGAGTCGTTGTCGAAATCTGTTCAGTGATCTGGGTTGCTACGGGTGTAGCAGGGATTGGTCAAGTTTTCAGGGATTGCCCACAGGGGGCAAGCCCGTTATTTTTGTTGTGGTCAGAAGGGTGACAAGGAGGTCGACCGTTTGAGAATCAAAGAGGAGCGGTGAGTGCATCCGCTCCGACTATTTTGAGGATCACCATTGGAAGAGAGGGTAGAGTCGGAGCCCAGCAGGGAGGGGACCCACTTTGCAGGGTCAGGTAGGAGGAGATCGGAACTCCAGCAGACAAGAGTGCGAGGTATGTACCCTTTTTGCCTCCCCACCAGCGTTGCATGTATCTAGTAGATGTTATTTCTCATCAGCATGAATAGGCGTATCATTGGTTGTTATCTCTGGTGGTGGTTGGGTTGGACACACCTTCAAGAAGAGCTATATGCCATCTGCCTATTGTGAATTTGGGTGGAATAGTACGGGATCATCTCCTGATATATCGCAGATTTTCCAGCAATTGAGTGTCATTTTGAGGATGGTCGGGGATGGTTTAAGGGTTCGTATGAGGGGATTTTGGCTAGGTTTTAGTAACCTTGGCAATTATGTTAGGAAAGCCTCTCAGAGTTGCCGAAGGACAGAGAGAGAAGTTATCGCTGAAGTATTATGGAAGCATCCGACCTTTGGACTCCAAGATTTGAATGTGATATCAGTATGAACAACTAGAGTCATTGGCAGTGTTGGGACACAAGATGTGTTAGTTGGTTTTCGGGAATCGTGTTATTTTGGAAGGGTTATTCATGGTGTTCTAGCTTTGGTAAGCACTGATCGTCAGCAAGGTGAGCATTCGAACGTAATGAGGATTGGAAATCCTTAAATTTTGTGTGCAGAGCGGACTTAGTTGAATCTAAGTGGTGGAGAACCACCCAGGTATCCAGGTCAGAAGCAAGGGGTGAAAGTGATGTAAGACTACGAGGGAGTCGTAGCATTCACTAATGGTCAGTTAGGGTATAGTGTTGTAAGACTGCGGGGGGGGGGGGGGGGGGCGTAGCATTCACTAGCAATAGAGAGTGTTGTAAGACTACCGGGGGGGTAGCATCCACTAGCGGTAGAGAGTGTTGTAAGACTGCGGGGGTGCCGTAGCATTCACAGATTCTTTCAGGTGATCTGGACTAGGGTAGGCTAGTTCGCAGGGTTGTGGGAGAGCCACAGCTTAGTTAGGATCACGACCGGAGGTGAATGATCGATCAGTTATCCGGGGGCGAGCCAGGACGTGTATGGGAGTCCAGGTTGGAACCGGTAGAGACCGTTGAGCTAAGGGTTGGACCTTGTGATACAAGATCTTGTGGTCGAGTAGTGCATGTTTCTGTAGGGTTACGGCTGGGTAGCCCTGCTATGGGAACTCATAAGAACCTGGTGGTTGGACCGGGTGCAAGACTGGAAGTCTCAGGGAATCGGCTAAGGATATTTAATTAATCGGACAAGTAAAGGATGACAGGAAGTCATGGGGCAGTATGCAAATGCCGATTCGAGGATCTCTTGATAGGAGCGGAGTAACAATTCAGATTTGGATAGGAACCCAAATCGGAATTCGTGCAGGATTTTTGTTTCAGTAAGATGGGATGTGGGGCATCTATATGACAAGGGCATCGAGGGCAGAATTCCAGGGCGGTGAATGGGTTGGTTTGATGGTGGTTTAAGCCATTGTGATGCGTCTCGGGTGGCTCTATTTCTAATAGAGCCACGACATGTCGGAATCAGGAAACAATATATCGAAGGAGACCGGGTATGATGCAAGACTACTGCTATTCTGGTAGTATTCACCGTTTTGCGTCGGATTTAGGGGCGACAGGTTGTCAGCCTATCTCGATCGAATGGATCAATCGTCTGGAAGGAGCTAGGGTAGTCATGGTTAGACGAGGTATCCTTCAGAGGTCGCAGGGGACTGCTGAGTGTGTTTTGGCTCAGCGATCGGGTAGGTGTCCAGTGTTCCGGACTATTGGCAGACAGGTTGGGACCAAGGGGGTCCCCGATTGTTCTTCATGAAAGCAGTCATGTGGCAGCAAGAGGAGTAGGAGCGACTTCAGTGATTTGGGGTCTGGGTGTGGAATTGCTTGTTAATCATTAGCCGCAGTTAATCAGTGACTTTGTTCTTTGGGAAGCCTCAAGGTATGGTGAGTGGGAAGTATTCTATTTGGGTTGGTTTTCTTGTGGAACCAGTTCGATGGGGGCAGTCTGTCAGGAAGACAGACCATCTCGAGACTTCAGATTTCAGATGGAGCAGGTGTGATCAGGTTGCAAGGAATTCATTCATTTTTAGATTTCGTGTTGCTGAAGGTGTCGCCCTGGAAAGGGATTATCAGGTTTCGGAAGAGGGACAAGCTGGGGCCTCGGTATATAGGCTCGTTCAGGATCTCGGCCTGGGTGGGCGAGGTGGCATATCGCTTGGATTTACCAGAGGAGCTTAGCCAGATTCACAACACCTTCCACGTGTCTCAGCTTCGGAAGTGTGTCACCGACGAGTCCGCAGTCGCTTCGTTGGACGACATTCAGATGGACGAGAGCCGGAATTATATCGAGAAGCCGGTTGCGATTCTTGATAGGAAGACAAAGGGTCTTCGGAATAAGGAAATAGAGCTGGTAAAGGTGCAATGACAGCATCGAAGTGGCTCCGAATGGGCATGGGAGCCGGAAGAGGAGATGCGTGAGCATCATCCTTATTTGTTTAGGTCAGCAGACTTCGAGGACGAAGTCTACTTCAAGTGGGGGAGACTTGTAACACCTATTCCAAGTAATATTGGATCTATTTGATTTTATGATTTTGGCCGTGGACTCGGCGAGTTGGAGGATCAACTCGTCAAGTAGAAGTATTAATTTCGGACGCGGGATCGGGACCTACTCGACGAGTCGGAAGGCCGCGACTCGGCGAGTAGGAGCTGTAAAGAGAAACCCTAACTTTTAAGGGTTTGTGCCCTGTATAAAGGACTTATGGCTCATTTGTGGTCTCCTTTAGCAACTTACTACCCAGAGGAGAGAGTTTTCGGCCGTAAACCCTCTTTTGGTGAGAAAAAGAGCTTTTGTGAGCATCTTTTGGAGGATTGTGGAGATTGAAGGAGAAAGAAACAGCAGGGGAGCTGTAGATCCAACATCTATATCATATTGGCCATCCGTCTAAGGTAAAAAGTCGTGGCCTTTACCTCTAATTGCTTAGATCTCCATTCTTAGAAGTGAATGACCATTTTTGGGGAAAATGAAGTCAAGCTTGAATCTGGACTTATGGTTCCAGATCTGGACCTCTTTAGGTCCCCAATGGCATAAAGTTGCTCCCTTTATGCAGTTCAACCCCTTTCTTTGCACAAGAACCTTGTATGAAGGCTAGTTTTGGTGTTAAGGCCATGTGAGGCCTTGCATGCACGTAAATTTTGAAACTTTACATGACATCTACCCTAGGGAAGACGAGATCTGAAGTTTGGGACTCTATATCCCACTGGAAAAGGCCGAAAATGAGTGAGACTAAAGAAACTCGACGAGTCTGCCTGGGAGTTTACGGTCAAGGGGTTTTCGGATGGATGGGTTTTCGGTCAGGAGTTTGCGGTTGAGAGTTTGCGGCCACGAACATTAGGGAACTCGACGAGTCACTCAAGTGACTCGGCGAGTTGAGGAGTTAAGCAAGAACTCGACGAGTGGCTGGCTATACTCGACGGGTTGAAATTGTTTTACAATTCTCCATGTGGGCACGATGCAGTAAATCAGTGGCATACTTGTGTTGAAGCAATGTGATTCCCTCTGAATTGTGAACTACTTCAATCCCTAGAAAATAATGCAAACGCCCGAGATCTTTAAGTGGAAAGGAGGAAGACAACGCATAGACAAGCTTATCTACCACCTTTTTGGATGAACCGGCAATGATTATATCGTCGACATAGACCAATATGTAAATAAGAACTCCACCATGATTGAAGAGAAATAGGGAAGTATCGGCCTTGGAAGATTGAAAACCAAGATGATGTAGTTTTTCACTGAGTCGGGAGAACCAGGCACGGGGCGATTGCTTAAGACCGTATATCGCCATTTGAAGCTTGCACACATAATGAGGTCTGTTGGAATCTTCAAAACCAGGGGGCTAACTCATGTATACGTCTTCATGTAGAAATCCATGAAGAAATGCATTGTTGATGTCGACTTGGCGAAGATGCCACTTGCGAGAAACAGCCAGAGACATAATTAGTCTTACCATTGCGGGTTTTAAAATGGGACTAAACGTCTCTTGATAATCAATACCATACCGTTGAGTGAAGCCACGAGCAACCAAACACGCTTTGTGCTTGTCAATGGAACCGTCTGGATGTTGTTTAACCTTAAAAATCCATTTTCAGCCAACTATATTGACACCAGGTGGTCTGGGAACATGAACCCATGTGTTGTTTGCATGGAGAGCATCATATTCTGTTTTCATTGCTTCGTACCAAGCTGGATCAGACAGAGCTCGCTTATGAGAAGTGGGAGTAGTGAAAAATGCCCTCATGTTTGGATTGTACAGAATGGTGCCATCATTATACTGTTTAGGAAACACTTTGCCCAGTTGACCACGAGTAACTGCACCTAAGGGAGCAGCTGTTGAGATCGAAATAGTAACTATAGCTGCTGGTGATGACCGTGCAGGAGTAACCGGTTTAGGAGAGACCGGTTCAGATGAGGTTGCTAGTGTTTCTGGTGGCGTCGGGGCATCTTGTGTCACATTTGGCTGTGTTGAAACGATGTTTTCATTGGTTTGAAAACCTTGAATCGACGGTAATGGAGTTGTAGTTGCATTGTAATTATTAGTGGACAGCATAGATAAATCATGGTTAGTCATATGATCATTTAAAACAGCCAGTTCAGACTGAGGAAACGACACAACACTTGAGCTTGGGAGAGAAACAGTTGTATTAGATGAGTCAGCAAATGGAAAAAAATGATTCATCAAAAAAAACATCACGAGAGATATAGACACTACCGGTGCTTCTATCCAAGCATTTGTAGCCTTTGTGCATTGAGCTGTAACCAAGAAACACACAAAGTTTTGATCTAAATTCAAGTTTTCGCGTGTTATATTTACGTAGACTTGGCCAACATGCACACCCAAAATTCCGAAGAAACGAGTAGTCAGGAGTGATTTTGAGCAATCGGGTAATGGGTGCAAGATTGTTTGTGACACGATTGGGTAATCGATTTATCAAATAACAGGAAGTCAAGAATGCTTCATCCCAAAAACGCAAGGGAAGAGAAGAGTGGGCTAGGAGAGCCAGACCTGTTTCGACAACATGTCGATGTTTTCTCTCGGCTATACCATTTTGCTGAGACGTGTGTGGGCAAGAAACATTGTGTGAGATACCTATTCTTTGAAAATATTGATGGTGTTTGTGATATTCACCTCCCCAATCGGATTGTATAGCACAAATTTTAGCATTCAAAAGTCTTTCAACATGATTTCGAAAGTTATAGAAAATTTGCTCAACATCAGATTTTATTTTAATGAGATATATCCAGGTATAACGACTGTAATCATCAACAAAGCTCACATAATATTTAAAACCACCACTAGACACTTGAGCAGGTCCCCAAACATCCGTGTGAACCAACTCAAGTGGAAAAGAAGTAACACGAATATAGTTATTGTACGGGAGTTGATGACTGTTCCCTTTTTGACACGCATCACAAATAGAAAAATTTCTATAAAAAGAACATCCTAAATTATTAGACCTCCAAACAGACTTGACTACTGCTGAAGACGGATGACCAAGCCGCCGGTGCCACTGAGAGCATGAGACACGAACACTAGATGAAGCAAGGTGAGGTGTTGGAGATTGCTTGAACGACACCGGATAGAGACCACCCTTGCTTTTACCGACTAGAAGGATTTTCTTCGTGAGTTTGTCCTTAACAAAGAAAGCATTGGTGTGAAATTCAATAAAAACATCGTTATCATAAGCAAGCTTGTAAGCAGAAAGAAGATGTTTGTTTATATTTGGGCCACGTAAAACATTTTTGAGAACAAGGGGTTTTCCTAAACCGGATATTTTAGAATGACCAATATGAGAAATGTTCAAACCTGTGCCATTTGCAACCTGCACTTGATCCTTGCCATTGTAACGTTCTTGGATAGACAGCCGCTCTAGATCACTGGTGAGATGATCTGTAGCCCCAGTGTCAATGTACCAATTTGGATCTCCATTGTAAGAACCTGTAGTATATAGCCAATAACCTCCTCATCAGTCATGGGATGGACAATGTTCGCCATTGTGTCAGCAAGTGTTGTCATTTTTTAATAATATTCAGATGCACTCAAATCTCCTTTCCTGGTTGTTGATAGTTGAGTGCGTATTTGTATAGAGTTACCTCTATGTTGTGCTAAAAACATAGTGTGGAGAGCAGTCCACAGTTGACTTGAAGTATCTGTGCATCGGGTGAGTTGAGCCAACACTTCTTCTGTCATGGAAGACAGAAGGCCACCGATAATTGTTTGATCTTGTACCATCCATGAGTTATATGCGGGATTGATTGTTTCCTGTGCTTAAGCACCAGCCCCTGTTGTTACTTTGGCAGGAGGAGATTCAATTGAACCATCAAGATAACCATATACCTGAACACCCTTAAGAATGGGCACCACTTACGCTTTCCAAAGCAGGAAGTTAGATCGGTTTAGCTTACATGTGATAGCTGTGGCGATCTTGGAGGAATTGATGTTTGAAGCAGAAGTAGACATGGCGAGACTGGAAAGGGATACCAGCGGCCGAAGATGAAAGGGAGAGAGATAGGAACGAGAGCCCTAGGATAAGCTCTGATACCAAGATAAATTATGTATTTGCCACACACCATAACCCGTATATATATATATATATATATATATATATATATATATATATATATATATATATATATATATAGGGATAAACCCTAACAGATAAATTTTATCTATACAACATTTGAATAATATGTTCCTATCTAATCTTCTTATGTTTACACGATCTACATTAGGTCGTAAATTGTTTTATCTTTAATATAAGTATAACACTTTTATGTAAGTATTACTTAGATTTTATTTAATGATAAGAAATATTGATCTAAAATAAAATAAAATAAAGAAACATGAAAATATGAGTGCTATAAGGCTAAGGCCCGGAGGGCGTGGCCTCTGCAACCTCGACGAACACAGGGCTGATCCATCGGCATGCCGAGCTCGGTTCGGCAACTCGATGAAGTTCTGCCGAACTCTCTCTTATTTGTCTTCTTTTTTTTTCTTTCTTCTTTCTTCTCCCTGCCTCGACAACCTTGTTCTCACTCCCTCTATTTTGCATTATCATCAAAATGGTGTTTGACTGAGGTGAAGCTCAGTGAATTCGGCACCACTCACGTCAGCCAAAGAACCGATGTACCCATTTAGAGAGTCATCTATTTTTTAACATTTGTTGGCTTTTGGGCCTTTTAAACCGTGGGTACCACCATACCAGTTTATTACAGAATAATTGCACGTGGCTCACTACCTGCATATTTACATTAATAAAGATTACTACTAAAATATTCCTCAAACAAATATTTTATATTATAAATCTAATAATTTTGAACCTAGGAAATAATAAAGAAATTTACTAATAATTAAATACCAAAAAGTACATTAGATAACTCCATAAGCGAAAAAAACCCTTTAATTAATGTTGTAAATGTTTTGTAATGCAAACATAATGCTCGTTTATTTTGTGCATATGATTTACATTTAATATAATCTCATTTATTTTAAAATAACAAACATAAAAGTTTAATTATTTTAAATTATTTTTTTCATTTAATATAAAATTTTATTATTAATAATTGTTAAGATTATCTATCTGTCAGTTATTTTTTGGAACCGTTTATTATGTATTATTTTTATTATTTTAATTTGTTAATCCGTATGACATGTGAGTTTTTAACTATATATATATATATATATATATATATATATATATATATATATATATATATATATATATATATATAGGATTATTTGAGAACTCAAAGTTTCCCGAGAACCCAAGAACTAAAAGTGGAGCGTTAGATTAAAAAATTAAATGGCTGAGATGCTTGGTGGCATATTTGTAAATAGATAGAAAAGTAGAGATGGAGGGGTATCTTAATAAAATTAGCAAGGGGTATTTTAGGACTCAAATTTATAATTATAATTTCTTTAATAAAATTACTGACAAATTAGATTTTTTAAAAACTCACTTTATTCCCTCTTTCTCTCTCACAGTCGATACTGGAATTCAGAAAACCATGGACACTCTCTCTCACTTCCTCCCTCACCACCGTTTCCTAGATCCAGGTGGTGGCGCCACCGATCGAGAAAAAATCAACGCATGAGAGAAAGCAATCGTCATCTTCTTCACTTTATTAGTTGTCTCAAGTCTATCATTTTCTTCCAGCATCATTCCAACCGGAGAAGAAATCAATGTCTACTTGACATCTCGTCCGATCTCTAGATTTTGTGTTCGACCGATTTGGAATCCACAACGTCCGCTACTCCACATTCCGTCAAGATCTGGACTTAAATCATCCTCTCACACGTCTCTTTCTCACCGACTCTCTCTCTTTCTCTCCACATTCTCTCGCATCGCCGGTGTATAAAAGCCCTAGAACACAGTTTTTTTTGATTTTTTCATCGTCATCCACCGGAGAATTGGTCAATCACAGTGTTTGTTTCTTGAGTATGACGGCTGAACAAAAAGAAGTTCATTCAATGATAAATCGGTAAGTGACCTTTCAAATCTAGTTGACTTGCTCTCATAAGGAATTCCTTTCTGTTGCTTTACACTAGAATCGCATTCTTTATGAATACAATTTAATGTCCTCGACTAATTTGTATCAAGTTGATTTAAGATTTTTCCCTGTCTTTTTATCATTCTAGATTTGTGACATTTTTTACTTGTAAACTATAAGTTGGACTTGATTTTTGGGGGAAATCGACATTAAGGTTCACAATTTGTTAAACTTATCTTCTTTTTGTGCTTTTTCGATGTATCTGGATCTGGAACTATACAGATGTGTTTTGATAGCATTTTCAAAGCTTATATGGTTTGCTTTTACTTTGATATTGTGTAAATTGATTCATTTTTTTTCTGATTTTTATGAACTCAGTGCCTAATTGAAGGACTAGAATCCAAGGATTGGCTGAAGATTTATGATTCGTTAAATGATGTGAGGCGGATGGCGTTGTTTCACTCCACTTTATTGCTCCCGATCTTGTATGTAGAAACCAATACTTCTTTTTCTGTATTAAACACCAGAAAACGATTTTGTGGAGTTTACTAATATGTCGTGTTTTTATATGAATACAGGGAAAAGGTTTTTCTGGTTTTAGTGAAGGCGATGAAGAATCCAAGAAGCGCTTTGTGCAAAACTTCTATCATGGTTGCTTCTGATATTTTCAAATCATATGGTGATAAGTTGCTTGAGTCCACAACCTGTGACGCTGTTGACCACATGGTATGACTTAGATGATGGAAATTATAGAAAATTCAATTTTAATATTTCTATTTTACATCTAAATCTCAATAGGTGGAGCATGTGAATGCTTTAGCATTTGAACTAGCAACCACAACAACAAACGAATGTTTCAAGATTAATCAGTGCAAAGATTTGTTGTCAATATTCACACACATGGAGGTAAATAAACATCAAACTCCAAATTATCTTTTAATTTCTATTTTATTAAACTATTTACCATCATTTCTTATATACTCATGTTTTGAATGAAACTATTAATCACTTTTGATTCACACGTAATTCACATTTGATTCACATGTGCTTCAGATGTGATTCACATGTAAATCATATGAGATTCACATGTAAATCATATGATGCACATGTAAATCATATGATTCACATGTGAATCACATGTGATTCACATGTGAATCACATGTGATTTACATGTGAATCACATGTGATTCACATATGTAAATGTGATTTACATGTGAATCACATGTGATTTACATGTGAATCACGTGTGACTAACATATGATGTCATATGTAAATGTGATTTATATGTGAATCGCATGTGATTTATATATGAATCGCATTTATTCATATGTTAATCACATGAAAATAACATATGTATTTTTGTGAGTGTTTTTTCATTAATCAAATTTTTTTTTTTCAATTTTCTTGTAGATTTGGAAGAAATTATGGTGAATATTGAAGATGTGAAAAATGATAAATTGAAGAAAATAAGGAAATATTGACACAAAGACATGAATACGCTTTGAAATTTGTAGCATTTTTTTTTATTTTTTATATTTTATTTTGTAGCGAATGAAATACTTGTACTATTATGTTTATAGATTAATTAATAAAAATGAGATTTTTTATGATTTATTTACGAATATTATAGTATTTTTATTGATTTTTAAAAATTTACTTTTAAAAAAAATGCAGTTTTTTTTAGAAATTTACAATTTTTTTTAAATGCAGTTTTTTAAAAAAATTGCAGTTTTTTTTAAATACAGTTTTCTTTAAAAAAAATTGCAGTTTTTTAAAAAAATTACAGTTTTTTTTTTTTTAAAATCAGTTTTCTTCAAAAAAAAATTACAGTTTTTTGAAAAAAATGTACTTTTTTGAATAAAAATGCAACTTTTTTTTTAAAAAAAAAATTGCAGTTTAAAAAAAAATTCAAAATTTTTTTAAATTCATGTTTTCTGAAAAAAAATTAAAAAATCTCCATTTTTTTTAAAAAAATCTAACTTTTTTTTAAAACAAGAATCCGAAATTTGATTTATTATGTTCAATTTTAGAACGTTTTATTAATATTTCCAATAGCAAAAAAATTAAACATTAAATGAGTTCGGTAAGATGACAATCATGCCCTTTATGAGTTAGTTTTGATCTAACGCTCCACTTTTAGTTCTCGGGTTCTCGGGAAACTATGAGTTCTCAACCGATCTCAACCCTATATATATATATATATATATATATATATATATATATATATATATATATATATATATATATTATCAGGTGAGGACTCAAAAATTAATGAAGACTACGTGAATAAATATTTTTTTGTAAGATTGAAAATTTGATTCGTTAAGATTAATTTAATATATTTTCTTTTTTCTAAAATTCGAAAATGAATTTTATGTAATATTATCAAAAATAATAGAAATTTACTACAAAGGTTAAAAAGTTGAGTGTTAAAATCGTAAAGCCGGAAAATATAAAAAGAAATTGACGCGAGTTTTCTAGTAGACATACACTACACTAGGGATGAGAATGTGGCCCGAAAACCCGAACTGAACCGAATTATGCCCGAATAAGCAATTCGATTCGGGTTTCGGGTATCTACATTATGTTTATTCGGTTCTCGGGTTATTCGGTTCGGGGTACCCAAATAAGAGCTTATTCAGTTCTAAATACTCGAACCGAATAAGCATTTGTCATCCCCTTTCTCTGATCGATGGAAATCAAAATCATGATTCACATTTCTATCATCGTCATTCATTACAAAAAAACCCTATGTTCGTTCTCTTCGTTTCAAAATCGACCAATTTTCTCATCTATTTCCAAACTCGAAATCACTTATGTTGATCTTTCCTTTTGTCTCAAACTTTCAAAAATCAACCCTTCCTATTGTCTCTAAGGATTCACGAATCCTACTTTGTCTAATTATGGAAAATTGGGTTCCAACTCAAGAAACTCAAGTAAGAAATTAATTTTCATTATGTTAATCTACTATGTAAATGTTATTCTTTCAATGTGTTATCGTGTTATGTTAGTCTTTGAATATTTTATGTTGATGTATAAAAGTACATTGTTATTCTATTATTTGGATTATTCAGGTTATTTAATCCTAATACGGTTTATTCGGTTATATTAGGTCCAAAATCATCTTGTACAAGTTATTCGGGTAATAACCTAACCGAACCGATTAATACCCGAACCGAACCGAATCCATATTGGTTTTTCGGTTCGGTTTTCGGTTCATGCAATTACCTTTATTCGGTTTTCGGGTTATTCGGGTTCGGGTCGGTTCGGTCCGGTTCCGACCCGAATAACATCCCTACACTACACATGCATGTTATTCTCTCTCCGACACGTGTCAATCAAAGATTAGCCGAGTTTTTTTTCCTCAAAATTTGTTTTTCAGTCATTCCAAAGTTTTAAAATTTAATTTTCTACTCAATATACTAATAGCTTTGTAAAAAAAAATCAAAAATAAGTTTATGAAGTTTTCATAATTTAATTTTAAGAAAGATTAATTTTTATAAAATAACGGATTTTTTTATCTGAACTCGAAAAAGCAAATGATAAAGTTCTTCGCAGTACTATTTTAGTGAGTTTGTAAAGGAAAATTTTCAAAATATAGTTATCAAGTATACAAATGTTTTGTTTAAATAATACTAACTTTTTATAGAAAAAAAAATAAGACGTTGAAATTTCCGTTCTCCAAATTAAAAATATTTTAAAAGTTTATTATATATCATATATTATGAACTTTTTGAAAATACATTTTAAAAAATAAGGTTGTTTAGATACAAAAATTTATTTTGACAGATTACAAGTTTTTATTTTTTAAAAAAATTATTAAATATAATATGATCCAAAATGAGATGATTCAACTTATTTATAATTCAAAAAAATGTTATGATTCTAAATTTGCTATGATCTAAAAATATTTTGATACAAATATTTTATGATCCTTAATTATATCTTTTATGATTAAAATATAAATGATTCAAATTATATAATGATCCAAAATTTGTTTTTTGAACAAAAACTTTATTTTATTGCATATATTATTGATCTAAAATCATATGATTCAATATAATTTGATTCAAAATTTTATAATCCAAAAATAATATGATTTAAAAATAATATAAACGTGAAATAATATGATCCTTAATATTTTTATTAGTTAAAACTTTTAAAATTGTTAAACATTAAAAACTTGAAACCACATTTAGTTTAAAGAAATCAAAAGTTCCAAAAATAAAAAATCAAAAAATAAAAAATAAAAAATAAACAAAATAAACAAAAACACTAGTAGCTTCAAATATGTAGAAAATACATTAAAAAAAAGAAAAAAAAATATATTAAAAAAAACTAAGAAAAACTATAAAACCTGAAAAGGAGTATATATATGTTTAATATATTTTTTAAATTATATATATATATATATATATATATATATATATATATATATATATATATATATATATATATATATATATATATATATAACGAAAAAAACGAAAATAAATAATAAAACTCACTTAAAAGACGTTCTGTTAACGTTCGTCGTACATTATTAAATCTTCGAGTTCATA
Organism: Lactuca virosa; assembly: GCF_052849685.1. Taxonomy (NCBI): domain Eukaryota; kingdom Viridiplantae; phylum Streptophyta; class Magnoliopsida; order Asterales; family Asteraceae; genus Lactuca; species Lactuca virosa. Next base: position 91,343,741 of record NC_136426.1, read on the forward strand.
TTACTTACCACGGACGTGCGCTGAATGCGAACATGTCACATCCTAGTATTGGGTTTGACGTTTGTCTGTTGACGAAGGGGTAGTGAAGAATTATTCTCGCAGTCGTCACCAATTTTTGAGTCAAGACCAAATCCACACCATATATATATATATATATATATATATATATATATATATATATATATATATATATATATATATATATATATATAAAAGTGGTTCAAAAAGAACAAAAAAAAAGTTAGAAACTTTAAGATGTTTTTTTTTAAACTTTATCATTAAGAATTTTCTTTTCATTTTAACCTTTTATAAATTATAGTGTAACACTTGGTTTTCACTTTACATTAGAATTTAATATAAACGTTTGTTTATAAAAATCGAAATAGAAATATATATCATTTTTAGCCAAAGAAATCATCATGAAAGTTGTAGTAGTCGTGATGACGATTCCGTAGGAATAAAGAACGCCCAATATGACTTCGTATGAAGAAATTATAATCTTTCGAAGTTGTTGTGCAGGAGTGTGCGACACAGAAATCAAAATTAAAATCGATTGATTTTTAGCCAAACAATGTAAATGAGAGTCAAAGATCTTGTAAATATGAATTTGTCGATATAGAGACAGTTTAGAACGGAATTCGTATGAAGAAATTTTGAATTTTTCACAGTCTTGTACAGTGTAATCTTCATAAACTGTGAATTTAAAATAGAATGGGAACTAGCTATTGAAATCTAAACGAAAGTTGTAGGACTTGGACATATCTACGCGTGGATATAAAGAACGTCGAAAATGGAGCTCGTATGCAAAAGTTAGGATTTTATGAAGATTGCAAAAAATACATGTGAAGCGGTAACGTGGCGGCACTAAAGTGCACCACGTGGCAGAGGCGGAGGACACATCTTCCACCGACCAGGCAACATGGACCAGCGAGAGTGCAATACGTGGCAACAAACGGGAGGAATATCGTCGATAAAGTGCGTCACTCTTATCCACAAAGCGTGACGACCGTACTCAAGTAGGCTATAAATAGCAGCGAAAATCAGCTCATTTGCTCACACCTTATTCCAAATATCTTTCTCAATCTCTCTCCCAAACCTCTTGAGTATGACTTCTAAGTCTCGGGCATATTAACGAGGTGTTTCGGTGATGGAAATCCCGACAAGATGAACTCTTATGAATTTATAAATAAGATTTATCAGTAATTCCAAGTCATAATACTGACTGCTCTACTTACGGGAGTGATATCTATGCTAGATCTAGTGAGGTGTTTAAAGTGGATTTTTCAAACAGTATACTCTATATACCAAACAGATCCTACCTCCGATATGATCTTACCTAGTTATTCCTTATTTGAGAAAACTTGAAGTAGGCATTGCGATTAGTGAAAGATCTAGTTTTATTACCATATTTCCATAGATATTAATAAGTTATGGTATTATAGGTTAATACTTGTTACTTTTCAGTTGGATCGCCAGTTGGATAGCTGATAGTCGTCAGAGTGATCCTCCACATGAGTTATCTCAGTATACTATGTATTACAATATATATCCATGTATGTTAGGATATAATATTTAGTAGAGTAGAAAGCATAGATTATATGTGTTTAATGCTATTGTACATGAGTTATTGAGTAAAGACGAAAAATATAGTCTTTATGTGTTTATATGTTATTGTACTTGAATTATTCATTACAATTAAGTAAGGGGTTGATGGCAGAACGACGACAGGCCGGTAGTCTATAAACTCGTGTTGACGACGAAATGACAGGTAGTTCGTAAGTCTAGATACGCATGGACCCGTGTTGACGAAGAAATAGCATGTAGTGTCATACCCCCAAACCGAGACGACGGAAACGTTTGGGGGCGGAGGATGTCTTGTATAGTATCACAACAATTGAATAATAGTAATCAAAGCAACAACAACCATTGTATTAATAATATAGTGTTTACATTGAATTTGAATCACATATGATTGACCCCCAAAAGTAAATGGCAAAATAAAGACTTGAAGCTACTGTGCTCCGTCTTCGAGAACCTGCGCGAGTACCTGCCTATTAGTTCCCTGAGAATTAAAAGTGGTTTTGAAAGAGTGTCAACATTAAAGTTGGTGAGTTCATAAGCTTTTGTTTTGAGAAAGTGGATCCTTGATTTCTTGAAAACCTTAGTATGTTCTTCCGGAAATTCTTATATTTTCTGATGTGCTGTAAAGTAATAAATGTATCCCATGATAGTTCCTTCTACGAGCACTTAGTGTACACAAGTTATATATAATTTGGATCGAACAGACAGTCCACTTTGTAATTTTGTCCTAAGCCCACAACCAAACAAGGAACAGGAAATAAGGCGGAACTTACACATCCCACTGCCTATCAGATCTTTATTGTATATAACCCTATCGCATTCACTAAGTACTTACCGAATTAACTGTGATGGTCCCTTTTTAAATGTAAGTATATCGTTCCAGAAAATCCTATGTTTTCTGATGTTATGTAGGTTCTGTTGACTTATACTTGGAAAAGTAATGTAATATGACTGTATTTGTATTTAGAAAGTACTAGTATATTTGTCCAAAAAATCCAATATTTTCTATAGTGCGTGTAATGGAGTCATGTGCATTTCTTGAAAAATGTATGCTATAGTGGCGTACTTATTACTAGAAAATAGTGTATTGTATTTCTATTTGTATGAATACCCTTGTATGTACGTATGTTACCGTCAGTTGTAGTGTAGAGTAGCGTATCCTTGTAGTGTTTGTATGAAAACCTTGTATATATATCTGGGTACCCCATTTATAGTGGAAAATAATGTACCATAGAGTACTATAGTTTTATTTTAATGATATAAAACAAATGAAGTTATATTAATCTCGTAAACATGTGTGTTAGAATACTGTTGTGAGTTTCATATAACCATACTTGATATGACCTAGTGACATCTGCGACGTTCTTCAGGCGTCCGAATGAAATGACATTTGTTACCCCTGAACTTCCGTTCCAACTGTAGCTAGCAGTCAGGGCATGGGATTGTTAGTTCTCGTATAGATCTATACACAAATATCACGCTCTCCCTCCAGGAGACTCTGGTTATACTTTATAGGATTTAGAAACCGTACCCTAATGGGTACAACGAAGTTGTGCCCCACAACCCTGTAGTAACTAGTTTATGTATAGTGTAGTGTAGTGGCCTTTTCTGTTATTTAAATATGTATTGTGACATCCCCATTTTCACGGCCAGAAAATACCAATTTTGTTTATGCTTTATAGAAATCAGAGTACTTCTTTTAATAAAAAATGTTGCGGAATTTGTTCCCAGAAAAACATGATAAATACGTTATCAAAGCATTTCCTAAGAAATGTATTTTATTCATTTTAAAACATTTGGGATGTCATCGTCAATACAGAAACATAAGCATAAACAGAATTTACATTTATTTACACTAGTGATCTACATCCCTTTAATCTCTCAGTGTAAAGTAGCTTCATATCGACACCTGTGATACAAATAAGCTTGAGTGGGTCAGGTTGGGAAACCTGGTGAGTACATAGGGTTTTCAACCCACAATAATATAGTTAGTATGTTTCTTCACATAATACATGTCAAACAATTAACTCGATTGCCCATCCCCATTTTCTTCATTTAATATTCCCTAAAGAGTTATCTTAAGGGTCATCTCCTATATCGTATTTACCTCTCATCTCTTTACATCACATTTCCTTATATGTTCGTTCCTAAGGACTTTTCCTGAGGATCATTGCCTACATCACATAATCAGTAATGATTCGGGGATTACCCCCTCAATACGCGCCTAGTAAGGGTTGGGGTATCATCACATGAATACGTAGTTACAACATCGCCTGAACTCGTAATTCATAGTAAGGGTTAGAGTATCATCACATGAATACGTAGTTACAACATCGCCTGAACTCGTAATTCATAGTAAGGGTTAGAGTATCATCACATGAATACGTAGTTACAACATCGCCTGAACTCGTAATTCATCACCTACAGGTTATGAGCCTGCTGGTGTTTCCACGGGGTTATCTAGAATAGTCCGTGGTCGCCATCTATACTCTGGTAGATGACTACATCTCCACATTGCCGGACAAGGTTATGGTATCTTTCATCCTACATCCCCAATTCATCATCACCTATCTATCCTCACCTAATTATCATCACCTTCCTATCATCACCTATCTCTCATCATTTTATTTCATTACACACCAACTATTTCATCTACCCATGTCATACCCAACATATTTGTAGATATAAAATACATATACAATTTAAATCATTTTAAAACATGTATAAAATCATTCATCCAGCATAGACAACAAGTATTCAGATAGTATGCACACATAGCACGTAATTTATATAAAATATTTCATATCTATGTGTAAGATGAAAGTAACTATGCACTCACTTGATAAGGTGGTGACTCGGTACTCGGACAACGCTTCGTTTACTTTAAAATAATTTCCTTCGACGAAACCTAGTATTATTACCACTAGATTTTAGTCTAATATTTACCGTGACTAATTATTAGTCTTATTATTATTATTATAAAAGCGTTTAAACAATACTTTCCAACCACTATGTACAGACAACGGCCAGACATAAAACACCGGAGGGCAGAACCATTTTGGCATATAGCACTTCTGAAACCCAACAACCCTATGCGACCCTTTAAACCAGATTCCCCGTACCGCGAGTAGTTAAAAAGATATTATAACGACACTTATATAAGTCATAATAATAGCTCAAATATTTATTATAAGTTCATAATAACAATACTAATTTTAAATATAAGCTATATTAAAATAGGTAAGCATAACTTACTTACAATGAGAGTTTTAGCTAGGAGTCGGGCTCTGCAGGGGCAGAACTTCGTCGCTGAATCTTTTTAAGAAAGATTCGTGCAGCGCTTCAGCGCTCACCTTACTATACTAAAACTACAGAAAGAGAAGTCGAATCACGAGGGACCGAAATGCTCGGGGGATAAGAAGAGAAAGAATCTTGAATCAAGAGAATGGTGCAAGAAATATGAGAGCCCAAGGCTCTTATTTATAGTAATTGAATTTATAAAAACTACCCTCCATAATTACTTAATGACCTTATAGTTATATAAACAATTAAACACCCCTTCATAATACTATTTTAAATAGATTTAACGATATGTGTACTAAACTAATGTCGAAAGTACTCAACACTAGTCTTATAATGACCGCATCGTCGATACCTTTCTAATGATATATACATTTGTATGTATATATATATATATATATATATATATATATATATATATATATATATATATGTGTGTGTGTGTGTGTGTATACGTATATATGATTTATACTTTATTTTAATACGTAAATATGCTATTATAATTTATAACTCGTTCATACGAACTCTGTTTTTGACGTTCTTTATATCCACGCGTAGGCGGGACCGTACCCTACAACTTTCGTTTAGACTCCGTCGGCTAATTTTGACTTTATTTTTAAAGTTATATTTTTAACAGGCCGGGACAGGAAAAGTCCGTTAAAAATTCATAACTTCTTCATCCGACGTCCGTTTTCATCTGTCTTTTTACCGTTGCGCTACTCTTAATGAGATATTCGATTCTCGTTTAGGTTGTGTCAGCCAAAAATCGACCGATCTAAAATTTGAATTTCGAGGTGTGCACTGCTATGCCAAATCTTAGAAAAATCATAACTTCCTCATACGAAGTCAAATTTTGACGTTCTTTTTATGCACACTCTTGGTTTAACGTATATTAAAACTTTCATTTAGATATCTAAGGCTAAAAATTAGTTTATCAAAAATTCAATTTTTACGTTACGCGGTAACGTGCCGGTTTCGCCGTAAAACTTCGACGGACCATAACTTCTTCGTTATAACTCGGATTTCAGCGTTCTTTATATGTACGGAACCCTTGTGACATATATTATAACTTGGTTAAGATTATTCATTCTAAATAATCTCCTATAAAAAAAGTCATTTTTGACGCTTATTGTCTCTAAAGTGACTAACCCGAATCTGCGGGCGTTACATGTATGTATAACCTTGTAGTGATGTACTTGTAATAATAAAATAATTATATTTAAATAATTATTTAGTAGCGTGTTCTTGTAACAATGTATTAGAGTAGTGCTTCCCAAACTATACCTATTATAGTTTGAATATATGTTTTGATTCCGTGTATTGTCTTTAGCAAAGTTACATAGAAATTTCAAAACTATACCAATTATAGTTTATTTGTAATCTTCTGTAATACCCTGAAATCGTAATGTAATGTACTGAAAACGTTTGCAATTTAATTGAATAAAAGTTGAATACCCTTATGCTCGACATATTACAAAAGAGTTAAAATATATAAAATATTTTTAGAAAGTGTAGTGAATACTCGTTATGAAACAATTGCAAAGGTTTTTGAAATATTTAAAATATTTGTATAACACAATAGACCTTGTGTTTTACTTGTATTCCCCCCTAAAAATATTAAAAAAAAACATTTAAAAACGTAGGGGTATGAACTCACCTTAAATGTAAGTTAACTTGGAAGTAGCGAGTGGTAGAGACGATCCCCGAGTAAGCGTAAGCGCTAAAAACGTTACCCTAAAATAATTGTATTCGTCGTCGTATTTAAATTAATAATAAATTAATTTAAATAGTGTTTTGAATAATTAATTAAGTAATTAAGACTTACAAATTAATTTGAAGTGTTTGGAATTGTTGAAGTATGAATTCGGTGGTAAAATTTGGGTTTTCGGTGAGTAAATAGGTGAGTTCGGTCAAGGCTTAATGAATTCGGTGGAGTAGTGTGTGTTCTTGGTGGGAAACTTGAAGTTATGAAGGGACTTATGAAGATTTGAAGATGGGATGAAGATCTGGGTAAAATCTATGAAGATTGAGAGTGTTTTCGGTTAATATTTGAGAGGAAAATTGGCAAGAGTTCGGTGACAAAAGTGAGAAATGAATTGGGAAATCGGTTATATATATATATATATATATATATATATATATATATATATATATATATATATAGGATATGTTCGGGCTTAATGGGCCTTAACAATGAAACTACTTTGTCTCAATTGCACAACCTCCTGTGAACAACTGAAGCAGGAATGAAAGGAAAAAAGGTGTTGCCTCCACTCCTGCTAGTGCTCCCATTATAGACATTTGTCAAGGGAAAGGGAAAAAGAGGAAAAGTCCTCCCAAACAGAATTGGAAGGCAAAATCTCAAGCTAGGTCGTCAAGCAATGGACACAAAAGAAAATCCAGTTCTGATGGTCCCTGTAACACCCGTAAGTTAGGTCTATAGTAATAATAAATATTTGTTTTATCAAAAAAAAATCCATGAATATGTTAATTGTTCTTCGTACACGTTGCAGACTATATATTATATGCACGTATTATGAGTATATAATATTTGTAGAAAAACCGGTTATTAATTTATCATTGAGCGATAAAATAACGTTAAAAATAAAAAGATTATTTAGGATAAATAATCTTAACTAAAGTTATAACGAACCTAAAATATCAAATTATATGTTATAAGATATATTTGGTCTAAATACATCCAAGTGTGAACCCAAATAGTAATACGATAATGCTTTTGTGTTACACTTGTTTTTCGACGATAGTTACCAATTATATTTTACAACGTTACTTATCGATTGTTAAATTTTGATAATCATAAAAAAAATAATAAAATAATAATTATATATTAATAAAACTAGTCAAATATTTTGAAATTTATTTGATATTGTTTTCTTTTGAGAAAAGAAAGGGATACCTATATTAAAATATGTGAGTTTTATAATCCTTACGTATGCATGGATACGAATTAAGGATTTAGTCAAAAGAAGAAACTACAAATAGAAATCTATATGTTCTTAAGGGACTATATATGTAAATTATTTGGATAAGAATACAATTTGGAGACGTGTTGATCATACAAGAGAAGTTCCGTACAATATAAATTGGAGTCAAAACTTAGAGTTTATGTGTTAGGTTGTAAGGAATCTTCAAGAGATAACGATTAAATTTTCTTGTACATAAAATTTAATTGAAACCTTTAGTTCAACTATAAATAGACGATGTAAGCGGAAAAAAGTTTAGTATCTAACATCAATTACATAATAAGATTCATGCTATAGTGGTTTTTAATATTAAAGACTTGTATTCATCGGCACGTCGGCGCATATCACAATTAAAACGAGATAAGGTTTTGACAAGACAATAAGTTGGCAAGCGGTGTTGAGGTTGGAGTCATGATAGTAGTTAGTTTCCACTAACTATTCATGTGAGTGCATAGTTATTTTCATGAACATTATTTTAATACAAGTATTAATTAAAATATTAAATGTTTGTTGACAGTTTATATGTGAATTATATGCTTGTTGATTGAAATATATGTTACATGTATATTGGACGATATACGATGTGCGAACCAGATATGGTTCTATATGTGTTAAGATGTATATATATATATATATATATATATATATATATATATATATATGATATTATTACGTGATAATAATAATAATAATAGAAGTATTTTAAATTTTAAAAAAAATAAATTAATACCTAAAACTCTGTGTGAAGTATACACTAGTTAGTGTTGCCTAAACGGAGTTGGTATTGCAAATTGATTATAATCATTGTAGTTTTGCTTAGTGATGGGATAAGAGTTTAAAAAAATTAGTTCAATTAAGTTTGGATATTGGGTAGCCTCTTATTAAGAGTACGTGTGTGCTGAGATTGATGATCGGTGGAGTACGTCCTACGTACAGAAGTACATCTTATGTACGGAGTCTTTTTCAAAGATCTGTGTCTCAGGTGCTACTTGTGTCAGCGTATTATTATGTTGTGGGGTACGAGTCCTACTCATACCAGGGTACTATAATGTGTCAGAAGTACTATCATATACAAAGTCCTTTTTGACACTACTATGTGTCGAAGTACGAGAGCGTATGAGAGTACTTTATTAGTGTTTCCCCATACTTTTGATGAGCTTTGTATGCCAGCGTTTCCTTTCACGAAGTAATTGAGGGAACTTCGTAGACTGCCTAATAAAGTGTGTCGATAATAGACCACTATTAGGTATGTATGGTGTTATATTGTCGGATAGGGTGAGTCTGCGGGTAAAATACCTCACAATGTCAGACCACTGCTAGGCACAGTTATCTAGATAACTACCCCTAACTTAACTGTCTTGTCGTTTTTACGAACGGAGGTTCGTGGTGAAACTTATTCCATTCCCCTCATTTTATGTCTTTATTGATCCTCGTTTGCTGCAAGGGAATTTCCAAAGCAGTGTCGTCAGTTTGTTGGTCATATTGATCCTTTAGGCTAGACCTGGTAAGATCATTGAATAGGATCAGTATGTGGGGATCGACGGGATGAGATAGATTGTTTTAGAGATATGATATATATATATATATATATATATATATATATATATATATATATATATATATATATATATATATATATATATATGTGTGTGTGTGTTAATGATAATAGTGGTTTTTCAGGTTTGAGATATACATTATTATCATATTGTGGGATTGAAAACCATATGTATCTCACCAGGTTTCCGAACCTGATCCACTCAATTCATATGCATCACAGGTAGCAGTGTAAGATTATTGAAGACTCGAGTATGATGCTGAGAGAAGACATGCAATAGAGTTCAGGATCGCTAGGTCTTTACGTTGTAACATATGTTGTGTATCAGTTATGACATCCCTAGAGTTGTATTATTTTGAGACAATATATTGTACTCAAATTGTTTTAATATATTGGGAATTTCGCAATAAAAGATATTATGATTTTTAAAGCGTAAATACTTTTTTTCGGTTCTGAAAATTGGGGATGTCACACTCCCCCAGTCTCTGATACCAAGGAGGCCACTTGTTTCTATTGCAATGATAAAGGACATTGGAAACGAAGCTGCCCAAAATATCTACAATACATCAAAGACGGCAAAGTGAAGCCGACTTCTGCAGGTATATACACTATCTTATCTAAAACCTCATCATATTCTCGTTCTTGGGTGCTTGATACAGGTTGTGGATTTCATATTTGTCCTGATTTGCAGCGGCTAAGAAGAAGTGAGGATGTGGAGCATGGAAAAATAAACTTGATCTTGGGGAATAGGTGATCTTCACTTGTCACCAAGATTGAAGTTTATAGTCTTGTGCTTAGTGATGAAGTTAGTTTAATTGTTGCTACTCGTCAGAAATGAGACGAAACATTATTTCCTTTCATGCATTGTTTAAACAAGGTTTCATATATTCATTTCATGACGAGAATGGTTCTATTTCTGCTTATAAAAATTATATTTTTTATTTTGAATTTTTACCTTGTGATGGTGTGTATGAAACTGTGATGTGTGTAGATAATTTAGATAATAGTGTATTTGATACTGATTCGTCTAATGGTATAGACAAAGCATGCTTGTGACATTGTCTTCTTGGACACTGTGACATCCCCATTTTCACGGCCAGAAAAGACCGATTTTGTTTATGCTTTATAAAAATCAGAGTACCTCTTTTAATAAAAATGTTGCGGAATTTGTTACCAGTAAAACATGATAAATACGTTATCAAAGCATTTCCGAAGAAAAATATTTTTATTCATTTTAAAACATTTGGGATGTCATCGTCAATACAGAAACATAAGCATAAACAGAACTTACATTCATTATCACTAGTGATTTATATCTCCTTAACCTCTCAGTGTAATGTGACTTCATATCAACATTTGTGATATAAATAAACTGAGTGGGTCAGGTTGGGAAACCTGGTGAGTACATAGAGTTTTCAACCCACAATAAATAAGTTTATTAACTTTATCAAACCAAACAAACCCGATTACCCGTTCTCGTTATCCTCACTTTACGTCCCTAAAACATTTAACACAAGGGACCTAGTCTAAGGACTTTCATCGGGGTGACAACACATGCTTCGGGGGTTCCTCAGCAATTCATGTCAAATAAGGCAACCATGTGGGGGATGGAGTACTGTTGGTGAGCACACAGTTCAAATAAACACCTACAGGTTGCGAGCCTGCTAGCGTTCCACTGGACTGTCTAGAATAGTCCGTGGTCGTCATCTATACTCCGCTAGATGACTGGATCATCAATAACATCTATATCAAGGCCTCTCATTATTTTATTTTGTCACACAGCAACTATTACATCTACCCATGTTTTACCCAACACATTTTGTAGATATAAAATACATATACAGTTTAAATCATTTAAAACATGTATAAAATCGTTCATCCAGCATAGATAGCAAGTATACAGATAATATGCACACGTAGCATGTAATTTATATAAAATACTTCATATTTATGTGTAAGATGAAAGTGACTATGCACTCACCTGAAAAGGTGGTGATTCCGAACTCAGACAGCGCTTCGCTTCTTAAAAATAATTTCCTTCGACGAAACCTAGTATTATTACTACTAGAGTTTAGTCTATTATTCGCCGAGACTAATTAATAGTCTAGCTATTATTACTATTATATAAGCGTTAAACAATACTTATATAACCCATAATAATAGCCCAAGTACTTATTATAAGTTCCTAATAACGTTACTATAATTAAATAAAAACTATATTAAAAATAGCGTAGGCGTAGCTCACTTACAGCGGGTTTTATAGAAAACCGGGCTTTGCTTGGAGAAGCGTTCCCAAGCCGAAAATCTCTTCTTCTCGGAGCTGTCGAGCACTCTGGGGCTTCCGCCTCGTGCTAGGGAGGTTCCCTAGGCTTTTCGGGGGGTTTCGGGGCTAGAGAGAGGTTCTAGAGAGAGAGTAAAGAGAAGAAATAATGGGAAAGGTGTGAAGAAAATGAGGGTGGGAGATGTTCTATTTATAGGGTGAAAAATGGTTGAACTTGGTGCCACATGTCACCATCTAGTGGCAAGACTTTGGGAGAAAGCAATGGCCAAGATTGTGCCACATCACCCATTTTCGCACAGCACACTTCCGACTTCTAAAATCCGTAACCTTCACATATGACCTCCGTTTTTGACGTTCTTTATATCCACGCGTATGTAAAAATGAGATCTACAACTTTAATTTTGACTCCGTTGGCTAATTCTCGACCGATCTTAAATTTAACAGTATGAGGAGATTATACTGTTAAATGTCCGCGTAAAATTCATAACTTCTACATACGGACTCTGTTTTCGTCTGTCTTTTTACTGTTGAGTTCCTATTAATTAGATCTTCAATTCTCATTTAGGTCGCGTAGGCCAAAAACCGCTCGATCTAAAATTCGAGTTTTGGGCTGTGCACTACTAAGTCAAATCTTAGAAAATTCATAACTTCCTCATACGAAGTCAGATTTGGGCGTTCGTTTTTCGTATGTTCTCGGTTTAACGTATACTACAACTTTTGTTTAGATTTCTAAGGCTAAAAAGTCCTCCATCGTAAATTCACTATTTATGTCTCCCGGTGTCGTGCCGGTTTTGCCGTAAAACTTCGACGGACCATAACTTCTTCGTTATAACTCGAATTTCAACGTTCTTTATATGTACGGAACCCTTGAGACGTATTCTAAAACTTGGTTAAGATTATTTATTCTAAATAATCTTTTGTCAAAAATTCATTTTCGACCCCTATTATCTCTAAATTGACTAGCCCGGATCTACGGGCGTTACAGACACATTAACAAGAAACGTATCGCCCAACTCCAAAAGTATGGAGTGTTGGAATCATTTGACCTAAGGTCAGATGATAAATGTGAATCTTGTCTTTTGGCTAAGATGACAAAATCACTTTTCACAGGTTCTTATGAAAGAGGTGAAGGTTTGTTGGATCTCATACACACATTTGTGTGTGGGACCCTTCAGATCCACCACAAGGGATGCTAATTGATTCTATGTGACTTTCATTGATGATTATAGCAGATATGGCTATATCTACTTAATCAAGCATAAGTCAGAAACCTTTGAAAAGATCAAAGAGTTTAAACCTGAAATCGGGAATGAATTGGGCAGGAAGATAAAGATGCTTAGATCCGATAGAGGCGGAGAGTATATTAGTATCGAGTTCCGCGAATACCACTAGGAATGTGGAATAGTTTAACAATTGACACCTCCTAGAACACCAACACTTAATGGTGTGGCTGAGAGGTGCAATCGAACCTTGTTGGACATGGTTCGTTCCATGATGAGTCGAGCTTCTCTTCCAATTTCATTCTAGGGGTATGCCTTAAAGACTGTCGCCCACATTATTAATCTTTTCCCAACTAAGAAGGTTTCCAAAACACCTCACGAGATGTGGACAGGGAAGGTTCCCTCGTTAACACATATCAAGGTTTAGGGTTGTGAATCTTTCGTTAGACGATAGACTCACGAAAAGCTTGAACCTCGAAGTGAGAGATGTATTTGCATCGTCTATCCATATAAGTCCTTTGGAATTTGTTCTACAGACCTAGTGAGAACGTGGTCTTTGTATCACAAAGGGGAGTCTTTCGCGAGAGAGAACTCATATGCAAAGAGGACAGTGGGAGTACAATTGATCTTTAAGAAATTCATGAATCAAACGATGAAGGAAGCTCTGAAGAAGCTAGAGTTCAACCAGAGGAAGAAATTCCAGTTGAACCAGTTGACGAGTCATTACCTCTTAGGCATTCCACTAGAGGTAGAATGCAACCTGAATTAAATGGTTTCCATATTACTGTAGAAGGTGATACGTTTATCAGTGATAGTACACTGGTAAATTTGGATGAACTGACTAACTACAAGGAAGCAATGGCAAGCCCTGAGGCTGAAAAATGGCAAGAGGCAATGGACAACGAGATCAAGTCCATGTATGACAACAAAATTTGGAATTTGGTTGATAATGTACCAGGTCGTAATACATTTGGGTGCAAATGGATCTTCAAGAAGAAGACCGACATGGATGGAAAGGTACACACTTTCAAGGCTCGACTGGTTACGAAGGGCCTTACTCAAACCCCAGGGGTTGACTATGATGAGACCTTCTCACCAGTAGATAAAATTAAATCTATTAGGATAATGCTCTTCATAGCTGCGTTTCATGACTATGAAATTTGGCAGATGGATGTCAAAACCACTTTCCTTAATGGGAAGTTGGGTGAGGATGTTTAGATGAGTCAGCCAGAGGATTTTGTAGATGCAAAGTATCCAAATAGAGTGTGTAAGCTTGAGAAACCAGTCTATGGATTGAAACAAGCTTCTCGCAGATGGAATCTTTTCTTTGACGAGAAGGTCAAAGAGTTTGGCTTCTCTAAAAGTGAAGATGAATCTTGTGTATATGCCAAAGCTAGTGGGAGTATAGTAACATTCCTGGTATTGTATGTTGATGATATACTTCTTATAGGAAACGACATTCAAACTTTGCAAGAGGTTAAGTCTTGGCTTGGAAAGTGTTTCGCTATGAAGGATCTAGGAGAGGCTGCTTATATTCTAGGGATAAAGATTTTGAGAGACAGGAGTAAAAGACTAATTGGATTTAGTCAAAGTACATACTTGGAAAAGGTACTAAAACATTTTAGTATGGAAAATTCCAAGAAAGGAGAACTGCCTATATAGAGTAATACCAAACTGAGTAAGACTCAGAGCCCGAGTACCGATGTAGAGATAGTAGAAATGAGTAGAGTTCCATATGCTTCCGCCGTTTATCATGTATGCTATGATATGTACTCACCCTGATGTGGCCTTTTCTTTGAGCATGGTCAGCCATTATCAGGGAAATCCAGGTAGAGCTCATTGGATAGCAGTTATGTAACGCCTGCAGATTCGGGCTAGTCAATTTAGAGACAATGAGCGTTAAAAATGACTTTTTATAGAATATTATTTAGCATAAATAATCTTAACCAAAGTTATATAATATTTCACAAGGATTCCGTACATATAAAGAACACTAAAATCCGACTTATAACGAAGAAGTTATGACTCGTCGAAGTTTTGCGACAAAATCGGCACGACGCTATGTATCCTAAAAAGTGAGTTTGCGATAAACTACTTTTTAGCCTTAGCAATCTAAACGAAAGTCGTAGTATATGTTAAACCGAGAACGTACATAAAAAGAACGTCCAAATCTGACTTCGTTTGAGGAAGTTATCATTTTTCTAAGATTTGGCAGAACATTATGCAGCCCGGAAATCGAATTTTAGATCCATCGATTTTTAGCCAAAATGATCTAAATGAGAATTTAAGATCTCATTAATAGGAGTTAAACGATAAAAAGACAGTACAGAGTCCGTATGTAGAAGTTATGAATTTTACACGGTCGTTAACAGTGTAATCTTCTCATACTATTAAATTTAAAATAGGTCGAGAATTAGTCAATGAGGTCAAAAGGAAAGTTGTAGATCTTGTCAATACCTACGCGTGGATATAAAGAACGTCAAAAACTGAGCTCGTATGCGAAAGCTATGATTTTTTTAAAAAAATGGTTGTTTTACCTGCGTCCGACGCCACGTGTTAGCACCAGGATTCGCCTTGGTGCCTACGCAAGGCTCACGAAGTGAGAGGCATGACTCACGGCGTGAGAGGCCCATAGACAGCCTATAAATAGAGGCGTAAATCTCTCATTTTCTTCACACCAAATCCATTCTTTCTCTCCCAATACCCCCAAACCCTCTCTTTCATTCCCTAGCACTTCCTAAGTGTTAGAGGCAAGTCCCGTAGCGCCAGAAGGCTCCAATAAGCAGAGCTTTCGGCTCAGAAGTTCTGCCCCTGTAGAGGTCGTCTCCTAGCTAAACCCCCTTGTAAGTGAGTTATACTTACCCTTCTTTAAGTATAACTTATGTTTAAGTTCATTGTCGTCGTTATGAACCTATAAACAAGATTTATCAGTGATTCAAAGTCATTATACTGATTGATCTACTTACAGGATAGGTGTCTAGAATGGTCACGTTGGGTTTGGTTGTTGGATTTCAAAAAAGCTATATGTCGAAATGGTCCTGCCTCCCAACTGTCCTGCTTGGCTAATCCTTACTTGATAGATCATGACGTAGACTCTGAGTTAATGATGAATCTAGACTAATAATTAGTCGCAATAAATATTAGACTAAAATCTAGTAATAATGATACTAGGTTTCGACGAAGGAAAATAAAATTGTTAGAAGCGAAGCGCTCCCCGAATTACGAATCGTCACTTTAACAAGTGAGTGCATAGTTACTTTCATCTTACACGTAGATATGGAGTATTTAATATTAATACATGCTATATGTGTTTATTATCTGTGTTCCTGATATCTATGCTAGATGAACGATTTATACATGTTTTACTTGATTTAATATGTATATGTATTTTTATACCTATAAATATATTGGATAAAGATGGGTAGATTAAAGATGAGATGAATGATGAGAGATGAAATATGATAGATGATGAGAGGTGAAATATGATGAGAAACCTTTACCTTAACGATGATCCAGTCATCTAGCAGAGTATAGATGACGACCACGGACTATTCTAGACAGTCCAGTGGAACGCTAGCAAGCTCGTAACTTGTAGGTGTTGTGAACAATGTGTTCATCAGATGTACTCTAAAAACCCTGGCGGCTATGGACTTAGTGTCTTACAAATGAACGTTGGCAATTATGGATTTAGTGCCCTATAGATGAACATTGGCAGCTATGGACTTAGTGCCTAATAGATAACATTGGCAGCTATGGACTTAGTGCCTAATAGATAACATTGGCAGCTATGGACTTAGTGCCTAATAGATGACATCGGAAGCTATGGACTTAGTGCATGTTGGATAAACCCTGACAGCGTTGAACTTCGTGTCTATTCCTTAGGACAATCCTTAAGAATGAATGAATGAAGAATAGATTATTCTTAGGGTAGATCCTTAAGAATAAAGAAGATAATGGGATGGGAAGTTGGGATAATTGATGATGATTAAACATAATAAATATATTATTGTGGGTTGAAAACCCTATGTACTCACTAGGTTTCCCAACCTGACCCACTCAGTTTATTTGTATCACAGGTGTCGATACGAAGATACATTACACTGAGAGATTAACAGAGATGTAAATCATTAGTGTAAATGAATGTAAGGTCTGTTTATGCTTATGTTTCTGTATTGACGATGACATCCCAATGTTTTAATATAGACAAAATACATTTCTTCGGAAATGCCTTGATAATATATTTATCATGCTTTCTGTGAACAAATTCCGCAATATTATTCTTCAAAAGGATACTCTGATTTTAAAATAAGCATAAATAAAATTTTTAAAATGACTGTGAATTTGGGGATGTCACAGTTGGTATCAGAGCATTAGTTTAAGCAAACAAGGAATTTGTAGGAAATTTCTAGACTTAAACTTATAATGCTAAGCGGTGATTGTGAGATGAGTGTCTGCTATATATTTAGGATGTATACCTGAATAGACACGAGCACTAGCTTATTCAGGGGAGGTGCCTAAATTGCTTTTATGTGCTAAATGATTTATGCTATAATATGTCTTATATGCTTTATGATGTTATCTTTTGATCGGATCTATGGTTTGTTGTCGACCGGATCTGGAAACTTTATGTGTTCAGATTTCTAAACGTTTAATTACGTTATTATAACTGACATGTAACTTTTCGAAATGACAAGGAGATTTATGCGTCTATCGTAAATAAAGCTTTCACTATCTTAATTCTCGTCACTGCACACCAAACGTCTAATTTGGTGTATAGATCGACATGGTGAGAACTCGAAGCGGATTGGGAAACAGTAACCATCAGCCTGAGCCACTAGTGATTGAGCGTGCACCAGCAGCTGCACCCGAGCCAATCACGATGGCAGGAGTCCAAGCAATGATTCAGGCTATGATGACCGAACAAAGGGAGAAGATGAGGCAAATGTTGCTTAATAAGGATGAACCTACCGTACCCATTGTACAACCTGAACTGAACATTGAACAGTCAGATGAAGGAAACTATAGTTAGACTGTCAGTCAAGATGAGCCACGAGTGGTTAGAAGAAACTAAACCAATGGAGGAAATGATGGGCGCGGATGTAAGTACAAAGATTTCATGGCATCCAAACCACCAAGTCTTTCTGAAAGCCCAACACCGGTGGAAGTCATGGATTAGATCTCCGAGATGGAGATGATGTTTGAAAGTTGCGACTACAGCAATAAACAGAAGACCGCTCTCACGCTAACATTGTTGAAGATTGGGGTATTAAGATGGTGGAAGCTACTAACTAATACCATGCCCAAGGGAGAAGCTAGTAAGATGTCTTGGGAAGACTTTTTGGTACAACTGAAAATGCAGTACTGCTCTGAATAGGATCTTCTGGAGATCAACAACGAGTTTCAGAACCTGAAGAAGGGAAGGATGAGTGTCACCGAGTATGCTGCAAGTTTTACGGAGAAAATGAAGCTTGTTCCTTATTTAGTTCTAACTGAACTCTCCAAGGTCAACAAATTTGCTAATGGATTACCAGCAGACTTTGGTCCAATGGTTAAACAAGCAACCACCTTGAAAGTCGCCATCTGGGAAGCTAAGAATGTAGAGACCCAGATAAGAGAAAGGGGCCAAGAAAAATATAAGGTAGGAGAAAAGAGGAAGCTTGAGGGATCTTAAAGATCCAATAAGAAAGGAAGATTCTCGAAGTATAACATGGATGACCAAAAGTATGGAGCCAAGTGGTGTGAAAAGTGCATGAAGAAGCATTATGGGAGATGCGACGGAGAAATGACTTGTTATAAGTGTAGGAGGATCGGTCGCTATTCCAGGGATTGTACGCTTAATGATAAGGTATGCTACGGATGTGGAGACAAGGGGCATATATCAAAAGATTGCCCGAATTAAAATGAAGCAGCAAGACCGAATACGCCACCAAAGCCAAAGGCAAGAGCATTCCAGATGATCCTTGATGAAGCAGGTGACAATGCAAGGGATCAGGAGTGAGGATCTATATATCCGAAGATCGGGATATGAAGTAGCCATATAGATAGTATCATGTGGTGTAGCCTAATATAAGAGGCATAATGTAGGGTAAACTTGAACACCTATGTAATCATTTCAAGAAATAATATAAACCTTGGTTATGTTATCTGATGTGTTAAGTTGCTATATGATTTTTCTTGTATGGTGACTTGGAGAACTGCGAGACAATACTTGGGACGAGTATGAGTAGGTGTGACGTAGAGGCCTATACTACCGAAAGCACATGACTCGCACTTGGATAAGGGAAAGTCACAAGGCTACCAAGGCGCTAGTAATTGATTCCGTTTTGTTCGTGTCTGTTGTTACCATCGTTTCGATAATGACCATGAGGATGATTGATATTCTGAACTTAGTGGTCATATCAAATCGATTCCGGATAAGATATGTATGTTACGTGGTTCAGAGAACCAAGTTCGATGTAGCATCCGTCTTAAACCAAAAGATTGAAGTGAAAGATAATCGAAGCAATCAATAGAAGTATCACAATCACCCTGAAAGTAACAAACTTGTGGCTAGAAGTGTTGCATGCTAGATTCGGACATACTCTCGGGTGTGCCTGAACTCAATTTGAGGATTTGGTAAAGTTTTTCAAAAAGAAATATTTTCTTAGAAAATATTTTTTCCTGAGGTAAGAAAAGGTATGGTGCATGCAATCAGCCGAGCTCAAGTAAGTTTTACCAAATTACCCACACATGTAATCTGATATGATTTGATCTGTGAATCTGTGAATCGCATGCTAGATAAGGCTAAGGATCTGCTTTGTTTTTGCATGATAGAATGTTAGGAGAGATGCCTTTGTATGCTTGTTGTATGAGCTTGTATACTTGCATGTTAGTATTGATTAGTCAATGACAGGGTGGCCTGATTAGGTGATACTTGGTTCTGGTTACTTGATGCTTGAATAATGCTTGCTTTGTGCTTTTAGGAGTTCTTACTAACTTCAACTAATTAGTAAGAGAATATGCTAAGTTACATATTATGGGAACTATCCAATTTTAGAAGGTTAGGTTTTAACTATATTGCGCAACTCTTGTCTCAGTCCAACCGTTGTAGTGTGAGACCTTTCATTCGAAGAATTATCTGGTTTTAGTGGTATGGAATTGTATTCATGAGCTAGTTAGAGGGAGTTAGCGGGAGTTCCTTCTGCAGCTGATCGCGGAGAGTGGTATAGAGTATTCCCTAGGAAAACCTAGGATGAGATCTAGTGTTGGAAGCCTTATCTGTGAAGGGAAATTGTATGGATATAAAGTGACTTGGTTGAGTCAAGGCAATTCTTGAGGAAAGGATGGATAGATGTAGAAGGTAGTATTGGCCCGTACTACTAGAAGCAGATGATCCATACTCGATTCAAGGAGATCTGTGGTGAAAGCAGGAAGCTTGTGGAGTTTGTGATCCCCCGATATATATCTTGATGCGTATTCTGATGGTTTATATGGTCTATTTTCAGTATGGTGACATCGCGAGGCAGACCTGTTGGCAGTTCTGGTGCTGGAGAGGGCTCGGGCTCAGGATCTGGAGCCGAGCAGCTAGATGATCAGACTAGGGAATTCATCTCGTCTGAGATTACTCGTTGCATTCTTGAGCAGACTCATGTGATCTTTGGCACGGTCAAGGAGGGCATTCTGGAGATCCTGGATGAGCGGTTGAGCTCGCTTCGTTCTGAGATGGTGGCACTAGTGGGAGCACGTTCTTTGACATTCAGAGAGTTCCGGGCATGTGGGGCTCCGGATTACCAAGGGGAGAAGGACCCAATAGCGAGCCGGAGGTGGTTAGCGGACGTTGCTAACGCCTTCCGCACAAGCAGTTGCCCTAATGAGGCAAAGGTTAGGCTTGCCTCATGTCTTTTGAAGGACAGGACACGAGACTGGTGGGAGGAGGTAGGTAGTGTGGTGGGTGATGATGTTGTTGATACGATGACCTAGGATGATTTCTCGACCAGGTTCCGATCTGAGTTTCCACCGGTGATTGAGGTGCAGCAGTTGGCGCGAGAGTTTCAGGATCTCTGCCAGACTACGGAGACGGTGGCTGAGATCACTGTGATGTTTCGGGAGAGGGCGCTTCTGGTTCCGCAGTATGTGCCGGATGAGGAGATAAAGAAGGCCCATTGTCCGAGTTTTGCTGCAGCAGGACCGGTGTCAGCACCCGCTCCTGTAACTCTTCAGATTACTGACGGCCACCAGGGCCTGGGCAGACGCGCCTATGGTAAAGAGTAGGGCTTTCCAGTTGACGGCCGAGGAGGCGCGTGCAGCTCCCGACGTGGTGACGGGTATGTAGCTTCTATTTATCTCTTTATTTATATTAAATTGCTTGCTTATGTTAATGTGTTTTATTTTAGGACCGTTCCTTGTGAAAGGTATTTCTGCATTGGTATTGTTTGATTCGGGGGCTACCCGATCTTTTGTATCGCTTGCGCTTAGTAAGAGATTTACTGGAGCTCCGGGGGAGCTAGATTGTCCTCTTGATGTTGAGATTGCTGATGGTAGGTATGTTCGGGTTGCGAGAGTTCATCGGGGTTGTACTTCTCAGTTGTTCAATGAGCAGTATTTGGTGGATTTGATTCCCATTCTGTTGCGTGAGAACAAGGATATCGTGGGCATGGATTGGTTGAGCCCTAATGGGGCAGTGATCGATTGTGAGCAGTAGTTGGTACGGGTTGGGACCCCTAGTGGGGGAGAGTTAGTGGTTCATGGGGAGAGATCTTAACGTGGGTCGGTTTTGTGTTCATTAGCAAGGGCCAGACGTTATTTTCAGCAGGTTTGTTCTGGTTATGTTGCCTATGTCATGGATACCTGGGATAAGGGTAAGGCGACTGTGGATGATGTGCTGATAGTGCGAGACTACCCAGATGTGTTCTCGTAGGATTTGTCCGGGGTGCCTCCGGAGAGGCAGGATGAGTTCAGGATTGATCTGGTTCATGGTGCTGCTCCGATAGCCAAATCACCGTATCGGTTGGCTCCTCCCGAGATGCAGGAGTTGTCTACACAGCTGCAGGAGCTGTTAGACAAGGGGTTCATCCAACCGAGCAGTTCGCCTTGGGGAACATTGATCTTGTTCGTGAAGAAGAAGGATGGGTCTCAACGTATGTGCATCGACTACCAGGAACTGAATAAGGTAATGGTATAGAACTGGTATCCACTCCCAAGGATTGATGATTTTTTTGACCATCTTCAGGGTACATCTTGGTTCTCCAAGATTGATTTGCGAACGGGTTATCATCAGATGCGGTTCAGGGATGAGGATGTGCAGAAGACAACTTTCCAAACTTGTTATGGTCATTACGAGTTCCTGGTGATGCCTTTTGGGCTCACCAATGCTCCAGCCGCGTTCATGGATCTCTTGAACCGCGTGTGCAAGCCGATGTTTGATCGGTCTGTGATATGATATCTTGGTTTATTCCAAGACTCAGGAGCAGCATAAGGAGCACTTGAGGGAAGTGCTGGAGACTTTGAGGAGGGAGAAACTTTTCGCAAAGTTCTCCAAGTGCGAGTTCTGGTTGCGTGAGGTGTAGTTTCCGGGGCACCTTGTCAACCAGAATGGTATTCTGGTCGATCCGGCCAGGGTTGAGGCCGTGATGCAGTGGGAGGTTCCGAGGTCTCCATCTGAGATTCGGAGTTTTCTTCGTTTAGCGGGTTATTATCGAAGATTCATTCAAGATTTCTCCAAGATAGTTGTTCCACTGAGCCAATTGACAAAGAAGATGGTTACATTTTGCTGGGGGCCTGAGCAGCAAGCAACTTTCGAGACTTTGAGATAGCGGTTGTACGAGGCGCCGATTCTGACCCTGTCGGAGGGTGTTGATGACTTTGTGGTTTATTGTGATGCTTCGATCACAAGATTAGGGGTAGTGTTGATGCAGAGGGGTCACGTGATCGCTTACGCTTCGAGGCACCTGAAGCCTCATGAGGTGAATTATGCGACACATGATTTGGAGTTGGAGGCCGTGGTTTTCGCCCTCAAGATATGGCGGCCTTACCTCTTTGCGGTTTGGTGTACTATTTACATGGATCAAAAGAGCCTGAGGTACTTTATGGATCAACTAAATCTGAATATGAGGCAGCGTCGATGGCTGGATGTAGTGAAGGATTATGATTGTGAGATCCTTTATCACCCGGGGAAGGCCAATGTGGTGGCCGATTCTCTCAGCCGCAAGTCGGTCGCGGTTCCGATCAGAGACATATGTTTGAGGATGAACATGATTAATCCATTGTTGGAGCGGATGCGTGAGGCACAGAACGAGGCTATGAAGGAAGAGCACCGAAAGAGCGAGCGTATTATGGGTCAGGTGGCTTCCTTCGACTATGATAGTCGTGGGTTGTTGACTCTGCATCGGAGAGTTTGGGTTCCGTATTGGGGCGGTGTACGTCAGATTTTGATGGAGTAGGCTAACAAGTCGAGGTTCTCCGTTCATCCCGCGACGACGAAGATGTATAAGGATCTTCGTCTTGATTACTGGTGGCCCTGTTGGATTAGATGTCTAAGCTCATAACTATTATTGGTATGTACTCGACCCGAGAGTAGCATGGTCCATTTGGGTTGCATAACACCAGGACAATTTGTTAGGATGGACTTTTGAGAAGAGGTTATATATGATTTATTAATATATTATAAGTTCTAATATATTAATATGAAATCATATGTTTTAATTAGTATTGATCAAGAATTAATTTGGAATTAATTTAGTGATCAAAAGAGACTAACTAAAGCTATGGGGACTAATTATGGTAATTAGTTATATTTATATGTGTTGAGCTTATGATCCATGTTGGACCAAGTTTATGGATGAATACATAAAGAGTTGGGCCACATGAACCATGGATCATAAAACCCATGGGTATGGATTTGGGTTAAACCCATGACCCTTGGAATCCACCATATAAATATGTTGCTTCATGACCAAAAACGTGTGCATCTTTTCTTAGAGAAGTATGGACGATTTTGGGTGCATGGGATTCTCTCTCAAGAGCCACCTTTGTACTAGGTGAGTTGTGAGCCATTTGAGGCATTCATACTTTTGGTGCTAAGCTCTTAAGGCCAAATACATAAAGGTTTCAAGCTACATAAAAGGTATGTCATCCTAACTAGTATTTCATATTGTTTATGTCAATTGCATGCTAGTTATAGGCTTAATGCTTTGGAAATACCATTTCACGTATAATTAGAGAAAACATAGATCCAAGGCATTTAGGGTTGTATGTGCACCATAGGATGTTGTAGTATACAAAAACCCAACAGGTCGTGCATGAAGCGGGATGTGGCCTGGTACATGGAGCGATGCTTGACTTGCAGGAAAGTCAAGGCCGAGCATCAGCGTCCTCACGACAAGATGCAACCATTGGAGATTCCCGTATGTAAATAGGAAGATATTACCATGGATTTTATCACGAAGCTACCACTCACTACGCGTTGAGTGAATTCGATTTGGGTCATCGTGGATCATTTGAACAAGAGAGCGGATTTCATCCCGATTCAGGAGAGTATATCCATAGAGAAGTTGGCTGAGATTTATATTAGGGAGGTTATGGTACGTTATGGGGTGCCGGTATCGGTGGTTTCTGACAGAGATATTCGGTTTACTTCCAGGTTTTGGAAGAAGTTTCATGAAGATTTGGGCACCCGTATCCATTTCGGCACAACATTCCATCCGTAGACCGATGGTCAGAGTGAGCGGACGATTCAGATCCTTGAGGATATGTTGCGGGCGTGTGTTCTGGATTTCGGTGGGAGTTGGGATACATATCTTCCGTTAGAAGAATTTTCGTATAACAACATTTATCACGCTAGCATTGATCGACCTCCTTTCGAGATGCTCTATGGGAGAAAGTGCAGGACCCCGATTTGTTGGGGCGAGGTTGGTCAGCGATTTATGGGGAGTACCGAGGTGGTACTCAATACCACTGAGCTGATTCGTCAGGTTCGGAGCATGCTCTAGACAACTCAGAGTCAGCAGAAGAGTTATGCCGACAGGTGTTGGTCAGACTTAGAGTTCCAGGTGGGAGATATGGTTCTCTTGAAGGTGTTACCTTGGAAAGGTGTCATCCGGTTCAGGAAGCGTGGCAAGCTGGGCCCCATGTATATTGGTCCTTTCAGGGTTTTGGCTCGGGTGGGCCAGGTTGCTTATCGCTTAGATCTTCTATATGAGCTTAGTCATATTCATAGCACATTCCACGTCTCTTAGCTATGGAAGTGCTTAGTGGATGATTCCGCAGTGGTATCATTGGAGGATATTCAGGTGGATGACCACCTGAATTATATTGAGAGACCGGTGGCGATCCTGGATTGGAAGACGAAAACCTTGAGGAACAAGGTTGTCGAGCTAGTAAAGGTGCAATAGCAGCACCGCAAGGGAACATAGTGGACTTGGGAGCCGAGGACGAGATGAGAGAGCAATATCCAGAGTTGTTCGGGGCAGCAGACTTCGAGGACGAAGTCTGATTCAAATGGGGGAGAATTGTAACATTATGATTTTCAGGTATTATACTTAAGCCCCCTGTATTAACTTTATTTGCAAAATGGTCCCATGTGCTTGTTGCAAGAAACGTGTGGATGGGCTCATTATGCCCATCGTAGGTGTTGGGTACGCCCAGCGTAATGCGTCTGACCTAAACCCTAAATTTGGGACTTGGACACTATATAATCACACTTATGGCTCATCTTACCCTCATTTCTCAGCCTCCACTGACCTTATAGCCTCATTTCGAAACCCTAGACCTTTTTGTTGTGTTTTTGAGCTCATTGTGTGCATCGTGGTGTGTTTTGGTTCATAATCAAGAAGAAGGAGTTTGGTGCAAGGTTGTAGATCAAGGAAGAGCTTGTAGATCCTAACTCTCTACTCCATTTCCAACTTGTTTGAGGTAAAAATCTATGACCTTTTTCATTAGAAACTTAGCTCTAGTTTATATGGGTTTTGGACCCTTTTTGGCCCCATTAATGAGATCTAGTGGTTTGACACCACTCTAGGGTGTTTCTGAGGTTCAAAGTCCATAAAGTTGGCACCTTTAAGGTTGAGAATCACCCATGCATGAGGTTATGTCCATTTAGTGAAAGTAAAGTACTATATCTTGAAATTGGGTCCTTTTTGGGGCATGCAAAGTCACCAAGTCAGTGACTTTATGGTTCTAGACGCTTATTAGGGGTTAGATATGTGGTTTGAACTTCTGGTCTTAAGCATTAAGTGCTTAAATAAAGTTTGGCTTAATGGTCGTATACGCCGAGCGTAACGCTGTGTACGCCGAGCATACGCGTATGCAACCCCGATCCGAACCAAGCGAACCAGTACGCGGGGCGTACCGGGTTTACGCCCAGCATAGTGTCGGGCAGTAGAGTTTGGGCTTGTTCTTTGTTTGACTTTTGAACTATGGGCTTTGACTGAGTTTTGTGCTATCGGACTGTTGCTGGGCTGAGGACCTTCATTAAGGTTTAGACTTATTTTTTGGGCTTGTCTTGTTGGGCCTAGGATTGTGTATTGGGCCTTAGTGGACCAAATAGGTTTGGTCCTTAGTGGGCCCAATGGGCTTAGGCCATTAGTGGGCCTGATTAGTTGAGCCATTATTGGGCCTAGTGATTGGGTTTCGTTATGGATATTAATTAAGTTTAGTTTGGGTTTGTTTGGTTCAGTTCGAGGAGCCGATTCGCAGTAGCAGCGAGCGTAGGATCTTTTATCTGTCGATTGAGGTGAGTTTCCTCACTAGGTTTAGCGGGTCTAAGGCACCAATGCCGACCCTTGTTATTTATGTTAGGATGTTGTGAGTCTACGTGACCCTTGCATGTGATATGTGCTGCTATGTATACCAGACGGGGCTCGATGACGGGCGAGGCCCGATAACTGTATCGTATGCTATTGTTTTATGATCATTGTATGTGTTAGTATGATTATGTGATATATGTCTATGTGTATAGTGGGCGGGGGCTGATGTCATGCGGAGCCTAAGAATAACAGATATGTATACTAAGCGGGGCTCAATGTCGGGCGGGGCCCGAAGCCGAGTGGGACTTAATACCGGGCGGGGGCCCAATATGCGATTTATTATGTATGGTATGGGGTATTTTGGGGAACTCACTAAGCTTTATGTTTACGGTTTTTAGTGTATGTTTCAGGTACTTCCAGTTCCAAAGGGAAGGGCTCGGGATGATTGCAGAGCACACGCCACCTAGTTCCGTTTTTTGTGTTTTACTCTGATTCGAGATGATGTTTGATACACTTATTTTATTTGGATTGTATTGATGTTGTTTTTGGAATACTGATTTTATTAAATTAAAAATGAAAATTTTGGATCGTATTTTTGGGATGTTTCAAAATATATCAAAGTTCATGGTTTTTAATTCCCTATAAAATGAGTATAATATATGTATAAAATATATTGAAAATAAAAATAAAAAAATAAGAGGTAGTGAAAGATGATCATTTCCTGGCTTTTAGTGAATGAAAGGTAAGTGGGGGAAAAACTGATGTAACACTCGAAAAGTAAAAGATAAAAGGTAAGACCATCTGTATACACACCACTAACAAGTATAGTGGTGGGTGTCACATCATCACAACACTCTCTACCACTAACCATGAGATATACCACTAAACATCTCATTCCACCTTATTTTTTAATTAAATTTAATTTAAAAAAAAATAAAAACATATAATTTTTTAATACTAGTTTTTCATTAAATTAAAATACCACATTATATTAAAAAAAGTTACATTAATTAAAAAAAATAAAAATAACAATAAAAAAACATTACATTAATTTAAACTAGTTTTTTATTCGGCAAAAAACATTACATTAATTTATAAATAAAAAAACTTAAAATAAAATAGAAAAAAACATAAAATAATGCAACCTCAAACAACTTACACTAGTTTTTTTAAACCTTATTTTTTTAATGATTGAATTTTTAAGCACTCCCTCAATTTTAACCAAGATTTGAAGTGTGTAAACAGTTTGTGGTTTGTGTCTTTATATTGATGTATGGCCACAACAATCGATTCGTCTTCGTGTACGTTGTTTATAACAAAGTTATAAATTCTATTGAACTCAAGGCATTTAACCTTCGTATCACGAAACTTCGAACATATTTGGTTAAAACTACGATTTCGGCAACCCATTAAATCATGAAAACCGTTTCCAACTTTTACCCAAAAATCACCAGACATTCGAGTATCTGGCTCTTCTGAAATCGTCACCCATGCTAGTGTTAAGTTTTTCTCTTCCTTTTCTACCGATTCCTAATTTTGGGAGCCATTGATTGTGAAAGATGTTGTGTGTATATTGTGTATATAGAAAGAAAATAATGGTGTAAGAAATGAGGATGTATGTTGTGATATTGATAGGTAAAAATGTGGTTAAAAAATATTTGTTTAAATTTTGACTGTTGAACGGTCAAAAATGTCCAAACGATTTGTATTCATCGTCCTCGCTCGTCTTCCCCACCACGAATTGCAACGATAACGGTCGGGGTGGTGTGTACGGACTACGACCGTGGCCACATCAACCACAAACCGGCTCGTGGCCGGTATACGCGATGATCTAACCATACTCTCGCGTCTTAAAAGAAAAAATAATACCCACTTTCATAAAAAGCCGGTTTATGAAAAGATGGTCCTAATATGATGAAATCATATTGACGTTCAACGTTGTCAACATGGACAGTCAACCATCATTTAACTTTTCTGAAACAACCTCCATACATATTGTACATCAGTCATATATTAGTCATACTAGTTTATAACCCGTGGGAACCAATGTTATAAAATTAATTAAACTTTTATAATAAAAATTTATAATTATTAATCAATTATTTTAAATAAGTCATTTTAAATAAATTATTAATTTTAAGAGATATATCAAATTTTTTAAGTTATTATAACTTCAAATTTAACATATAATTAAAAATGTAAATTTGAATTTTTAAATGAGTTGTCTAATATATCTACATGACACATAACATAATATTAATTAGGAGTTGTATTAGAATGACACTTGGCAAAAAAAGATTAAAACTATTCATTTATTAGAATAAAAATATTGTACGTATTGTTGAATTTTTTTGGAACTACATGCTCTTAATTTCTTTCTAGAAATCTTCGTGAAAAGTGTTCTTCAAGCAACAAAGAATTAAACTTGCCGTATATCTATCATTTTTGTACTCACTTGCTCCAATTCGTATATTGATCTGGTATAACTCCATTGAAGATTATCATATTTGTGTAAGTGTTTCAGTTAGGGTTAGTTTAAATCCACTTCATCCTGTAAAGAGCTTAAGTGTACAAGATAGTGCAAATCGTGTAGATGATTTTTAATACCACCTTTAAAGTCTTAATTGATTGTTAGCGGATATTCTTCCAATATTCTTCAAAGGACTATAAGTACTTGTATCCAATATTCTTCCACCAGATTGAAGAAAAGAGATTTCTTTTGGGACAAAATGTTGGAAATCACTATGGTGGAATGAACCAAAAACAAGAAATCATCCCCTAGGATAGGATGAACCGGAAATGGAGAACTCATCCCTAGTAGTGGGATGAAACAACAAAAAAAAAAGTTCTCTCTCATGGAATAAACCTTAAAATTTTTGTTATGGAAAGATAATGTTTATTTTATAAAAATGTCTGGTTAGTTTCTTTCTTTCTTTTTTTTTTTCTTTTTCTTTTTTGCTTTTTTTTTTGTTCTTTTCTTTTTGTACCAAAAATCCATTGTGAGGTCAAATAGATTTCCTGGTTATTTATTATGTATTAGGTCACATTTTTTATGTTAAATAGTCTTTAATAACTAACATTTTTGTAAGATTTTTTTTATCTTGTTTATTATATTGCGGTTAAAAAATATTGTTTATTATATTTTATGGCTAAAAATATATGTAATGCATACTTCCTTGTTTTTGAAAATATGTTCTAGTTTTATGATATAAATTATGACGTATTTGCAAGTTTTAATTTTTTGTTGAATTTTTTTTGTTCCTATTTGTGTTATTAGAATTAATTGTAAATATTATTACATACTTGGTGATGGTCTTGGGGTAACACCTGGATTTAGGATTATAAATTAAATGACAAATATATTATGTGATAAGTTGAAATATTTGGTAAAATCATATGTTTATTGATTTTATGTTAAAATACAATTGTGAATGGATACGTTATTCCATGTTTGATACATCTGAAAGAAATTACGTATTGTTGTGTGTTTAAAAAATATAGTCGCTATTTGGTACTTGGTAGCTTGAAAAAATTGTTTATTATTTGTTGTTAAGTTTTGTGGAATGAAGTAATATTGTTAGGAAAACATATTTGCAATTATGTGAGTATGTGTTAACTGTGTTTTTTATTAACGTCATGGAATGTGTAAAAATCTTCTAATTCGTTTTAAAAAAATTTGGTTGAACTTTGTAAAAAAATTGACCATTTTTTTTATTTATATGTTTTGACATTTGATCTTTACCAAAAAAACGAACATCTTATTAATTTATTGAGTTTAGTAATTTCTAAAAATGTTTTTGGCGATCAACCGTGAAAATTGTTTTTTCTGTACTTTGTGTTTTTCAATAATTTTTTTGAAATATTTTGCTAGACTTCTTTTTTTAAGTGTTGTCCTGATGCTATGATTTGCCAAAATGATTTTATTATCTTTGTTTAATTTCAGAAAAACACAAAAAATTATAACTTGTATGATTATTTGATTTTCTCCAACATGAAGTGTAATTGTGAATCATACTTAACGTTTTAGCGTATTACATTGTTGTAATTTAGCATAGGTTTGTTTGGATTAAACTTGTCAGATTTATTGGTTTGCTTGACTATATGTATTAAAATTGTGTGGATGCAATTTTTACCATGTGCTTTTGTGATTATTTCCTCAATGTAAGAATATCTTTTTAGCTAGAAATTAGAAAATGTTTACTTGAGAAATCAAATATACTTTTATCTTTTTTTCTACTTATCTAATGTGAAATAGTGATAAGTGTTTTTGATAAAATTAATTATATTTTAAGACACATGTCATCATTTCAAATTGGTAGAAAAATAATTAGAAGAAAATATTACTCTTTTTGCTAGGAAAATTTAGATAATGTTACTCTTTTTGCTAGGAAAATTTAGATAATCATGTGTTTTGTGATTATGTACTTAAGAGAATTGTGTATCTTCTTATAAATGCTAAAATATGTGCTAGTCTAGGATAAAATTCAGACTTGGTTATTTGTGGCTAATTAAGCATTTCTTTGATTGTCAAAGTGTTGGAGATTATGTGATTGATTTTTTACGAATAAAGGACTATAGATTATATGACTTAATTTTATATGTTTATATATTCTTTGAGTTGATTGCCTTAGAATTCTTTTTGAATTTTTAGGCAAATTGTTTAAAATCTTGATAACTTTGTGCAAATATGTGAAGTTAATTAAGTTTATTCTAGGATTTCATAAAATAAAATAATTTTTATATTTTAAAAAACAAAAAGTCCATGTATAATATTAAAGATTTTAATCTAAAATGAAAGGCAAAATATTCATCTTTTACAAACTAAACAAAATGACTATAAAACTAATAACACATTATCAAAATCAATATGAAGCCTAGCTTGCAATAAGAACCAAATATATAAAATAGCTTAATTTTTAACTAAACTAGAAAAGGAAATGCAAATTATAGTTAGCAATCTTTAATTACTCTAATTTTAATTATATACATGGTAGTGGATTATGCCAAAAATAAACCAACCATATGAAATATAATGATTATATCTAATAGTATTTCCTAAAATCTTATATATATATATATATATATATATATATATATATATATATATATATATATATATATATATATATATATATATATATATATATATAGAGGTTTAGGTTCTATGGAAACAAAAAACCCTAAAAATTATTAAAATGCATAAAAAAAATACTTAGAGATCATAAAACTTTTTTTTGAATTTTTTTATAAAAAAATCGCAACTTTTAGGTCAAAATCGCTGAAAAAAAATTTTGAAATTTTTTTTTTTTACAAAAAAAAAATTGATTTTTTATTTTTTTTCCAGCGAAATTGTAAAAAATGTTGCAATTTTTTGATAAAAAAATTCAAAAAAAAGGTTTGTGATGTCTTGGTATTTTTTTTATGCATTTTTATAATTTTTAAAGTTTTTTTAGGGTTTTTTTGTTTTCCAAATAACCCTTCCCTTTTTATATATATATATATATATATATATATATATATATATATATATATATATATATATATATATATATATATATATATATATATATATATATGGGCCTTATAAATCATTTATCAAGTCAAACTTTTCTAATATAAAAATAAAAAATAAAAAGCTATAACAAAATGCAAGTAGTTTGAATGGAATATAAGACTCTCCCATCTTACTCACATAAACTTGAACCCGTGAAGACTTCCCTTTTTGTTTTCATTGGTCATCAATGGCGATTGAAGATCCATCCACTATTATGGTGATTTTACTATTGCTCTCTATTTTCTTTACTTTCATCTACTTCACCACTAGGGTTCATTGCACATGCGAAATCTGCCATGCTTACATTACCTCTAGTTGGTCAATCCAATTTGATAATCTCTGCGATTGGTACACTCATCTTCTCAAAAACTCACCTACAAAAACCATACACATACATGTTCTTCGCAACACCATAACATCCAACCATCAAAGCGTAGAGTACATGCTCAAAACCCATTTCGAAAACTACCCGAAAGGGAAACCTTTCTCTGCCATCTTAGGTGATTTCTTGGGCAACGGCATCTTCAACGTTGATGGCGATTCATGGAGGTTTCAGAGAAAAATGGCGTGTCTTGAGCTTGGAAAGATGTCAATGAGATCACATGCTCTTGAAGTTGTTAAACATGAGATTGATCATAGGCTTATACCTCTTGTTTCATCATTCTCCCAAAAACAAAATGGGATTTTGGATTTACAAGATGTTTTCCGAAGGTTTTCGTTTGATGTAATTTGTAAATTTTCTTTCGGGTATGACCCAAAGTGTTTAGACAAGTCATTACCCGTATCCGAATTGGCAATGTCTTTTGATCTGGCGTCAAAGCTATCTGCTCAGAGAGCGATGACTCCGTCACCATTGGTGTGGAAGATCAAAAGGATCTTGAATATTGGAAGTGAAAAGAGACTTAAAGAATCGATCAAGATGGTGAACAAGTTTGCACAAGAAGTTATTAGACAACGAAACAAATTAGGATCTTGTTCAAACCATGAAGATCTTCTATCAAGATTCATGGCTTCAACAAAAGATCCCAATTACCTTCGAGACATTGTCATAAGCTTCTTGTTAGCCGGACGCGACACAGTCGCATCCGCTTTAACCGGCTTATTTTGGTTATTAGCACAACACCCAGAGGTGATAACAGCCATCAGAGCTGAAGCTCTGATGGGACCTCCACATGGGCAGTTGCATGAACTCCACTACTTGCAAGCAGTGGTATACGAGGGAATGAGATTGTTCCCACCAATCCAATTCAATTCCAAGTTTTGTCAACAAGACGACACATTTCCCGATGGCACATTCATCAAGAAAGGCACTCGGGTCACATACCACCCATACGCGATGGGTCGAATGGAGACCATTTGGGGTCCCGATTGCTTAAGTTTCAAACCCGAAAGATGGTTAAAAGATGGTGTGTTTTATCAAGAAACCCCTTTCAAGTACCCGGTCTTTCAAGCTGGACATAGGATGTGTTTAGGTAAAGAAATGGCACTTGTGGAGATAAAAAGTGTGGTTCTTTCTCTTTTACAACAGTTTGATATCGAATTAGTGGTTCCTATTCTGGCCCCTCGGTTTTCGCCTGGGCTCACTGCGAACTTCACCGGTGGTCTACCGATTCGGGTTACTGAAAGGAGAGATAGGACGTGGCCCAAACTAAACCACATGTTATTAAATTAGCATTTATGGTCCATATGGACCACTTTGTCGTTATCAACCGTACAAATGATGTAAATAGGAAAAAGGAATATAAGTCGATTGGCTTTAACTGATTGTGTCCGTTTTATATTTGTTGGGTTTTGATTCGTTTTATTAAGAAAATAACCTAATGTACAGTTGTGGTAGATTCGTCATGTTTGTGTCGTTATTACGTTATCAATGATGCAATAAATTGCAACATAGGATAACTTGGACAGCTCTTGGACAGCACGATCTTTAATCGAGTATCATAATTATTTTTAATAGACCAAAAAATAAAACACAAAATGAAGTTTGTCAAATGAGCCAAAAGTACCCATTAATTTTTGTTCCTGTGATTTGCATCCTTCCGCAGCTTTAGCTTTGAAGAACATGAGTGGTCCTTATGGTTGAAAAAAATAAAGATTGGTCCTTTAGCCAATTACTGACAATGTCCCTCCGTTATATATTTGTAAAATGACGAGCATCACCATTATTTTGTCCCTTTCCCATCCTCTTTTTCTTATTATATTTATTTTAAGTATTAAATAATGAAACACCACCATCCCGATTCTTGAACTAGCCGATTAGATGTCATCAACCCCACCATTGTCCCTACCAACCACCACATCGAAGAGTGAGTGTGGTGGTGTTGGAGGTGATAGAGACAGAATAGGTGGTTGTCGGTGATGGAGGTGGCGGTAGAGGATAAGAGACTTGAGATATTTATTTAGGGTTTAAATTTGAATAAGTTATAATTTGGATCGTAATATGAAAAAGTATAATACAATTTTGAAGAGAAATTTTTAAAAAAATTCTCAATATTTTTGGAAAAGCTACACTTTAGTCACAAGTTTTTTTTTTAAATAAAAATCTCAATTATTTCATTTTAGCTCAAATTAACAAAAAAATTATTTTTTTCTTTTAACAAGAAATGACATATTATCGTGTTTTTACAAATAATCAGGACTTTTATTTTCAGAAAAAAAAAATAGGACTAAAGTATAAATTTTTCAAAACTATTAAGACTTATATGATAATTTCCCAAATTTGAACCCTTAAATTTAGAGTTTTATTACTTTGGCTCGAGGACAATCACGTCATTTTACATATATTTAACGGAAAAGTATTGACGGTAATTGTCTAAAAAGGCCAACTTTGATAGATTTTGCAGCCTAACCACTCGCACAATTTTCGAAACTAGAACTAAATCTGCAGAAGAATACAAACCACAGGGAGCAAAATCTGTAATGTACTATAAAAGTTAAAATACATAAACAGTGAAAAGAATATATATGGTAAAACTTTAAAATAACATGTCTTCTAAATAAAGACTAAAACCGACCACGTGGAATCCGATGAACTCATGGTGCACAAATCCGTGTTATATAATCCATACACAAAGCACCTGATAAATCAAATAAAATAGAAACCATGCAAACACTGTCTTCTAGATGATGACCACAAACAAACAACAAAATGCTTTCATCCACTTAAATTACTTACACTTAGATAAGGTTTCAACTTTCAATAAAATTATAAAATATACTACTTCCTTACAAACAGCAATAGCTTTTTTTTCTAATAAAACACATTTAAAAAAAAAAATAAAAAAATAAAATAAAATAAAATAACTTCTTAAAGAAATCATGTTGCAAGTTTTGTTATACGCATGTTAATCACTAAAAAACATAAATAAAGTTTGATTATGATGCAAAAGTTTTATAAGTCTAACATGACAACACAATAACTTTACTTTGAATAATTATCATTAATTAGAATTACCCATTTTCTTTTTATCAAAAATCATAGTATAATAATAAAACGCAAAAAAGAATAACACTTGAATCTAGAAATAACTTCTAGAGTAACATATAGGGTTGCGCACGTGCGGTGCATGTAAAACAGACAGAATGTGGCCAAACCTAAGGAAGACCAGTGGTTTAACTCGAGGCATATTATCTTTAATATATTGAAAATTATTTATTGTTGTGGCTATATTTTGACTTTCAGAGAAAGGACATTGGCATCCGAAAACCTTTAATAATAACTATAATACTCATATTACTATGTCGACAAACTCATATGTTTTTTCTTGAGAAATCTATTACATTATGTTTTATCTTTTAATCCTATTTATTTTTATAAAATCAATCGATTTAAAGTAGAAAATTTGTTTACTTAAGTTTAAAACCAAGATTTTGTAACAACACATCAACTAGATTCAAGTCATGAAGAATAAGATTTAATGCAAACTTAATAGCATAATCATTTGTTTCAAAAAATATTAATCAGTGTCACAGTTGTTAAAATTTTTATTACATATAAAGTTATTAAATTTTTTATTACATATAAGATTTCTGATTTCACATGTAACAGTTAAAGGCCACACTACAAGGAAAATGGTCATTAGCGGCGACAAAAGTCGCCGGTAATAAGTCCAGTTGTCGCCGGTAATAGTAATAGCGGCGACACGTCACCGGTAATAAGTCGCCGCTACTACTTCGTCGTTATTGATGAACTTGTCGCCGCTAATGACCATGTCGCCGCTAATGATAGACGTCGCCGCTAATGACTGTGTCGCCGCTAATGACACCGGTCGCCGGTAATACTGTCGCTGGTAATTACAATTTTCATTTTTTTTAATTTTTTTTTGTAATTAACGATTTTGGTTGCCGATAATAAAGTACTTGGTAATTACATAACAACATTCGATTAAATATCAAAAATAATAGTGTCGACGCTAATTACAAAACAAACATCCGATTATAATTAATTATATATCAAAAGTCATAATATCCGATTAAATATAAAAAGTAATAATGTCGCCCGGTATTAGTGTCGCCGGTAATTACAAAAAACAACCAAAGTTTTACAATCTACCAAGTGGCAAAGCGTTACAACGTATGAAAATAAAACTCATCCTGACCTACATACCATCATCTTCATTCCCATCGTTTCCTCGATTATTTTGGGATTGAAAAAACGAATACAGCTCATCCCTACATGCCGGGTCATTCAACATTGCACGAAGATTTTCCAACTACATAATTAATAACAACATATATAAACTTATAAGTTAAATTATCAAACATAAACAAAAACTATGAAACCACATTGCTATTTTTAAACTAAGACAAAAAACCAAAGTACGTTGTTATTTTTGAACTTGGGACAAAAACTTAATTACCAAACTTTTTAGCAAATAATCACCACAAAACCAAAATTACCAAATCAACATGCATTTTACGATGCTAAAGTAGATTGCTATTTTTAAACTACGACAAAAAACCAAAGTACGTTGTTATTTTTTGCACTTGGGACAAAAACTTAATTACCAAACTTTTTAGCAAATAATCACCACAAAACCAAAATTACCAAATCAACATGCATTTTACGATGCTAAAGTAGATTGTTATTTTTAAACTACAACAAAAAACCAAAGTACGTTGTTATTTTTTGCACTTGGGACAAAAACCTAATTACGAAACTTTTTAGCAAATAATCACCACAAAACCAAAGTAGATTGTTTTACCTGTGATGGTTGTGATGGTTGTGGTGATGGTTGCGAAGGCTGTGGAATCGGCGGGAGAGCAGAAGGTTTACGGCCAATGCCTCTAATATGGCCACGTCGCTCTCCTAATACTTTCTCAAATGCAGCTCTTTCTTGAGCGGGAGTTAACTCACTTTCACCTTGAGTTTGTTCTAACAGCTCTTCAACTAACCGATTCTGTAACTCCCAAAAGTGAGTAACAATTAAGTATAAATAAATATTTAATTATATGATAAAATTATAATTAAATACTTACATATTGTTGTTCCGCCTCAGCAGTAACAAATACACCATTCTTATCGGTATGAGCTTTGCGAAAAGTTTCCACTCTCTTCAGGTTCTATTTAACTTTAAAAATTAGATTATATTTTAAATAAATAATTACATGTATCGTACGTTACCTTCTTATAGCAAGTACTGCTATACGAGCTCGACCCCCCACGATTCACATTTGTTTGCATTTCACGGATTTTTTTGTTCCTTTATGAAGCAATTATGTGTTCGTCTGTTTGGAAATACTCAACTGCTTTCTTCCAGTTATCAACTTCCATACCCTGTGGAGGGTTGGCTAATGCTCCCGGGATATCTTCATACCCTCCGACTGACATAAAATATTCTTTTGCGTCAGCTTTACGTTCTCGATAACCTTTTAACAAAGCTGCTTGAAAACTCTCTGTCAACAAATTAGCTTGTACATCCTGGTACATCTGATCCAAATCAAACTTTGTCTACAAAAAAAAAGTTAACAAAGTAAAAAACAATTATAGTTAACCATATAAAATATATTTAAATAAATAAATACCACTAAATGTTGTAATACGGTGTCCTGTATTGCAGGGGAAACTTTTTTCCAAGTCCATTTATCAAAAGGGACCATGTGCCACATTGTTTTTCCAACTTCTCGGGAAAACATGTCTTTCGGCTCTCCTATGGGATCAAATGTGATATCCCTATCATATTCCATCCTAATCGGGTTGCCCTGGTTCCGTAAGATCGCTTTTTCAAGCTTTATATTTTTCGCTTTGCCTCGAACTTTCCTTCGTGCAGGTTGCTCAACTACAAATGTAATTACAAAATTATTAGAAACGGTATTTAATTTATAATAACTGAACAAAAATAGTAAATACAAATTCATAATAAGACTTACCGTCCTGCTCGTGATGACCAGCACCTCTACCACCTGGGAGAGGTGGGTCCTCAGCTCCATCACCCTCGTGTCCACGACCCATAACAGCAGCCATGATATACATAAACAAAAGCCATATTGTCATCATTTCCTGAAAAATTATAAGATATACAAATACAATAATTATTACAAATACATATTACATAGAAATAAACATTTACTTAGGAATAAACATTTCTATTTAAACAAGAAATCCAAATAAAGTTCATATTACAAACACGTATTACATAAGAACTATTCTAATCAGAATCTTCCTCATATCCTTCAGTGTCTTCTTCGGTATCATAATCAGGGTCTCATCGTAATCAGTCTCGCAATCAGAAACATCATTGACTCTACCAGTTGGCGGAGGAACTTCAGTTGCACTATCTACATCAACAATGACTCTAGGAATGTTTTGAAAGTACATGCTGAAATCGATAAAAAGTGGAGCATCGGATGAAGAGATATTTTGAAGTACATCTACATTGTCTACATTTTCGTGCGAGCCATTGTCAACATTTTGGACACGGTCATCGTTCGATGGTAGATCCCAAATACTTCGATGGTTAACATGCTCGACAACACATCGATGGTTATTGTTTGGCTCTCTGATGTAGAACACTTGTTTGGCTTGTGAAGCATATATGAGTTGATCATCTTTGTATGCTTCGCGTCGTGTGTCGATACTGGTGAAATTATCACTAGTAATAACTCCTCTTCGAGTATCAAACCACTTGCAACGAAATAGTACAGTTGAATAATCATGTGTATACCTCAACTCTATAATCTCTTCTAACTGGCCATAATATTTCTCGCCTTTCTCACCCACCGCTAAAACCCCAGAGTTTTGTGTTGTACGTTGTGCGTCACGACTAAGTACCATAAACCTAACACCATTGACTATGCATGCGGTGTAAGAATAAGCATTCATTTGCGGACCCATTGCAAGAGCCGACAACTCTTTGTGGAATTCTGGAGAGTTTTCTATTTTCATTTGATGAACCTAGCAATTATAAAGTAATATGTATTATGTATTCGTTAGATCAATGAAACAAATTTGTTTATTAATTTATATTACCTTTTCACGAAACCAATTACGAAATTCTTTCTTTTCATCACTTTGGGGATGTTCAGATTTGAATTTCCTATGTTGATGACAAAAGGATATAGATTTAAAAAGATTAAAAAAATTAAGGATGAAAGTTAGAGATAAGATTAGTTACTTGATATACTGTGTGACTTCTTCACAGCTATTCAATACAAACCATTCCATGTTACGCATGTCCGTTAAATTAAGAGTTTTGATTTGAGTTGTGCTGGTTGGTCGACATTTAGACTCAAACATCCAAAACTTTGTTTTTTCAATGACAACATCTTCATTTCTTTCCGGACGATTCTTTACATCTCGAAGGTACATCGAACAAAATGATAAAGCTTCTTCAGCAACATAACCCTCAGCTATAGAACCTTCTGGCCTCGCCTTGTTTCTGACATAGTTTTTTAGTTTTTTCATATACCTTTCGAAGGGATACATCCATCTCATACATATCGGGCCTCCGACAATCGCTTCATCAGGTAAATGCAAAAGTAAATGAACCATAATGTCAAAAAACGTTGGAGGATAAATCAATTCTAACTTGCACAAGATTGCAATAATGTCTACTTTTGCTTTCCTCATATCCTTCACCTTCAATGTTCTGGAACAAAGTTGCTTGAAAAACGTACAAAGGTCTACAATAGGTGTATAAGTGTCTTTGTCTAACAACCCTCTTACTCCAATCGGTATCAAACGTTGCATAAGAATGTGGTGGTCATGCGATTTCAACCCAATAATGTTAGTATTGGTATCGTTCACTTTCTTACTGATGTTAGAACCAAACCCATCCGACAATTTAACATCTTTTATAAATTGACAAAAGAGTTGTCGACTAGATTTCGTGAAAGAGTATCTTGCATGGGGTCTATGAAACTTGTCACCATTTTTTTTGCAACCATTCATTTCTCCGAATGTTTAGAATTCTCAAGTCCTCTCGTGCATTTGATGTGTCTTTGATTTTATCGTTCATTAGAAGAGTACCTAACAAACTCTCGTCCACATTTTTCTCGACATGCATGAAATCTATGTTGTGTTTCAACTGTAGAGAAGACCAATACTCGAGTTCGAAGAAAATGCTTCGTTTCGACCAGTTCAACTCGTAATCTTGCCGCTTTGGCTCCCCGCCTCCATGCTCAGGATGTTTACCCGGTTTACGAGTTAGTAGACGACCTAGTTGCTCTTGTATGTCGTCATTACTAAAGTGTCTCGGAGCGGGTCATGTCTCTTCCATCCCATTAAAGTCCAACCTCTTTCTTAACGGATCATTAACATCTAGGAAACGACGATGACCGATATATACGACATTGTTTGTTGCACGGTACAAAGGAGTGTCTTCATTGCAAGTAGCACACGCTCTATACCCTTGCCCACTCCAACCTGATAGACTACTACGAGCTGGCCAGTCGTTTATTGTCCACAACAACATAGCTCTCATCATAAAGAATGTGTTTGTCGCCGCATCTTTAATACGTACGCCTGAGTGCCACAAATCTTTAAGCTCTTCCACCAACGGCCTAAGGAAAACATCCATATCCTTACCATGAGCTTTCGGGCCGGGAATCAACAAAGTCAACATGAATGATGACTCTTTCATACAAAGCCAGGGTGGCAGATTGTATGTGGTGAGTATGACCGGCCATGTGTTATGTGGATTACACATGTTTCCAAATGGATTGAAACCGTCAGCTGAAAGACCTAGGCGTACGTTTCGGGGTTCACTCGAGAAGTCGGGGTATTTTTTTTTATCAAAATCTTGCCAATGTTCCCCATCAACAGGATGAAGCATCACACCATCTTCTGAACGTCCGGTACTATGCCAAATCATATTTTTGGTAGTGTGCCTCGAACAATATAAACGTTGTAGTCTAGGGGTCACAGGAAAGTACCGTAACACCTTATGAGGTACTTTCTTACCGTTGCTGTTTTTATCGATCCATTGGCTCTCTTTACAAACAGGACAAACTTGCAATGAATCGTGCTCTTTCCAAAAGAGACAACAATCGTTTTTGCACACATGTATCGACTCATACCCCAGACCAATAGACTTCAGTTTCTTTTTGGCTAGATAATGTGAAAGGGGAACCTTGTTGCCCTTGGGAAACGCTAATTGCAACAACTCAAGGAGTTGATCAAATGAACTATCAGTCCATTTGTTGTTCACCTTGATATGCATTAACTTTGCTAGAAACTCAAGGGAAGAAAAGATGCAACCAGGATACAATTTAGTTTCCACTTCTTCCAACAACTGTGCAAAATCATCATCCACACCGCTAGCCCTTGTATTCGAGGTTCCTTCATCAAGGTTGGTATCATTTTCTCTCGACTCCCACATCACATCGTCGATTAAATCGGCCATTTCGTTACTTGGCAAGACGACTGGAGGAATAAAAGATTCACCATGACAGATCCAAATTTTGTACGACTTACTGAAACCATTTATAAATATATGGCGTTCAACTGCAGTCGGGTACTTGAAGTAACGGTTATCACATTTTTCACACGCACATCTGATTTTACCATTACTATCAAGGTGTGACTTGGACTTCTCGATAAAAGCTTTAAGTCCTGCTTGGAACTCGGGATGGTTTCGATATGGATTAGTAGTCCAGCTTTTATCAATAGACATGATGTTGCTGAAACATAATTTAGGGTTTAGAGTTTAGTATATAGAATTAGCATTGTTTTTTTCCAATCCACATTTTTTTTACAATTAAAAGAATAAAAAATTTTATAACAACAATTATATTATGTTGTTGTGTTGTTCTTTTTTACCGTCGATATTAAAAAATATATATATTTTTTATTTATAACATTAAACAATTTTATAACATTTTTTTTGTGTTTTTTTCCAATTATAACAATAATTTATTTTTATTTTTTTTCAATTATAGCATCCTACTTATACCAAAACCACATACTTTTACATAATACATAAGAGCATGAAATTCACATACTTTTACATACATATTATGTTGTTGTGTTGTTCTTTTTTACCGTCGAGATTAAAAAAATATATATATATTTTATTTATAACATTATATAAATATGTTGCAAATAAAAATTTTAAAAACTAAAAAAGACATGAAAATATAAATATGAAACTATAGAAATATAACATTATAAGTTAATTTGAAGATTATAAGTTAACTATATAACTTATTGGTTAACATTATAAGAAAGTTTCTAGTATTTGTATATAAGTTTTTAAACAATTTTATAACATTTTTTTGTGTTTTTTTTTTTCCAATTATAACAATAATTTATTATTATTATTTTTTTCAATTATAGCATCCTACTTATACCAAAACCACATACTTTTACATAATACATAAGAGCATGAAAAAAAAATTTGTTTGTTTCTTTTAATATGTTTAGCAATTAGTTTTTAATGAATAAAATATTAAATAAAGAATTTTATACCAAAAATTGTTTGGGAACAAACTAGAAACTTTCTAGTATTTGTATATAAGTTTTTAAACAATTTTATAACATTTTTTTTGTGTTTTTTTTCCAATTATAACAATAAATTTTTTTTATTTTTTTTTCAATTGTAGCATCCTACTTATACCAAAACCACATACTTTTACATAATAAATAAGAGCATGAAATTCACATACTTTCACATACATATACCACATATACACATAATTTCACATATATATAGATAATAACATCCTATTTATACCAAATACACAAATTTCACATTCATATACCACATTTACAACAAACATACATACATTCACATACACACACAATAACATCCTACTTATAACAAACACATATAATTTCACATATATATAGATAATAACATCATTCATATACTTCTACCAAATACTCATATACCACATATACATCAAACACACATACATTGGCATATATATACACCAAATTCACATATATTCATACAAATATCAAATACACACAAAATTTTCACATATTTTAATTTTCACATAATTTTCACATACAAATACAAAATTCACAAAAAAATGAAATAATAGAACCTGTAGTGGCAGAAATCAACGGATATGTAGCGGGAAAAATTGGTCTTCACCCGAAAATACCCTCACCCATAAACCCAAAGACAACAACACCAAAAACACTGAAATTGAACAATTTCTTGCAATTTAATCATCAAATGCAGCTAGAAATCGAAATTAACATACAAATACAAAGAGATACAAGAAATTCAACTTACCTTTCTTCAATAGATGGAGCTAGAAATCGGTCCCAAGAAGCCCTAACCACCCTTGACCCCTAATCTCACACAATGTTGGGAAGATATGTTGTTGGAATCGGCTAATTGAACACAAAATCGGTGGAAATTGGAAGAGGCGAACAACAGCAAACGCAGCAAACGCAACAAACAGAATGAAGAAATGAGGAATCTGCGTCCGTTTTTTTTTTATCTGGGAGACCCTTTAGCGGCGACGCTTTTAGCGGCGACAACTCGGGCTTTACCGGCGACATATAGCAATAGCGGCGACAATTTGGAGGGAAGGGTACCGCGTCATTTTTTGGTAACTATTAGCGGCGACTTTTTTACACTTTTAGCGGCGACAAATATGTCGCCGGTATTAGGTTTGTGCGGATAAGGTACCCCATCCGTTGGATTAGATATTTGATCTAACGGTTGACGTCTAACCGAGGGGGAAAACGCGGATTCGGATGCTAACCCTTTAGCGGCGACACTATTGTCGGCGACATGGACTTTTAGCGGCGACTCTAACAAATGTCGCCGCTAAAAGTCTATGTCGCCGGTAATAGTGTCGCCGCTAAAGGTCGGTATTCTTGTAGTGCCAAAGTCATGTGCCCAGATTCAATAGAAGAACGTGAAAGGTTTGATTGTTTTTTACTCTTCTATGATATGCTATCAAAATATTCCCAAGAAATTAACAGCAAAAAGTTGTCCTTTGTGAAATCAAATATTTACCCCCAGTTTGCATTTATGTACCGTAAATTCAAAGAGCTAAACTTTTTTATACTAACTTCTTTCTCTAGACTTCATTTATCATACAATCAAATCACAACACTCTTATTTACAATATCCGGTTTGGAGCCGGCTCCAATACTATATGGTTTGGAGCCGATGACTT
This sequence comes from Lactuca virosa, assembly GCF_052849685.1. Taxonomy (NCBI): domain Eukaryota; kingdom Viridiplantae; phylum Streptophyta; class Magnoliopsida; order Asterales; family Asteraceae; genus Lactuca; species Lactuca virosa. The sequence continues at coordinate 91,388,516 of NC_136426.1, forward strand.
TTCACTGACACAAACAACATGTCTTCCGCCTGCGAGCTGTGTGTCGACCTGTTTGCCATATGTTCCTCCACCGCCTCGTTTATCACAGACTCATCAAAAGGTTTCTTTTACATTTGTTGAAATTTCCACTCACCGCCAAAAGAAGATGTAAATATCACCGCCTCTACCGCTCTACTTCATTTTGTTTTGTTTGTAAATCCTTGATTTTCCGTCTCCCCCTCTTTCTACCAGCTTTCTGACGTCGACTTCTCCAAGATCGGCGACTCCACCACCATCGGACCGTTCCCTGTGTTCCAATTGTCGACGACCACGTCAATTATGCGTATTCTCCGTCTTTTCCATTGAATCGAGAGTGGAAAGGGGAAAACAAATATTTGTGTTCGTCTGTGTGAGAGAGAAGGTGAGAGCAGAAATCATGGACTTTTGGTTCCTCTATTTTACGTCTTCTCTGGTTTCATCTCGATACGTGTCTCCTTCTCTATTCGATCAATTGATTTCATTCGCTCCATATGGTTTTGTTCACACGCATGCTATGCTTTTTGCTGATTACATCCTTGAATTTTCCTCTTTCCCATCAATTCCACACAGCGATGGTATCAAGGCATTGACAAAAGTAAACAACCAGGTAAAAAAAACATCTAATCTTTTGAATTTTGAGTGATTAATTGAGGGCACTTTTTCCTCTTCATCTTCTACTGATTTCATTTATGTTCATTGTATCCCGATTCTCCTGCTCCACCATCATCAATCCATCTAAAGTCAAACAAGTTTCATGGAAACCCAGGTCAGTTTGATTTAATTACTTTCACCCAGTTATTTATACAAGTATTTGAGCTTTTTCATTAATTTATAATCACTAGCTCAATTTATTTGTTTTTGTTTCGTGATTTGATTTGTGCAGGGCTTTTGTGTACGAGGGTTTTCTTATAGAAGATGAACGTGATCACATGATTTCCCTTGTGAGTGACACTTGATTTCTTTTATACATTATATTGCAACTTTCATGTAGATATCAATTGATATTTTATTTTATTTCCTTTTTTATATTTTATTTTAGAACTTTTAGCCCTTTTTATTAGTATTGCATTGTATATTCTTTATTTTCTTTATCATGGATCGTGTTGGGTACTTTCTATTTTGCATGAGTTATTTTGCAGGGTTTTGGAGTCTCGATGGGGTTGCGGTTTAGCTTGGAGATGGGCTTGGTGGGCTTTCGAGGCATTATTGGGCTTTTTGGATCCATCAAAGAGGAATTGGGCTTAAAATGTTGAAGACTTGGATGAAGTGGGCTTATGAAGATGGGTTATGGACTAAAGAAGATGGACTTGGACTATCCATTAGAAGCTTGAAGATGATTGACCAAATTTGAATCATGTGAGGTGTGGAGGGAACCAAGGGAATCTTGAGTAGTGGGGTGGAGTAGTGGAGAAAAAAGCACTAATAACATTCCAGCATCGTTTGCGAGGGTGGAGTCTCAGTCGCACAAACTTGCAAGGGTACCCGCACAACTGCACACTTTGGGGCATTTTTGTCATTTTTCTCATCATTTACCTTGGGGGTTAGGTTTGGCCGCCACACTTCGATTTTACACCCTTGGAGCACCTTGGAGGCAATTTTTGAGAGTTTGATCTACATTATTCTCATCCTTCTAGTAATTGTTAGTTTCTTGATGCAAAAACACTTTTGTGATTGTTATCTTGTTGCCATGAGTGGCTAATCTCTTTATTTTGGTTGACTTTGGCTAAAACCATTGGATATTTGTGGTTTTTGAAGGATTCATGCTTGATTGTCATTTATCTTATGTTTATGATTCTAGTTCATAATTCTTATGATTGTTTAATACTTTGATCATGAGTTTGGTACTTGAATGAGCAATTGTTTGTTTATTTCTTTGATTTAGCATTAAATCATTAAATTTACTTAGAACAAGGGCTTTATGATGGTAGAAATTATCTCTAGCTTATGTATCATGACTCCTTTATGGATGTGTAAGCATTGACATCCTCTAGGAATTGAGGATTCCTTCATTTTTAAGGCTAATCAACTTTCTTGGGTTCAATTGCTTCAACCGAATCCTTGATTTTGATTAAGACGGTGTATTGTGGGCTTCCCCAACCTCCATACTACCTGTGAGGAATCTTGTCATATCATGCTTCATGATTGCTATAACCAATTTGGGATGAATGATAAGCTTGTATATTGAATCCTAATGATAAACACATAAATGTTGATTGTGTTGAATTGCCTTGGTTGACCAATTCTCTCTAATATTTGAGCATCTCACCATCTTGCTTAATTGCAAGTATTTTAGTTCTTCAAGTCTTTTAGTTTTCAAGCAATCACAACTGCCCCCCCCCCCCCCATTTTGTTTAATTGTAGTTAGTTAGTTTTATTACACTAGTTTTATTGGATTGCATTGGTGATTGGATACAACCATTTCCCCGAGGATCGATACCCTTTTTACCATTATATTACGTTTTATTTTCTAGAAAAGGATGTAATTTGCTTGGTGGACTTGACATCCCACCATCAACGTAGCTTAGATTGAAACCAATAAAGCAGAAAAACAGTAACAGTTTGTTATTGATAATTTGTTTCTTCCAATTGAGTTGTTATAGGAAAGGTTATAGATGTTTGTGATTGTTATTACTCATTACAAGAATAGATAACAGAGTATTTGAACTGAATTTGAGGTTTTATTCTTAGAGATGATGAATATTGTAAAAAAAATTTATGGGATGTAAGGGTAAAATGGTCTTTTGGTATCATTCAAACAGTTTATTTCGCTTAGAAAGAAACTACCCTTAAGCATACATGATTGTCCATTTACACAAAAAAACTCATGTATTATGTTATTTATTCATATGTGAATAAATGTTGTATTCACGTATGAGTAATTTAACAATAAAAAATTGTTGATATATATATATATATATATATATATATATATATATATATATATATATATATATATATATATATATATATTGTTGCATTCACAAGGAAAATAATACAACTGGCTTTGTTACACTCTATTGTAATATGAATAGAAACTCGTTCACAATATAGTACATCTAGTTTTCTATTTATTCACATGTGATTAAAAGTAACAAGTCACGGTACTAGTATGAATGAAAGCTTAGTAGCATCATCACAAAATCTTAGGCCTGGCAATCGGGTTAGGTTCGGGTTGGCGGTTCAGAAAACATAAACTCAACCAAACTCATTTAATATATGGGTTGGCAGGTCACGGGTTATTGGGTTGGAAACCTCAACCCAACCCAACTCATATTACCCGTTTAAGTATATGGGTTTATGGGTTCACAAGTTAGTTGGTCGAACCCAACCTATATAACCTGTTTAATAAATAAGCAACGCATTTTAAAAAATGAGGTTTTTTCAATATAAAGTCATAAAATGATTAAAGTAACTGACATAAAAAAAAGTTTTCAACATAAATTCATAGAGTCATTAACATCCAAATAAAATTGAGAAATGAAATCATTTATACAAAGTGGATGTGTTCTTCGTTCGTGACTTGTGGGTATCAAAAATGACGACATGTGTTTTTTATTTTTTGATTAAGGCACCGCAAACGCAGACTAGCCACATACGAATACAAAATGAATACAATGATACAAAATATTACGAATACGGAAGGAAATCATATTTCATTAATAATATATATATATATATATATATATATATATATATATATATATATATATATATATATATATATATATATATATATATATATATATATACGGGCTAGCGGGTTGACCCGCAAACCCAAACTGGTAACCCAACCCAACCCATGAAATAAACGTTTTGGTGGATTAGCTGGTTGGCAGGTCAAAAATATCAACACAAACTCGTCTATTTTCGGGTTGGGTCAGTGTCGGGTTACAAGTTGGCTCGAGAGTTGTCACCCCTACAAAATTTGCTGTAATTATTTTCTTGTCTAGGATTTCGATGAAATTTGCATGGTACATGGAAATTGTGCGGTTTACAAAACTCATGGCTTCGCCATGACATAAGATATTTTTTGGCCGTTCGGGACTGTTTAGGATATAACAATTATAATGTATTCATCATTGATGTCTTTTCTTTTGAACCAACCAACCGCCAACCCTTGTCAAATGAACCAACCATTGATGAAATGTTATTCATGTGTTGTCCGGACTGTTTAGGATATAACAATTATATTGTGTTCATCATGGATGTCTTCTCTTTTGAACCAACCAACTGCCAACCCTTGTCTAATGAACCAACCATTGATGAAATGTTATCCATGCGCTGATTAACATGTAAATACACATTAAAATGTTAATACATATATACCGTTAGTTCATAATAATAATGATTTATTCACATGCGAATTATTATATGATATATTCACATATAAATAAACCATGTAATATTCATGTATGAATATATTGTCTAATATTCACATATGAATATTACATGTATATTCATATGTGAATATTATATGGTATATTCACTTATGAATATTACATGGTATTTTCACTTATGAATATTACATGGTATTTTCAGAGTTCAATAATATATGATATATTCACATGTGCATAAATCTTTTATATAGTATTCACATACAAATATACCTTAATACATGAATATACCATATAAACAAAACATATAATGCAACATTCATATGTGCATATACCAAATAAATTGAATATACACTGTAATATTCATACATGAATATACCATATAGAGAGAATATATCATGTAATATTCACATATGTTTATACATTGTTAACAAAAAAATATCATGTAACACTCACTTGTGCTTACACCATATAAAGAAAATACACATTCATATGGGAATTGTAACAATTGGTAAAAAATGGCCAGAGTTCGGCGGTCAAACCACGGCGAACTACTCTGTATTAATGACCAATTGTGTGTAATTTTATATTTATAATGTATATTAAATATATTATATTTATAATTCCTTTTAGAACATCCCAAACTGCTTAAACCGTCTATCGTTGATGATTGAATCAAAAATCAACAAAAATTAAATTTATTTGTGGCGTTAAAAATAAATTTTTTCATTAAGTATATTTGAAAGTTATGGATAAGAAAAATGAATAGATTACGTTCTCCTGTTTTTGTGGATATAAAGAAAGTACAAAACAGAGGCCATATGAAATAGTTACGCCTCTTTAAAGTTACAAAAATCAGTATTTATCTGATTTTCCTGAATCAAACCGTGCACTGCCTCGTTTGGAATAGCAACGAACTTCGAAAATCACTTTTGAGCACGATTTTGAACTCAGACTATGGTCTATTATTTTATTATATTTTTATAATATTTTTAACATCGACCAAAATCAGATTCATAAAAATCTGTCGAATCTAAGCCAATTAATCGTGAAACTTTGAAAGCTGTTTTCCGGAGTTTGGTATATCAGAATTGAAATTCGTCTGCATTTTTGGAATCAACACGACCGAGACAATAAGCAAACACTTTCAGAAAATTTTCATGAAACGATACGAGGACACAAGAATCGAAAAAAAGTACGAAATCACAAAAAGTACACAACACATATATACAATATTCTTTAAATCCCTAAAAATCTACAAAAATTTGATTTTGGGGTACAATCAAATGTATCTAAGATTTTGTGGTAACTATAATTGAAGACAAAATTGCAAAAATGGTCCATGTGGTTGACAAAATAATGTGGTTTTGGTCCAAAAAAGTTTGATGGTGCATCAGTGGTCCAATTTTGGATATATTTTGTGGTTTTGGTCCCTATGGTTGATATTTTTGTATGGTTTTGGTCCACACCCAACCTAAAATGACGAATATGCCCCTAGAATTGTTTTTTATTTCGTTTTATCTATTTTCATAAGGTTTCTTATTGTTTAATTAAATAATAATAAGGGTAAATTACACGAATGGTCCCTGTGGTTTGGGCTAATCTGTATGGTTGATCCCTAAGAAGTTTTTTTAACTCGGTAGGTCTCTATTATTTGTTTTTGTTGTGTCTTTAGTCCCCGTTTGACCTAAAATGACTTTTTTACCCTTATTAATTTTTTTTATTTACTTATCATTTACTATTTTATAATTTAATAAATTCAGCCATTGGGTCCCACCCACCCCAAACCCCTTCCACCCAATCCACCCCTCCCCATCGCCTTCTTCCCTCGTCGTTGAGTCCTTCACCTCCAGCAACCCACTACCACCTCTTTTATTTCTTTTTCCGGTAAGATCGCCGACATGTCCTGCCCCAAAAAAACAGATACAAGTGTTGCCCCCAAAAAATCTCAGATCAACTGACAAAACCCATACGCAAATTAAAAAAAAACAGATACAAATCGATATACAGAGTAACAAATTTCAGTGAGCAGCTTTGCAATAATCAAAAGAAATGTTATTCCCTCTCTTCTCTCGTATCACCGGCCGTCTGCAACCTCACGAAAATAACTCGTTGATGACCTTTTTCTACCTTCTGCAACCTCAGACGACCCTTCTTCCTCCCTAACTATTCTCCTCTTTTTTCCGACACCGCCTCTCGCTGTCTCCAACACCACAACCGCATACCCTTCCTCCATTCCCCTTTATTCTCTACCCACTTGCAACTCCCCTGGTGATTAAATATTATACCAAAAGAACAAAAAAATAAAACATTTCTCCAACCCATACCAAATTAGAAGAAACACACAACCGGAATTGATTTTACCCTTGGTGATGACGATGGTATATTGCAAGTAAGGGGAGGTTCTCCGTCGACTTGATTTGGTGCTCTGGTTTCGTTTGAAGCTCTGGTTTGATGTGTAATAGTCTCGATTTGATTATTGGCATAGGATTTGAAAACAAGATTTCATCAGATTTGAGGTTTAGATGTTTAGGAAGAAGATGGGGCAAGTGTATGTTTCTGGCCACACTCCATCACCGGAGTTGAGAAATAGAGATATGCTGCAGCAGGTGAACCAGAGATGAGATGAGAGAAGCTTGATGATGTGAAGTTGAGAAATGGTTTGTTCGTTGGAACTATCCAAGTCAACGACAGCTATTTGTAGATTCTTTCCATCTTGGTTGACCTGAGAGACAAAGAGACAGAAGAATAAGATAGGTTGGGGGTAAGGGGTATGAGGGTACGGTGCTGGGTTTTGTTTTTTTTCTTTGTTCTTTTAATTATAAAATATATGATAAGTAAATAAAAAAGAAACTAATAAGGGTAAAAAAGTCATTTTAGGTCAAACGGGGACTAAATATGCAACAAAAAAAACAATAGGGACCTTCCGAGTTAAAAAAACTTTTTAGGGATCAACCATGCAGATTACCCCAAACCACAGGGACCATTCGTGTAATTTACCCTAATAATAATAAAAAAAACACATAAACGCCCCACCTAAGTCATCGTCCCGAGTCCACACCCCTCTCACTCTCTTGATCTTCCTTCTTCTTTACTGTCTTGCTAAACCTAACCTCCACCGTCGGCCTTGCCTTCGACGATGACAACAACCCACCTCTCACCGCCTAATCTTCCAATTTCTCACCTCCACCTCCCACCATCTCTCCCTTAAACCCAACATTATCTATTCTTATATGGAGATCGGTTTCACCAGCTCTTTCTAGTAATCTGGTCGTCATCGTCCACAAATGAAATGCACCCCTTCATCGCCACCACGGAGAAGGGCGATGATGTCGTAGCGGAGATCGGAGTTTGGGTTTGCACTTATTTTTTCAGATCTTTTCACCACAGTAGGAATGAGCGACAACGAATTCTAGGGGGAATTCGATAACTATGGTTGTCGCTGCCTGCCTTCTCTGTCACCACCTACATCACCTGCCTTGGTCTTCCTTTCCGTTTCCACCTCCATCTACCTGGATATTGTTGTAATGACGATTGTCATCCTCCATCAATGATTGGCAAAAAAGCTTGAAGTCAACATACATAGACCTACAAATCCATGGCCAAAACTCTTGAAATCGACACCCACACTGATTTAGGAAAGATAGAAAATAAGGTTTGTAGTGATTCAGTTGGAATGGAGGTAGACATGGGTGGTGGTTGAGTAGGTGTTCTTCATTTTTCTTTTGCAAACCCTAACTCCGATATGCAAACTCTGGCTTTGGCGGTGACTCTGTTTAGCAAACCATAGCTCCGACAAAGGGCGACATAAATACTACTTGTTGCTTGGTTTCGTTGTTTAGATTCGATCATCGGAAGGAGGTGCTAGTGGAATTAATCTACAGGAAGAGAAAGAGTTTGTAGAAGGGCTCGTATAGAGAGAGGGAGGGGTGGCCCTTTTTTTATTTTTATTTAATTAAAAACAATAAAATAAATACAAAATAAATAAAAAACAAATATAAAGGGTATGATGGTCTTTTCATGTTGATAGGGACGAAAATCACTAAAAATATCCAGTTTTGGACCATTGGTGCACCACTAAAACTTTTTGGACCAAAATCACAGAATTTTGCCAACCACAGGGACCATTTTTGCAATTTTGTCTATAATTATCTCTAATTCCCTCCCAGATTCTTTGATTGAAGAAGCAACCACCGGTGGTGGATTTCCCGGTGAGCCAAGAGGCTGCCACCTCGGTCCCAACCAGGGGCGTAGTATGTATGGGGCCAGGAGGGGCAATGGCCCCCCCTGATTTTTGGGATAGAAGTAGGAATTGTAGTTCAAAAAAATTTAGTTATAGGCCTGTTATCTTCAAACTTGGGCTTTGGCCCCTCCTGATTCCTAATCAGACATGTCCAATAGTCCAAATTCTCCAAGCGATACCAAGAAATCAGAATCGGTTCATCCCCATTTGCCCAATTCGCCATTCGCTGCCTATCTCGCCTGGACGCCTGCTGTCATTGTGTTGCTGTCTCCGTGTCTCGCTAGTCGCTTGTGCGATTGTGCCTTGTGTCGCTGTCTCGCCAAATCGTTGGTCTCACTCTCGCCATCGCCATTCGCCAAGTGCCCTAGTCGCCATTCACAAATCACAGAAATCAGGTATGGATAATGGAATCCCGTCATCCCGAGACCCGAATCATGCTCTTTCTTTTCTGATTATTGATTGTTGGTGTTGCACTGTTGCTGCTATTTTCTGTTGCCTGCGTTACTGAGTTTCTTTTTTAACTTGGCTGTCATTTGCGATTTGCCAATTTGATTTATGAGTTGAGTTGTGAACTTATGATTTGTCAGTTTAGCTCTTCTAGTCTTCTTTCACTTTTGATTTAATGTAAGCTCTAGGACACCAATTCACCAAACAGGAATAGAAAAAAATTGACTTGGTTAATGGTTATGTTATGCACTTATGCAGTTATGCTGATTTTTGATTTGGTTATTGATTTTCAGTTTTGATTTCTGATTTTTGATTTGGTTATTGATTTGGTTATGCTTCACAGCTTCAAACAAAACTGAAAACAAAGATTGATTTGGTTATTGTTAAATGAGTTATTGGTTATTGTTCTAAATTTGATTTTGAATTTTTGATTGAATCAATTGTTTCTTCATTTTGAATTTTCTAGATATAATCATGGGAAAGATGAAAACCTTAGATTATTTTTTCAAAAGAAAGGTAGATGATAAAGAAACTAATCATGAAAGTGAAGAGAGTAAACGTCACAAAGCTTCAGCAAGTGAGCCACAACCGCAAGAAACGGAAAATCAACAAGAGATTGAGCCACAACCGCAAGGAAAGGAAAATCTACAAGAGAATGAGCCACTACCACAAGAAAAGGGAAATCCTAATGAAGTTGATTTGAAGAATCTAGAAAGAGATCCCGCTAAACGCAAGCAAATGTGGGATTATCCGGTTAATTTAAGGGAGCAAGTGAGACGAGCTTATATGAATTTAGGACCTTTCCAAATACGTCTTAAGGAGTATCAAGCTAAAGGTTCAACGAAACATCCTCGTAGATTCCAATATTCTCGGTTCAACATTTTCCCTAATTGGCTAGAGTATTCTCCAACAACACACGCTTCTTATTGTTTTATTTGTTATATATTTAATGATAAACCAAGTGTGTGTCATGGTTACGATGCATTTACTGTTAAAGGATTTGATAATTGGAAAAAAGTTAATGACGGAAAAAATTGTGCATTCTTAAAACATATTGGTTGCTTACAACATAGAAATGCTGTTGCATTTGCTGAAAACTTGATGAACCAAACAGCACACATTGAAAATATCATAGTGAAGCAAAATAAAGCGTAAATATTGAAAAACCGTTTACGATTAAAAGTTTCAATTGACACGGTTCGTTGGTTGACCTTCCAAGCTTGTGCTTTACGAGGACATGATGAAAGTCCTAATTCCAAAAATCGTGGTAATTTTCTCCAACTACTAAAACTTCTAGCATCTTATAATGATGAAGTTGCAAACGTTATATTAGAGAAAGCTCCTTATAATTCAAAGTATACTTCTGGGGAAATTCAAAAAGAAATTCTTAGTATTATTGCAAATAAAGTTCGAAAGCATATTCGTAGTGAAGTGGGGGATTCATACTTTTGTGTCATGGTTGATGAGTCACGGGATGAGTCTAAAAAAGAGCAAATGGCGATAGTTTTGAGATTTGTTGATGCAGAAGGAATCATACGGGAAAGGTTCTTGGATTTGGTTCACGTTAGGGATACCTTATCATTAACCTTGAAAACAAATATGTGGAGATAACTTTTACACTATCAATTTGATGTTAGTAAAATCCGTGGCCAAGGTTATGATGGTGCTAGTAATATGAGAGGGGAATGGAATGGATTACAAGCACTTGTTCTTAAGGATTGCCCTTATGCATATTATGTTCACTGCTTTGCTCACAGATTGCAACTAGCCTTGGTGGCTGCTTCAAGGGAAATTATTCCGGTACACCAATTTTTCACAAACTTAATTTTTACAATTAACGTAGTTTGTGCTTCCAGTAAGCGTCATGATGACTTACAAAAGGCAAAGGCAACTGAGATTGAACAATTATTGGAACTATGTGAAATCGAATCAGGGAAGGGATTGAATCAAGTTGGGACATTAAGAAGAGCTGGTGATACACGCTGAGGTTCTCATTTTCGTTCCGTTTGCAGTTTAATTGACATGTTTGCTTGTACTCGTGTTGTTCTCCAAGGAATAATTGATGACGTATCTGCTACTTATTCTCAACGCGGAGATGCTGATGCAGCTTACTGTTATCTAAAATCATTTGAGTTTGTGTTTATTCTTCACCTGATAAAGGAAGTAATGGGAAAGACTGATATACTTTCTCAAGCTCTACAAAAGAAATCCCAAGATATTCTTAATGCTATGGAGTTAGTTTCAGCAACAAAGGAGGGTCTAAATGATTTCAGAAACAAAGGATGGGAGTCTTTACTTGCACAAGTAAAGTTTTTTTTTGTGAAAAACATGAAATAAATATGCCAGATATGAATGCTCCTTATACTTCTACTCGATATCGGCCTCGAAAAACAGATAATCATGTTACTTTTGAACATTTTTATCGAGTGGATTTGTTTACAGCCACATTGGACAAACAGCTACATGAGTTGAATAGTAGATTCAATGATCAGGCGATGGAGTTGTTAAGTCTTAGTTCTACTTTAGTTTCTAAAGTGATTAACGTTGCTCAAATTTGTCTTCTTGTTGAGAAGTATTATCCTGAAGATTTTACGGAGCAAGAGAGGATTCAATTACGGTATCAATCGGAGATTTTTAATATTGATATGACAAAGAATCCAAGGCTAAGTGGTGTATCAACTATTGCTGACCTTTGCAAGCGTCTTGTGGAGACTCAGAAACGCGAGACATATTATTTGCTTGATAGAGTGGTTAGGTTAATCTTGACACTTCCAGTATCTACCGCAACAACAGAGAGGGGATTTTCAGCAATGAAAATATTCAAGAATCGCCTTCGCAATAAGATGTCGGATGATTTTCTCGCAAACAACTTGGTGATTTACATAGAAAGAGAAATTGCTGAAAACATTGATTCGAAGTCTGTAATTGATGAATTTAAAGACATTAAAGGTCGTTGGACTGAGTTGTAATTCTTTTTCTAGGTGTTTTTGGTGTTTATTTGTTGAAAACAACTTTTTTTTTTTTTTTTTTATTTTTTTGTTTTTAAGAATGTTAATTTTAGTTTATAATATTTTCCGCCCCCAAGTTGATTGTGCAAGCTCCGCCACTGGTACTCCCAACCCTCATCCTCTTCCCTTTCTGCTCATCAATCCCTGCCAAACACCCTGCGCTTTGTCAAATGACTTCACCCTAAATACTCCTTCCTCCCATGGCAGACATACCTGCAGTTCTTGGTGGTACAACCGGCGACAGAGGACTGATCAACCAAGGGGAGCTGCCGGAGCAACCCCCTTTCCTTTCTTGGTTTTTGCTCGTCTATTACAGTAGCCCAAGCACCCCTGCAGTTGCGATCTGCTAAACCCCACCCGACCACCTCATTTGCTGATTTCGTTCGTACCTCTCCTTCCCGATCAGACAGTGATTGAACCCACGAGGGCCACCGGAGGTCGATGCCTGCCCATCCTCACGAATCACTCAGCTACACCGGAGTTCCCCATCGACTGCCTTCGTGTTTTTCGTTCCTGATCAGTTGAGGAGACGAAGACGAAGAGGTCGCCGTAGATCGAACCCACTACCCTCCTCTCCGATTATGGTTTTCCCACAGCTCCGATTTATCTGCCACTGCCCCGCCGATACTCCCAATCGACTACTTCGTTCACCTGTTTCCTTGGTCGGTCTGATCAATTGATGAGGACGAAGACTGTTGTTGTCCTGTCGGCTAGATTGCCGCCGAAGATCGATTTCTTTTCCCTTCTCACGATTTCATGAACCACCGCCGATGCCATCGTGTTCCTGAGGCCGATTCGTGTTCTTCCCCAATCAGACGAAGAAGACGCACAGCACCATTTTGTCATTTATTAAATCTGGCAAAACAAGTCCCTCCAGTATGGCCTTAATTTTTAACATCAGCCCCTGAATGGAAAACCTTACAAAACAAGTCTCATGTGATAATTAAATTACAAAATAATTTTTTTATGAAAATATAAAGTATTTCAAAACAAGTCCCTTTGATTTAAAATATTATAAAATTTGTATTGGGCCTTGTTTTAACTCAAAAAGACGTCAAGATGCGGTTATTCACGAAAAGCTTCAACGAATTAACCGACTGCAGATCGAGATCACACATCGAATGTGAGTTTCTATAGCCCCTCTTTTACAGGTTTAATATTTTGAGAAGAATATATGCGTGTTTAATTAAGTTTTGATGATTTACAAATTTTTATACGTTAAAATAGCATCATATTTTATATTTGGTCGAAAGTTTATGAATTAGTAATCTAAAATTGTATAAATCATATAAGTTAAAGTAGAATGCTATAAATGATATAAATACACCTTGTTGTGATATATTAATTAATATTAATAAAAATCACAAGATCATATGTAGATTGCTATAATAACACGAGTTGGTATTGTAAATCACAAAAATGACGATTTCGTATGTATAAATTAAAGTATTTCATGGAAGTATGAAAAGAAATAAAAATGACCCAAGATATTATTCGCGTATAAAATGAAAGTACATTGTCATAAATTGTGGAAAGACTAAGTTTATGAAATTATTTAATTATTAGTTAAAACTATCAAATTTAACTTTTAATATATAAGGTTGTGTAAAAATGAATGAAAAATGTATTAATATAGTTTTATATTTATTATAAAAATATAACTCAATTTACTAAGTTATGGATTATTATTGCAATAAATGACATAATCGACCTTAATAATTAAGAGTCGTCATTTGCGAAATGTTATATTGTATTAATCTCGTGAATTATAAAGTTTATGCGAATTGTTGGTTTCACGTTGGTTGAAACCTGGAAAATATTATATGAGCAACCGTTATGCCGCCCAAATTTCGTCATAACAGACAATACGAAATTTGGAAATCCATTAAGTCTTACGAATCTCAAATACTAAAAGACTTCAATCAGATATTATTCCTAAACAACAAAATTATAAATAATCAACAACCTTATAACGGGAAGTTTAGGATTAGGATGCATAGACATATTGTTAGGATTCATCATACCCACGGGGCATTCTATATGAGCTACGTTTGTTTCTAAAAGCTTTATGAGTTAGGATCATTTCCTAAGTTGCATGAGCTATGTTTGTAACCACACTAAGACCGTACATCTTAGCAGAAAGTCCTCTGTGTCATAACCGTTAATTCGTATAGAACGGGGAACGTCGAGTATAAGTTCTGGATCACATACTTATACGGGTTAACATCCCACCATCGGTAGCTAGCTACAACCATCGGCTGACGAGTCGAGCAGGGGCGTTGGCGTTTCCTTCGCTAATTTTTTTCATAACGTCATAAAAAACGTGGTGTGGGCTTTCAACACAACCTTTCACTGTTGGTGCAGAGGCGTTCGTCACAGTTCGGTTATGACCTCATTTTAGACCCCGAATGTACTGTTGTTACCGTATAGGATTGAAATAGGATAGTATACGGAGATTTTTATCCACTTATACTAGTTGATAGAGACTGTATGTAGTGGAATAGCTTGTGACTCAAAACGATAAGTGTCAATACCAGAAATTATGTCATATAATACTTAATTAATATCATGATATGACTGAACAAGGTTTATTAACTTACAACTAATAAGTTATTTATATAACCCCTTTGTTTTTACACGAAAACACAATATTTATGTGGGGGGAGTTTGCCCCACTGGTTAAGTGTCAGTTTCCAAATTAAGTAAGATAATACTTAATTAATACTACGACACGAATTTTCAAAGTTTATAAATTTGAAACTTATGAGTTTTACATATAAACTATACAAACGTTTGTACAAGATTTCTATAGTAAAGTTGGTCATTTTATGTTTTCACAAGATGCAATATGACTTTATTTTATATAAATTGGCATTCAAAATTCTTACATAAAAAGCATTTTGGTCATGAGAACCGTATAATTTTTTTATATAAGTTTGACTTACTTATGTGTATTTTACCAATTTTGTACTTTTGGATTTGAACGCATGATGTTTCCAAATTAGACCAAATACATTATTATAACTCGATTACTTTATACTTGGATAGAAAGACACACATTTACAAAAGCTGGTCAACCAGAGAACTTTTACAAAAAAAAAATTTGTTATAAAAATACTTCGTGTCAAAACCTGTAGAACTTACTAACATTTTTGTTGACATATTTTAATTCATGTATTCTCAGGTTATTTAGCAGGTCGGAACTGTTCGCTCAGAAGACTTTCCATTATTTTACTACACCTTTGTAAACTCCGGATTGTTAGGCGTGTGTCACGATTTAGTAATAGTCATTGTCAATATAATTTCTATTTCGGTAATAATAGAAGATTATATTTGTATTGTTCAATGTATGTTCAATAACTGGGATTACTGATTTACGTCGTGCACCTCGGCGTTTCCGCCGGCGACCGGGGGTGTGACAGGAATCAATATATGTTTATTAACAGAAGAAAGTAAATATAACATTTATAAGTATATGTTACTGGTATATTCACATGTGATTATTAATGGTATATTCATATATGAATATTATTGGTACATTCACATGTCAATATTACATGGTATATTTACATGTGAATATAACTTTTATATAGTATTCATATGTGAATATATCTCCATACGTGAATATATCATATAAACAAAACATGCAATGTAAGATTCACATGTGAATACCAAATAAACTGAACATAATATTCATATATGAATACAACTTCATACATGAATATACAATATAAAGAGAATATATCATGTAATATTCGCATATGTTTATACTTTGTTAACAAAAAATATCATGTAACATTCACTTGTGATTAAACCATATAAAGAAAATACACAATCACATGTGAATCAAAATATATATGTTTATTAAGAGGAGAAAGTAAATAAGAAATGTTATGTATTATTCACATGTAAATAAAATATAAATATTATAACAACACTGTATGAAACACTTCATCAAACACTTGATGTGCATTCAAGTTAAGTTCAATAATTTTGGAAAACATGAAGAGCTGAAAATTAAAAATATAAATCAAACAAATCACATCAAAATTGGTGACAACCCACTAGATTGAGATCAAATTTAAAAAAAAAAACTATCTAAATTGTAGTGCATAAAATTTTAGTTAAAAATAATAGAAAAACTTAAAGAAGTAAACACAACAGATACAAATCAAACGAAATACAATCAAAATTGATGACAAACCAATAAATTGAGATAAAAAACTATTAAAAACAATAATAAAAAAGAAATCGATGAAAAAATCGAACAAATTATCAAACCTGGATAGCTTGAACATTGATTTCTATTTGATATGAAGATATGATGGTTTTTGATGTTGAATCAATGCTTTTGGATGAAGAATCAACGATTTTTGATAAAAAGTCGATGATTTTATATGAGGAACATTGATTTCTATTTGATATGAAGATATGATGGTTTTTAATGTTGAATCAATGCTTTCAGATGAAGAGTCAATGATTTTTGATAAAAAGTCGATGATTTTATATGAGGAATCAGTGATATTTCAAATAAGAATGAAAAGATTTTGATGAAGAATAAGAGATGTAAATATATGTTGCTTCGTGAATGTATATGTGATGTTAATGATGAATATATATATATATATATATATATATATATATATATATATATATATATATATATATATATATCAAAACGGAGTGAGTTTTTTTCGAAAAAAAATATTTTTTATATATCAATATGAATCTCTATAGAAATCAAACCTGGATAGCTTGAACGTTGATTTCTATTTGATATGAAGAATTGATGGTTTTTAATGTTGAATCAATGCTTTTAGATGAAGAGTCAATGATTTTTGATAAAAAGTCGATGATTTTATATGAGGAATCAGTGATATTTCAAATAAGAATGAAAAGATTTTGATGAAGAATAAGAGATGTAAATATATGTTGCTTCGTGAATGTATATGTGATGTAAATGATGAATATATATATATATATATATATATATATATATATATATATATATATATATATATATAGATATCGAAATAGTTATTAGGATAATATTGTTAATTTTCAAAATTTGAATTGAAATAGATTTGTTACCAAAAAACAGAAAATGATAAATATCATAGAAACGTGTCATGTGTCAAAGAGGGATGGTAGAAAACGTACATATGACATTTTTAAGTTTCATTTATTAGAATATATATATATATATATATATATATATATATATATATATATCTTACTATATTATTATACAAACCTTAGTATTTCCTAAAATAGATTTAAGACGTCCAACTGTTTAAGTTAATAATACAACAAACCATTAAGTACAAGTGTAAAATTAATATTGAAACATTCAAACCTACATCCTTATCTTACCCAATATAGAGGATTTAAATTTTTAAAAAAAATTGTACTTTTTGACTAGAATGAGTCAACATAACTTTTGAAATTTAAATATAAAATTCCTCACGTGGCCCGGATATCATTATCATCCGGTTGCTTTTCTGTGGAATATATCGAAGGCCAAAGAGGTGACATTCGTATCCTCAATTTTTAGCAAATACTCATTAAAACCAGAACAATAAATACGGATGGAATAAAGGGGATTTGTTACTTCACCTATAGATGATTTAGGTATTTAATCATCACCTTCATCAACCATCGTCCCAACAATCAAAACCATATCCATCAGCAGTCAAGGAAACCACCACTACTCTCCTCCTTCTATCTTCCCTAACCGCAACCTTCACACCATACACCACTCCCCTATTTACCGTCGGACAAGTTACCACCTCACACCACTCCCCCTCATTCTGTCATTAACCATAACGCATAACACCATTCACACTCAACATCACCCTCACCACCACTCACCACTCACACTCAACATCACCCTCACCACCACTCACACTAAACATCCTCATCACATCTCACTCCCAAGAAAAAGACCCTGATTGAATGGCAGGTGGCTAAAAATAGTTAATTCGGTTTCAAAAAAGATTAAAATTGGCCAATTTTAGTCTAAACTTCCGTACCATCTTTATCCCATATAAATTTTATTGTTACAGTGGTTCATTGGATTAATTCCTAACTATAGGTGTTGTCACTGAGAACTCTATCTATCTCTCACTCTCGATGCATCTATACTCCTCTCTGTTTGCTATGAGTTAATGCCTTCTGGATACTGGTTCCTTTTATTTAGTTTAAACTGAAAGATGGAATTTTTGAAGGTGTTTTCCAATGTATTTTATCTTAGGTACCATTCCAAGGGATTTTACAATCCCAGACCAGCCACCAGCTCAAGTTGTATGTGATATATGGGAGTGAATCCTAACTATATGTATCTCATCTGCATGCATTATATCTATAATATATTATATAGATTTTGAATTTGTAGACAATTTGGTTGTTATACAGATCTAGGGTTTGTTTTTATGACTATTTCAAGATCTTTCTGGTCATTCCTTTGCTAATATTTCTTGAGTATTTAATGATTTTTTTAGTTTTATTTATGATGATTTATGATCCCTGCATTGCGCTTCCTTTTACGCTAAGTATATGGCCTTAAAAGTGTTAGGTATTATGATTTGGACTCTAACATCTGAGGCAAATGTTCTGGTTTTGAAAGTGCTTGGCTTTAGTTCTAATACTCATTTTATTGTATGTGTATGAAGAAGATCTAGGATGTGGGTCAAAAAAACATATCCAAACTATATGTCGTGGATACTAATAGAGGAAAAGGCTGGATGTTGGATTTTTAGCTTTAGATGTTCCACATTATCTATTTTGTACTATATATGTTGCATCAATATGATTTTAAACATGGAGTGAGTTAATTTCTGTTTTGATTTTTATGATGTTGCACTTCCTAAAGTATAGGAAGATGGTATACTTACTTGGATGGGGTAAATGTAATAAGATCTTGCTCCACGCTGGTTGTTGCATATCTCTGGCTATTGTATAATCATTTATGATTACGCATACATTGCTACTGTCGGTACACTGGAACGTTAGAGCGACAAATGAGAAATGTATGGCTCAGGTTGAATCTCAAGATCTCTACTTTTTTTTAATTCAAGTGAACCGTCACCTATATATATATATATATATATATATATATATATATATATATATATATATATATATATATATATATATATATATATATATATATATATATATATATAAGCGTTAATCTAGATCGACGGGTTTTTCGAGTTTTTATTTATTTATTTATTTATTTTTACCAAAATGATGTTCTTTAGGGAAAATATCATTTTAGCCCTACAAACTTTTCACGTTTTTTTTTTTTTTTTTTTTTTAACTTCCCTAATGTTTTCTTTTGTAGTATAAGGAATTAATGTCCTTTTCACCTGTTACTTAAGTCATTTAACGTGGTATAACATGTTTTAATGTTATTGTAGACTCCACAAATCCACATCATCTCCTCTAACATGATGTCATAAGAACATGAGATCGCCACTGTTAATCGAAACATAGATAAGCACCAAAATCAGGGGTAAGATGGGAAAATAACCACCATAAATATCGCAGAGATAAGACTAGTTTATGTTCAACATCATTTTGAATAAACAATTTCTATTCCACATTCATTTTATGATTCAAATGCTTTATTTTGCTCCAGTCTTACATTGAATCACTTCCGGCATGGAAGCCCACTGCCACCACGGCGATGACAATCCCAAATTCAACCTCGATTACTGATTTTGAGCTAAAACCAGATCAACAAAACTCAAATCATCATCAATTAATTCATTTCGAGCAACACCCAAATGATAATATTGTTGATAATCAAATGGGTAATTCACGCTTTGTCACACCCCCAAACCGAGACGGCGAAAACGTTCGGGGATGGAGGACGTCATGTTCAAGTATCACAACAATTGTATAATAGTAATCAAAGCAACCACAACCATTGAATTAATAATATAGTGTTTACATTGAATTTGAATCATACATGATTGACTCCAAAAGTAAATAGCAAAATAAAGACTTGAAGCTACTATGGTCCGCCTTCTGGAAACCCTGTACGTGTACCTGTCTACTAGTGACCTGAGAATACAAGTGGTTTTGAAAAGTGTCAACATTAAAGTTGGTGAGTTCATAAGCATTTGTATTTGGAAAGTATGTTCTTTGAAAACCTTGGTTTGTTCCTCCAGAAAATCCTATATCTTATGATGTAAAGAAATGAAAGTTTTGTTGAATCACACATGTAAAAGCGTTGAATTACAGTTATGTTTGTATGCAAACCTTTTTGAATGTATGCCCTGGTTAAACGTACTTATGGAAAAGTATGTTTTGTACTAAAAAGTAGTAAATTGTACTTGTATTTAGTGATCTTGGTTGTACTTGTACTTAGATTGTAAATTATATCGGTATACATGGTACTAGAAAATAGTGAAGTCCAGTAGTGCCAATAGTAGCGTTTATACTGTAGTAGTGTCTGTAGTATCCACAGTGTCTACAATAGTGCCTGGAATCCACCAGATGTAGTGTAAAATAGTGTACTGTAGTTTGATTAATTATCAAAACGTTTGTATGAAATCCTTTTCCCAATACGTAAACGTATTGTACTAGTAGTGTAGAGAGATTTAATATTAATATAAAATCTTTGAAGTAGTGTTAATCTCGTAAACCTTGTTTATACTATTGTGAGTTTCATATAACAATACTAATATGACATAGTGGCCTCTACGACGTTCTTCAGGTGTCGGTATTTATGACATTTGTCACACCCCATGCATGTCTGTCTAACTGTAGCTAGCAGTTTGGATGTGGGATTGTCAGTCCCGTATAGATCTATACACAAATCTCACGCTCTCCATCCAGGAGACTCTGGTTATAATTTATAGGACTTAAACCTGTACCCTGGTGGGTACCCGAAGTAGTGCCTCACAACCCTGTATTAACTGATTTTACATATAGTGTTATAATGTTCTCTTGTATTAGTAATCGTTTGTATTATCCCGTAGTAGTGCACTTAGTAATATAAAATAATTATACTTAAATAATTATTTTAGTAGTGTGTACTTGTAGTAGTGATCTAGAGTAGTATTCCATAAACTATACCTATTATAGTTTAAATGTATGTTCTGTATGTATTGAAAGTACTTGTAGCTAAACAGTTTGTATAACTCTATGAAACGATAAGAAAGGTACCCTTTTTGCTCAACATGTTACAAAAGGGTTAAAGAGTTGTGTAAATAAAGTTTGTATTTATATATGTATAAAAAATATGCATATAACCCTGTACTTTGAAATAAAAGTATAAAATGTTTGAAGTAGTTTGAAAACACTTCTTAAAATAATTTAAATTAGTTGAAACGACTTGATGTACTTTTAAAACTGTTTGAAATCTTTTGTATGTTAACACAAAATTACTTTGTGTTTTACTTGCATTCCCCCCTTAAAAACGTTTAAAAATAGTGAAAATGTAGGGGTACGAACTCACCTCTAGTGCATATTCGTGTTTGGATAACGTAGCGGTAATGAAACAGATGTGATGATCATCGGGCTAGCGTACGTGCGAATAACGTTATCCTAAAATAATTAAACACGTAATGGTATTTAAATTAGTGAAACCATTAGTTAAAGTGTTAGCAAACACCTGCTTTTGTGTTAGGAATAGTTACCAAGAGTGTTGGAAATGAAGGGAGGGTTTTCGGTTCCAAGGGGTTTGCGGCCGAACACGGGGTTTACGGCCGAACACAGGTTTACAGCCGTAAACGGGTTCCCGATTTAGGGAGTTCTCGGTTGCTTGAAGATTTGAAGATGTTTTTGGTGTTCTTGGTGAAAATATGAAGATTTGAAGGTTTGTTCTTGAAGATATGAATGCTCTTGGGAGGTTCTTGGGGGTAACTTGAGAGAGTTTTCGGGTGAAGAAGGTGAGAAATGAAAAATCTCTCCAGGAAAAACCTTTATATCGGTTGAGTTGCGGCCGGAAATGGGTCCCGTTTACGGCCCTGGGGTCTACGGCCCAGGGGTTTACGACCGTAAATGCGTGGCTGGACGAGTTTGCTGATTTTTCGAGGGAAATCTTGATTTTTCGAGCGTTTTTGGTTCCGAATAATTATATAAATTTTATTTAACGGAACTAAATAAAATTCGAAATTTCATTTAAGAAGGTTGACTTTTATTGACTGGAAAAATATCGGGTTGTCACACGCTTCTTGCCTCTGGCTCGTGATTCAGACTCTTAGACTCTTAGCTTGTCTGATACAATCAAGTCATTTTCCTGATGAGTGCTTCATCAAATCCAGAAAATAATACGTCTTCACATATGTAATTTTATCAAAGCTTTCCTCCGTCGGATTTGCTTTCAAGAACCAAAAGTCGAAGTCAAGATCTGAGGCTTTCTCTTAAATCATTCCAAGATCCGATTCTCTAGAACCACCACCAACAAAAGGAACAAGGTAATACCATCACCACCAACAAAAGGAACAAGGTAATAATAACAACATTATATTCTTTAACGGGTCTGGTTGGTTCGACAACCAGTTCGGTGGGTTTCAAAGAGTGGTGGGTGGGGTGGCGTTGGAGGCGAAAAACGTTTCCGCCATATTTGTCTTTGGTTCGCATCCATCGCCGTCGACACCTTTTTCTACAACCCTTGTTCGGTCTTCGATGTCCGGATTGCCTCCGATTTAGGTAGGTCTTTCGGGTTTTGTATTCCAACACGAATTCAAGGTGAAGAGGAGGAACACAACTACATCTCCAATAAGCATCCTCTGGTTCTTGCCATTGATTAACCTTCATCCTCCATAATCCTCTCAAACATGTAAAAAAAATATTGTGGCACTTATAGTGAAAGGGTAACCGGATTACACCTTCACTTTTCCGATAAGGACGATTTTAAACCATAAATATCGAGTTTAAGTTCTTAGACAAAAAAATATATATTATGTACGTTTTAAATCAAACTTAAAAAGTTTGTGAGGCTAAAATAATTTTTTTTACTAGATTTAAACTTATTTACCAAGTAATTTGTCAATTTACTCTCAAAAATCACGGTACTTTTAACCCAACTCAGCAAAAAGCACTGTGCCCTTCTCTAAAAATCACGTCCAACGCGACTTCATTCATCTCCCACTACACCGACGCCGACGAGTCAACCTCCAGCCACACCGACGCCGGTGAGTCCTCTTCAGCCACACTGATGCCGGCGCTTCACCTCCGGCCACAGGGTTCGATTTTTGACTTTTCAGGTTCGATTTTTCAAGTTTTATCTTCGATTCCGACTTGATTAGGTTTATTGAATACCAAAATTTTGAACTTTCATCTTCAATCTATCTGAATACGGGTTTCTGATTATAACGGATTTCTGTATACAAAATTCTAATCAGGTTTGTTCCTTGATCTTTTAACTTCGTTTTCTTTGCTTGGATCATGAGAATGTGCCTTTGAATGACCTTCTGAAATCGAAGAACGACCTTGGAATACTTCTTATTGCTAAGTTTTGCATCGTTTTTTTTTCTTTCTGAAATTGACATCGTTTTTTTTTGCTGAAATTGGCATTGTTTTTTTTTGCTTGGCTCATGGGAATGTTCCTTCCATACGAAAAGAAAATCAAACAGGGGGTGTTTTAAATTTAGTTTGGTTCATGTATTGTTGAAACGGTTTCACAGCTGAGGATTTGGATTAGTAGTGGAATGGAATCACTCCAGAGTCTATTATGGTGCTTTTGTTTTAGTGAGGCTGTTGATATCAAAAGAAGAAGAAGATGGAATCACATGTCACTATTTGTCCTTTGTTTCTGGAAATTCATATGGATTTTGAACTTTTTAGATAAACAATCTACTGGCTGTAACTTGTATGAGTGATAATAGAAGAAGAAGAAGAAGAAGAAGAAGAAGATGAAATCTAGCTAGCATTCAGAGTTAGAATAAAAGAAACAGCAGCATAACTGTGCTTGACCAGAACTCGTTGCAAATTATGCATAATTGTGATTATGCGTGTTGTATGCCTTTATGTAATGAGATAAAAAAACATGGTAGAATGGTGGTTATACTGTAATAGGACAATGCATCCATTGAGATGAAATTCTTGTAACTTGTATGTTTATATTGTATACTGTATAGGCATTTACGCATGATAACAAATGGAGTTTCCAAGATCTAATAATCTTCAAGTAGTTTCTGTGGGGAATGATGATGATGATCCAGAAATTTTGGTTTCCAAATTCGATTCTTCAGTTGACAATCACTTTCAAGCCATGGATAAAATTGCTAATCTCTCTGGAGAATCAGAGTTCCAATATCCACAAATTCAACGTTTCTCTTCTTCCATTACTTTCTTAAGGTCTGATTAAAAGTTTTAAGTATTTGTAAAGTGATTTTGTCAATTTTTTTACCAAACTATATATCTTTTAATCTACAGAGAATGGAGAAATTTCTGTTATCAACCTCGAGCTATTAAGTTTGCTTGTGAAAGCAATGAGAAAAACGTCACACCTCAAATCAAGTTGCCTCAGTTTTCTTCAGCACTTGTTCCTAAGGTACATATAACACAAAAGTTTCATTTTTAAAGTATGTATTTTAGTAGAGCTTAAAATCTTGACACTAATACAGGACACTTCAGATGGAAACAAAGATTTTGTTATGCATGTTGGAGGCCATGTTTGGGCTTTAGATTGGTGTCCCATACTTCACCAAAATTCCAACACTGACATTAACGTTGAGGTACTTATTGTTGATCATTATTATGTTTTAGAATAAATAAACATAATCTTATTTATTATTTTGTTAAAATTAAAATTGCATTCTAGTTTATTGCTGTTGCTGCTCATCCACCAGAGTCTTCATATCATAAAATTGGTGCTCCACTTACTGGAAGAGGTCTTATTCAAATATGGTGTTTGTTGAATGCATATACAAAAGAACAAGATATGATTCCTTTGGTCAAAGTCAAACCAAAAAGGAATGAAGAAACAAATCTTGAAACCAATCAACCAAAGAAGCCAAGAGGGAGACCAAGAAAGAAAGCTTCTGAAACTGTTCCTGTTTCTAATACTGACTCATATCCACAGCCTCTTGCTATTGAATTCCCTCAACACTCAAAAAAGTTGGTTGATATTGACAAAATTACCCCTGAAACTGTCCCTCAACAGTCACCAAAGTTGCTTGCTATTGAGAATCATCATCATCATCATCATCATCATCATCATCATACCCCTGAAAGTGTTTCAAATAGTAACTCAGTTTCTAAAGATATTGCTTTGCCTAGACTTGTGATGGGATTGGCTCACAATGGAAAAGTTGCATGGGATGTGAAATGGAGACCCGATTCTCATGATATTTCTAGTTACAGAATGGGGTTCCTTGCTATTTTGCTTGGGAATGGAGCTCTTGAAGTGTATGCTTTATTTTTATATATTAATTAATTAATATGCTATTATAAGTTTTATAATTTTTTTTAAATTTTTTGATACTTTTGGTATTATAGGTGGGAGGTACCTGTTCTTAGTGCAACTAAGGCTTTATTTTCTTCTTGTCAAAAGGAAGGTACTGATCCTCGCTTCCTTAAGTTGAAGCCAGTTTTCATGTGTTCAAAGTTGAAGTGTGGAGATAGACAAAGGTTAATTGTTAATACCTACCTCTTAATGAGAGTAAAGCACTTTGTATTATTAGTAAAAAAAAAATGTAAATATATTATTCTCTTATACAGTATTCCCTTAACATTGGAGTGGTCAACATCTGCCCCTCATGATCTCATTCTAGCTGGTTGTCATGATGGAGTGGTAAATTCAAATTCAACACTCACCCTACATTTTTTTGCTCCTCATTTTATATATTTACAATCTCCTTTTTTATTCAAAGTATAATTCATAATTTCATACCATTCTCTATATGTTCAGGTTGCCCTGTGGAAGTTCTCTACTAATGATCCATCCATAGGTACTTTGTTATATTTTAACTTTCTATTTTCTAAATTCTAGCATATTCTTTTTTTTAAAATTAAATTTTTTTTTTGTTTACAGATACCAAACCATTGCTTTGCTTCAGTGCAGATACTGTTCCTATAAGAGCACTTAAATGGGCACCACTGCCCAGGTCAGTATAAACTGTATAATCATGTTATTTTTATTTAAAAAAAATGCACCAAGTTAGTGTATAAATATTTGCTCATTAAAACTATTGTTAATATATGTAGTGATCCTGAGAGTGCAAACATAATCGCTACTTCCGGACATAAAGGTGTTAGATTTTGGGACATTCGGTAAGTATATTCAAAATCTTCAATGCAAATTTTCAATATTATATTATATATAATAATGTTTAATTTTTTTTTTCAGTGATCCATATCACCCTCTTTGGGATATACCTCTTCAGAAGATTACATACAGTTTGGATTGGCATCCAGACCCAAGGTATCCATATCACTATCATACTAACCAGTAACCACACTTTCTATTTTTCATTCTTTTAAAAATTACACTTGCTATTTTACTATTTATCATTGCTTGTAGATGTGTCATTTTATCATCCGATGATGGAGAAATAAAGATAATTAACTTATCAAAAGCTGTATCTGACACCCCTGTTACTGGTACACCAACCGTAAAAACTCAACACCATGGATCACATAGTTATTACTGTTCATCATCTTCAATTTGGTGTGTTCATGTCTCAAGACTAACAGACATGGTTGCATATTGCTGTTCAGATGGCAAAGTTATTCATTTTCAGGTGTGTATAAAATATATTATATAATATTAAATTAATAAATGAAAATACGTTTTAGTAAATCCTAAAATGACACTAACTTTACTTGCACATGATCAGCTTACAACAAAATCAGTGGAAAGAGACCCTAACAGAAACCGAGAACCTCATTATCTCTGTGGTTCTGTAACCAAGGAAGAAGAAAAGTCAACACTTACTGTGTTGACCCCTTCACCAAATATCCCATTCCCAATGAAGAAATCATCAAACGAATGGGGGGATACACCAAGATCAAAACGTGGGTTTGTATCAATATCGAATCAAGAAAAAAGAGCCAAAGAGTATATCTCAAAGGAAAATCCAAAAAACAAAAACAAAAGTAGCCAAGCATTAGTATGCATTGATGACGTGGCCAACAATGTAAAAGACCATATGGCCCACAAAGAGGAGGATGAGAGAGAAACACTTCCTCCCAAGATCGTTGCAATGCATCGTGTTAGATGGAACATGAACAAAGGTAGCGAGAGATGGCTCTGCTACGGGGGCGCTGCAGGAATTTTACGTTGTCAAGAAATTAATTTATTGGGAAATAAAAAGGGAAAAAGAAAAACGTTACATGATTTATCTTTATCTACTATCTAGACTTCTAGAGTCTAAGTCTAATGATAGAATAATATTGTAATGTTATTTATTTTAAATGAATGAAAAAATGATATCTCATATCTTACATGCAAACTGGACACCTTCAGTAGCAAGTGAGTCAGGAGTAGGGGCTGTAGGTTGCTTTTTTGCAACGTTACTAATTGCTTTATTCTCTTCTGGGGTACCACCTTCTAGAAACGCGTCCACCACTTTACCATCATCCTTAATCCAATATGTTCCAAACTTAGGTTTCTCAGAAGCTGGATCACGGTTACCATAAATAACAGCTTCACCAACGTTGTCTCCAAAAAACTGCCATGATAGATCAAATGAACGCGAGTAGAATATGGTAAATACTCATACGCCCCAATCTCCTTTCCTTGCTCCTTTGCAAAAATAGCCAAAGAATTGATAAAAACAAAATGACAAAATGTAATAATACAAGTGTTGCTGACGTGTCAATTGATACAAACAAAATGTAATAAAAGTATTATCACCTTAACAGCTTGTTCTGCGGATTTGCGGGAATGGTCAACATGTTCAACTCTTCTGATATCTCCATACATTTTCATGGGAAAAGTAGCAACATCACCTATCGCGTATACATTATCAACACTAGTTTTGAAGAATGCATCAGTCTGGAAAACAAAGAATATGGCTTTTACTTTTTGCAGAAATATGTCACATCTGATATATATAAAAAAAAAAAAAAATACCTTGATTCCACCTTTATCCTCTTCGAGTTGTCCTGTGAATAGATTAATTAGAGGCTTTGCTCCAACACCAACAACCACAATATCTGCTTCCATTACCCGATCATTTTTTAGTTTCACTTCTTTTACTTCTCCTTTTTCATTACTTACAAATCCAGCAGCAGCTGTTCCTTTGATGATATTCACTCCTTTTTTTTTGTATAATACACCTCGTAGAAAGCCGCCAGGTCAGCAGTGAATAAACGAGGCACTGTAAATGATAACATTTGTCAATTGTCATCATCAATAAAAATGTATATATTTGCATGTAGTTTCCAATTATTAGAAAGATGTAAAATTATTCTAGAAAGAATAGCATTTCAACTTACTACACCATGGATCGGGATAGACCATGCTAACATCAAAGTTGTTTATTTTTAAAGCTGCACTAAGCTCAAGCCCAATGTATCCTCCACCAACAACAAGAGCTTTTCCATTTTTCTTAATTTTGATTGCTTCCACAAGTTTATCAGCATCTGCAATTTCTCTCAAGTAAAAGATGTTCTTGGCATCAGCTCCTTGTATACCAAAGTTCTCCAGTCTGAAAACCTAACAAGAAACTTTTATAAATGTAGAGCCAAACTTTTTGTTAAATAGTAATAAAAGGATTCAGAGGTTACTGTGGAGCCAGTGGCAATGATCAAAACTTCATATTTGAAGGTGTCACCAGCTGCACTTTTGAGAGTTTTTGAAGGTAGATCTGCTTTGATTATCTCTGTGCTAAGGATCAAAGTTATGCCCTTTTCTTTATACCACTCAGGTGCTAGTCTTTCTCCTCCACTACCAACACAGACATGAAACCCTGGAAGCCTTGCAGTTCCTGAAGAATATAATATGATAAGAAATTAACAAAAACTTATTATATCATAACAAAAAAAATCAAATTCATGATTAACACAGAAACTAACTGGAAATTAGCCAAATAGGTTACCTTCTGGGAACAGATATACCTTGCTTAATGCAGGGCGTTCATAAGGAGCCACCTAGAAAATTGAAGTGTGTAGGTTAGCAACTTAGCATCAGAGTATAAATAGTTTAATATAGCTAATTTGGTTACTTAAATTTGATGAGAAAAGGAGAAACGACATTTTGCTTGTAACTCAAGCAACTATATGAGTAAAAGAGTTGGACAAATTGAAAAGCATACCGCCTCTTTAGAGATGATTGCTAGT
Organism: Lactuca virosa; assembly: GCF_052849685.1. Classification (NCBI taxonomy): domain Eukaryota; kingdom Viridiplantae; phylum Streptophyta; class Magnoliopsida; order Asterales; family Asteraceae; genus Lactuca; species Lactuca virosa. The sequence goes on from NC_136426.1 coordinate 91,417,810, forward strand.
TCGTTAGCCTTTACTCCTTGCTTTTCAAACTCTCTGGCAGCATAGCCCTGTACGTATGCCAAACAATTTTGAACTAAATCAATACAATTAGTTATTGATTTGTATTAACGAGAGCTTGAAATTGAAAACCTATGATATTGTTGAACGATTAATGCCAATATTATTACATTTGAAGGTCATCAGATCACTAGGAAAGTGTATTCGTTGGGAAAACGAAGATGTCGTGTGAGCCCTAAAGTGAGATTTTATCTGATTTTGGATCGATGAAATTGTATAATCAAACAAAACAATCAAGGAACACTTGAATATGTATTAATCGTATTGAACCGAGATAGCAATTCGATGACATAAACAACATTACGATTTGGAAATGTCAAAAATTAAGATCCATGTTATGTTCGCCTATACAATCTGATAAACAACTCTGGAAATCACTCGATCAGAAAATGCTATAATCGTAACATTACGTGCAATTGAGGAGCCATAGCATTGTAAATGAATAAAACAGAAAGGGAAATGTTCTTAGATTGATTAATACTCACAGCTGATACACCACCGCCGACGATGATGTATTTGAAAGACTTCTCCGCCATTAGTGATGATGCACTTCCTTCCTATCAATGATCGAGTGAATGATAAATAGAGCGAGGCAGCGAGTGTATGTGTGTGAAAATTATGAAGGCATCTTTGGACAAAGGCATATATTGATATATACAAGGGTGTCCGAGTATTATGCTGCATGATCAAACGGAAACACGTAACCACTACTTTCAGTTTAGACGTGCTTCAAATAATTACATTATTACGTATTACTATTTTAGTAATTTAATTTTTGCAATTATATTTAATCGACTAAATTAACTAAAAGCGTTTTGGCTTTTAAGGTTTAATGAAATATTGAAATTTACATCCAGTTTGGTTTTTGTTACATAACTTAGATTGTCGATTATATTTTATTTTGTTTCATTTGGTTGCGAGTTCAAATTACTACATCATTAAGGTCTAAGAAACAGGATCATTAAGGTGTAAGAAATAGGATGATAAATATTTAAAATCAACAATTCTACTTTTTTGTTCTTTTTTATTTTGTCATTTCCTACAATTTATCTAGATCTTTTAATCTAGAATTATATTATTAAGAGTAAATAACATGAATCGTTCCCGTGTGGGTGCTAAAAAACACGTTCAGTATCATATTTTTAAAAACAAACTTGGACCATATTCGTTTGGTTAAAAGTTGCACATGTCATCCTTTGTTAATTTAAATTTGCATGTTTCATCTTTGCAAGTAGGGCTGTAAACGAACTGAACGTTCGGCGAACTATTCGTGAACCGTTTGGCGGGAAATTCGTTTATGTTCGTTTATTTAATACATGAACGAATATGAACACAAATTATCGTTCGTTTGGTTAAACGAACGAACATGAACAGTTGTCTCATTCGTTTAATTATGTTCGTGAACGTTCGTTTATGTTGTTCGTTTACGTTCATTTATGTTCATTCATTTAAGTTTCTTTTATGTTCATATATGTTCAATTGTGTTTGATTATAGTACTGTATTATATGTTCGTTTATGTTCATATATGTTTATTTATCTATGTTCGTTTGTTTATGTTCATTTAACATGTTCACGAACATAAACGAACAAACATGAACAATGTAATTTTTTAAATGAACGAACATCAACAAGAAAACTTGTTCGTTTATTCGTTCGTGTTCGTTCATTTGTTTGGCTAACTTAAATGAACGAACATGAACAAGTCATTGTTTGTGTTTGTTCGGTTTGTTTACAGCCCTACTTGGAAGATATGAAATGACGATTCTATCATTTTTATTCTTTTTTTGTTTTATTTTATTTTTCTTACAATTATTCATAACATACAAAATAAAATAAAAAAACCTCACCCACCCATCTTATCCTAACCCTTCCCTTCTAAACCTTCTTTCCCACTAAATTCTTTGACATAGGACCATCAACACCGTCGACAACCATTAACCACCACCTCTTTTTCTCTCAGAAACACCATCGACGACCCATTATTCCCTCGTTCTTCATCCCAGTGGTCCTTAAGCCAACAACGAACCATTCTATCTCCACCTTGCATCATCACCATTCCACCATAAACGAACACAAACCCTTATTTTCCATGAGTCATCCTTCATCCATAAAAAATATCACACAACCACCGACATCACTAAAGCCATCTCCCAAAACCTATACCAAAATCACCATTCTCCATATCTAAACCATAAAAAAACGGAGACCTTCATCCTCACCCATAATTCATTACCACCTTAACCACCCTTATACCCATCCACCAACAACCATCGTCAACACCTACACATACCTACCATCAGCACCTTTTCTTGTAATCACCTCCAACCACAACCTTAACCATCGCAACCCTACCTAGCCAACACCTTTATGCAAATCAATGATCACACAAACAAAAAAATGAAAAAGAAAATCTCATGTTCATCGATTTCTTACCCCCTAACCTCCAATCCTTTGTCTTCTTCACTTCACTAAGATAAACAACGCATAAATTAGATATGGGTGTTTCATTATTGATCTATAGCAAAGCAGAAACGGGAATGTGAGGGGTGTGTTCGATTGAGAGCGAGATACTTGGGTGATTACTCGATTAAAGAAAGAAAAGAAGGAGAGGTTGCAATTATTTTCTTGTTGGTGGTTGTCAATTGAAGCGAGAACAATAAGAAGGAAACACATATGGTGATCTATTAGAGGGAGAAGAAGAAGACAATATTTGTGTTGAGACTTGTTGTAGGGATAAACATGCACACGACCTGATCATTTTCTTATTTTGGATTGTTTGGTCTCGCCATAGAGTTAGGGTTTTCGGTGGTTATTAGGAGTGGGTGAGAAAAAGGGAGACGAAAGGAAACTAGAGAAAGGGAAGGGAGAGGGGTGGGTTTGTGGATATATATATATATATATATATATATATATATATATATATATATATATATATATATATATATATATGTGTGTGTGTGTGTGTGTGTGTGTGTGTGTGTGATCTATTAGAGGGAGAAGAAGAAGACGGTATTTGTGTTGAGACTTGTTGTAGGGATAAACATGCACACGACCTGATCATTTTCTTATTTTGGATTGTTTGGTCTCGCCATAGAGTTAGGGTTTTCGGTGGTTATTGGGAGTGGGTGAGAAAAAGGGAGACAAAAGGAAACTAGAGAAAGGGAAGGGAGAGGGGTGGGTTTGTGGATATATATATATATATATATTAAACTTAAAACGATAAACAAATAAAAGAAAAATAAAAAGAATTTATTAAGGGGAAAATATTCTTTTTATGTCAGGAGGAGGGATGAAGTGTGCAAGTTTTTTACAAACAAAAGATGGTCCGAGTTAATTTTTTTAAAATAGGAACTCAACATGTTTTTTGGAACCTGCACGAGAGACGATTCGTGTAATTTACACTATTATAACTAATGGGATGGCTCGCGATTAATTAATCATATTTTATACATAATATTTTGTAATGATTTCTTACGTTGGGTCCATTTCGGTAATTTGCTTTGAAACACGTGGACTATATTGGTAAATTCGCTAATAGACAAGGACCTATTTTGTACTTTTTTTTGGACCATTTTGGTTATTTCCCTATTAGGCGGGGACTATTTCTCTATATGGATGAGCATGAGATGGAACCGATACCAAATCAAGAATCTTGAATACCATAATGGGTGGAAGAAACAATACCGTGTACAAATTGAACTAACATTACCGATACCAGTACCAATTTTCGGTACTAGCATCGATCCGATGGCAAGAGTATCGAGTATTGTCCCATATGTTTGAATTAGGTAGTGGTTACGGTATGATACCGGTACGAGATCAGAATTTGGTACTAACTATGCATCCCTATTTCTCTATAATGTTGTGAAACATATGAACCATTTCTATAATTTTTTGAATCTTAAGAACCATTTATGCACTTTTCTAAAACAAAGGGACAATTTCTATAAATTTTCTATTAAGCAATAACCAATTCTAAAATCTAGTAGACACATAAGAACTATTTCTTTTAATTTGCTATGAGGTAAGGACGATATTTGTAATTTTATAAGACATATGGACCATTTATGCAATACTTCTATTAAGCATGGATCACTTATACAATTATAAACGTTTTCCTAAATCTGCCTCATAGTTAGTTATATTTTTATAATTAAAATATATCAAAAATAAAAACAAAAATCAACTCACATGTTAAAAATACAAACCGAAAAACAACCACACAAATCACCACCCATCTTTTATCCCTAGTTCGGACCATCTTTGGCAAAGAATGAATGAACTTACTTGGTGTTGGTAACTTTGATGAAGACGGTGTAATTTTGATTATTTTCACTTCCCATAAAAGATGCTTCATTGAGTTCTTGATAGATAAATAATTAAACACATGATCATTGTGTTATAAGGAAAACTAGAATCTAAAGGCAAACACTGATCCATAACCCTCTCCTACATTTCTTCCAAATACGTGTTTAATGCTCATTATAGCATCTTATGAGTAAGTTATACAACACCACATATTCAAGTTATTGATAAATGACATATCCATCATCATGTTTTGGTATGGGATATAATTTGTACCAACATGAAATAAATATTTACAAGATAGTTTGAAGGCCAAAATTGTTAGGTTAATTTTCCACATTCTCTCACTTGTGCTGAAACATCCCAAAAATACAGTCCAAAAATTTCATTTTTAAATCATTAATAAAACCATAAATATCAAAAGTTATAAATCATGTATCTTAAGAATCTCATAACATCTATTAATATATCAAAATCATATGTCAAAACATCAGAGTGAATCCTCCTAGGCTAAAAGTTGTGGTGTGTGTCATGCAGTCATCCGGACCTCTTCCCCTTACTAGCGGAAGTACCTGAAACCAAAACTGAAAACTGTAAGCACGAAGCTTAGTGAGTCTCCCCAAACTACCACATACCATACACATAATCACATAATCGCATATAACATACATTGGTCCCCGCCTTGCTACATCGGGCGCTGGCCGGCATCGGCTTGTCCGGCATCGGGCCCTGCTTGGCATCAGACCGCATCTGGCATCGGGTCTCGCCCGACATCGAGCAAAGCTCGGCATACATATGAGCATAACTACTAGTACACATAACATAAGCATAACCACTTAACTATAGACATATACACATTCCTCGGGCCCCGCCCGACATCGGACCGAAATCTGGAAACATACAAACATTCCTCGGGAACCGCCCCGACATCGGACCGTAGTCGAGAATCATACAAACACATACACATACAAGAATCACAAAGACATCAAGCATACTGACATTCTTCGGGTACCGTCCCGGCATCAGATCGAAATTCGGAAAAACATATAAACCTACATCGGGCCCCGCCCGACATCGGACCTTAATCCGGAACATACTATCATACATAAACAAGCCGGCCTTGGTGCCTTCGACCCGTTCCTACTGGAGGAAAACTCACCTCATAAGCTAGCTGTGAAGTCTTGCGTGAGAAATCTCTGACAGCTACTCTAACGACTCCCCGACTATCAGTATCACAATAACACTTAGTCAAAATCTGATAATCCTTCTTAAGGTAAAATGACCGTTTTACTCCTATTCAAAGTCAACACTCTACTTAAATTCAACATCATGGGTTGACCCAACTCGCTGATTTGACTCATCAACTCACCGAGTTCTATGAATCAAAAACCCTGAAATCGCGATCCAACGCATCGAGTCATCCCCTCGACTCGTTGAGTTCCCTGGCTACTCATAGTTGCGATTTGGCAAATCAACTCGTCGAGTCCCTTCACAGACTCGCTGAGTTCTACCTTATACAACATCGGGACAAAACGACTCAACTCGTCGAGTCCCTCTCTGGAATCGCCGAGTTCCTTAGTCTATTTGGGCCATCTTAAAAGATTAAGCCCCTACTCTTCAAATCTAAGCTCCATACTTCATCTACATACTGGAAATGCCCTTTTAAGGGTAAAGTTTCCAACTTTACTCGCTAATAGTCCTTCTTAAAGGGTTTAGCTAAACCCTAGTTCTCTTAGGACATAGATCTTGGTCCAAAAGCCATAATACTCCAAACTCAAGCATACTAACATAGATGTAGGTCTTAGACATCATTTGAACACATAAAGCTCCTAACTTTCCTTTCATGCATGGCCTTTTGGGGCATAAAAGGCCATAATAACACCTTAAAGCTTGCATGGGGCTTCCATGGTCATAAAGTTTGCACCTTTATGCCATGAAACCCCTTCGAGACCCCAGATCTGAAAGGTAGATCACTTGGGACGTCCACATCCTAAGGACTAAGCTTCTTGGACCAAAAACCCCATGAAATGATAAGAAGGAGATCTAATAAGCTACTAAGCAAGGTTGAGGCTTGCTTACCAGAAAATGAAGAGGATGAGATGTTGCTTATGGATCTACAATCTTCTCCTGGAATCCTCTAGCTTCTTCTTCTTCTACAAGATTCAAATCACACAAAGTTCACTCAAAAATGGCTCACGAGCTCACACAAGGCTCTAGGGTTTCGTGGATTAGGTTTTGGGACTTGGAGGCTGGAAATGAGGCCATAAAGTGGGGATTAAGATGCTTAAATAGGGTGCAAAACCTCGAAATTAGGGTTTCATCCTGACAGCCCTACTTGTCGAGTCGAGGCTTCTCAACTCGTCGAGTAGGAGACTTAAATCTGTTGAGAGAAAAACTTTGAGACACACTTGAACAAACGTTAGAACAAGTATATTGCGGAATAGTTAATCTCGAAGGATCTAAAAGCTCAACAATAATATAAGTTAAAGTTAGATAGTTAGAGAGTTAGTTGCGGAAAAGTAAAGAAATGGAAATGACAACAATTGTTATATCAAGTATACACATAAGTTGATTCATAACGAGGAATGCATTCAAGCCAAGTTAATAAGTGAGATCAAACTTAGTGATTAAGTCACAAGAGACTTGCTCCGAAGAGAGATTGTAATCAGTTATATTCTAGTAAGATTTGAGAGTAAGAAGAGATGCGTGATTTAGATAGAGAGATAGAAAAGATAACTTCAGAGATGTGTATTCAGAATGATAGATCCGTAATGAATACAAGAGAATGAGCTCTATTTATAGAGACTCAAGGAGTTACATTAGATTCACTCTCTAAGAGTAGCCATGCAAGGCATACTGGACAATAGAGAGAATTACAGTAAGACAAAATAAACTAAGTAACAAAGAGTGACTGCGGTTGGCTTTGACGACTTCGGATGCTGAAGAGGGAGCTTGACTGCGGTAGCTTGTTGGCTGCGGTAGCTGAAGTTCAAGAGGGTCACTTTTCATGATTCAACAATTTCCCCCTAAGTGACCTCTTTAACTTTTGTTCAGCTATCAAGTTTAAGAAACTTGATCAGGATCCACCAAAACTTCCTGACGTTTTCCAACCAAGTGATTCTCCTTAAAATCTCGAACTTGACTTCGGCAGTTGTATGCTTTGAGCTTTCGACTGCGGTTCGGCAGATTTCAAGTTGCTTCCTGGTGAGGCGATTCATGGCAGTCATAGGAATAAAGTATTTGACTTTATCGGTCTTCCTTTTGAAAATGACTCCGAGTTCAGGGAAGATGGTTGCACCTAAGGATCTTTCTTGATAACCTTCGGTAGGCATCGGTGCAGGATCGAGTGGTGGTAGATCAAACTTCTTGGAAATGGTGGGGTAAATGTCTGCGTCGATTTTAGCAAAATCACAGACAGTCTCCTTAAAAAACGTACTAGCTCTTTCAAGAGCTATCTTCATCTTCGGGTGTTTCTCCGACTTGTTCTGGAACACCTTTGCTATGAGAAAGATTTCTTCAGGATTCATGCAGGGGAAGTCAGCTTGGGTGCGGACATAGTCGTGTTCCCTTCTAGTGAGAGTGTATTAGATGAAGTCAGCCTTCATGAACTTCCGAGGCTTGTAGTTTTTGACTGCGGATGGTCTGTCGTTAGACCAGATTTTCTCAATGGGAGAGGAATGCTTAGCATAAAAATGGTTAAGTCTCTCGAATTCCATTGACAGTCTTTTGTGGTCTGGAAGGCTGCGGTCAAATGGCTCAAACACTTTGAAGTATTTAGCATTTGGGGAGATTGGAACATCCCAGTAGCCATCCGAAGGGGGTTCATCATATGTGAGGTATGGTTTGTAGTCATCATCCAGCAGTCTGCGGTGGGGATTGATCCAAGAGTTTATCAAGGATTCATCCATGATAGTGTCAAAACCGCATTCTCTCCATATAAGCTCAGCAAGTTTAGCTGCTTTCCAATCTTTTTTTCTTTGGGTAGTGGCAGGGGAGTCGTTTGAGCTTGGAGAGGACATGTGATCCACCAGATTTTTGAAGTGAGGAGGGGTCTCTGGTTTCTCAGGAGTGATCTCCTTTTGTGGTGGAGTATGATGAGGTGGAGTATGATGAGATGGTTGTGGTGAGGGTTGCGGTGTGGGTTGCGGTGTAGGAATTTTTTCTGTAATGATGGGGGAGATTTGATGTTGGGAGAGGCTTTTGGAGTGATAGTCTTCTTCTTCTTCACTTCCCCCTCTTGAGGAATGCAACCCAGGAGCTTCCTCAAGCCATTTTCGAAGGCCATCAACTTTGGCAAAAACTTCCTGAAATTGGGCTTTAAGGGCATCTGCCAACTGTTGATTATTGGGGATGGTGGAGTTGAAGAGCAGCCTGTGAATTTCCTTGGTGAGTTGAAGGATTTCTGGGCCATGGAAGTTGGTTGACAAAGATCTTTGCAGGCGGTTAATTGTAGCTTGAAGGACTGAGATAGTGGACTCATATGCAGTGTGAGTCTCAGCTATCAGCTTTTGAGATTGGGTGGCTTGATCCGTAATGGCTGCTTGTAGATCTTTCTTGATTGCGGTCACCTCAGAGATGAGGCATTCCGCAGCAGCCATGAATTCCTTGTGATCTGCTTGTCAATTGTTGTCAAGGGACCGGATTCCTATTTCAACTTTGAGGGAGATGCGCTCATTAGCCAATCTCTCACGAGTTTCCAAGCGCTCTATCCGTTCGATCAATGACTGCAGTCCAGGTGTGTCTTCTGGTTGCGGTTGAGTTGGCTTGACCGCAACAAGAATTTGATCGACCTTTGCTTGCAGGCTCAAAAATTCCTTTCTTGTGACAACATTCTTCTTCTTTTTCTTATTCTCTTTGGGCTTAGAAGTGGAATGGTGAGAGCCACTGGATTCTTCTTCTTCATCGAACATCATAAGATCATCATCAGAGGGAGAGGGTTTGTTTACCTCTTGTAGATCAATATCATCAAAACCGAAGGTGGGAGCAGAACTGACTTCGATTGTAGTTCCTTCGTCTTGTGATTCTTGAACAGTGGGAGTTGGAATTGGATTTGGAGTTGGAGTTGGAGTTGGAGTGACTTTGGAGGGCTTTGCACCGTCAGCAGTGGATTGAGCTTTAAGGATCGTCTCAGCCATCTCTGTCATCCAGTCTTGAACTTTCAGTATGGTGGCTACGGTATTGGCATTGTTAATTGCATCTGCCCAATACTTAGCAACAACTTGGATTTCTTGTTCCTTTTGCTGCTGTTGCTTGATTTGTTGATCTTTTCGTGCTTGGAATGCCCTACGGAAAGCGGCATACTTCTGGATGTCGGCTTCAGATACCGGAGTGTAGTTCAACCATGAGTCATTAGAGTTGTCACCGTCAAATCCTTGGTATCGCACCGAAGTGTCCTTCGGGTCCACAGATCCTTGCACATTTGTGCTCACCGTGCCTAAACCACCTGTTACAGATGTAAGCAGAGTAGGATTTCCTGAGCTTCCTCGGTCTCCTTGACCCGTAGTCAAGTTTGGCCTCGGCTCAGTTCCGGCAAGGGCGGAAGAAGTGCCCTGCGGTTGGGAAGGTGTTTGAAGTGTATGGGTGACATTCAAGAGGATGGAGTTCAACTCCTCAGGGGAAAAGAAATGCAGTCGGGAAGCCGTGGAGACTTTAGGGCAAGAACTAGTGTTATCCTCTTGGGAATGAACTGGGGGGGGGGGAGTCTCCACGAGGTGATGAAACAGACTCACTTTCTGAGCTTGAGTGGTATTCGATGGTGGTGTTGAATGGGTCTGCGGCCACCCCAAGGACTACCGGAGCCTTTTGAGAGGCTGAGGTATCAGTCCGGTCATGCATATGGCCAGTGGGATTGGTTTTTCTTTTCTTAAGGATGGCAATTGGTTGCGCATCCTCATCAGAGTCAATGTCATGTGTGGTTGCGGTAGGTTTGGTTTTGCGTTTCTTGGAGGGTGTGGTTGGTTTGGGAGCATCTTTCTTAGGGGTTCTTTGCTTCTTGGAGATGTTGCGGGGGCCTTGACGGGTTGAGGCCAGTTTCTTTCTTCTTTGAGAAAGATTTGAGAGAGTAGTGGAGGAAGGGACTACGGTACTTCCAGGGGTAATGATTGCGGATGGGGTTTGAAGAGGCGGGGTAGGAAGGTATGGGGCAATACCTTCCGTAGCCTCAGTATGATCTGAGACATCAACAGTCTCAAGACCAAGAGTGGTGAGAATGTGGGTTGGAAGTCTTCTAATTGGTCCAAAAACAGATTGATCAGATGAGGGATTGTACCTTTTAAGATCCTTGGTGACAAAGAAGTCGATGTCGTTGCCCATGCTTATTCCTGCGTCCGCATGGAGGTCTGAAATGCAGAGGGACCAAAATCTTGCAAACGTAAGCTCGGTAGGGTTCTCCCTTGGGATCTCCTTGGGAATGTATTGTAGAAAATCATCCCATAGAATCTGACCGTAGTTCACGTCGTGGCCAGTGAAAATACTCCATACTAACTCCAGGAGTTTGAGTCCCATGTTATCCGTGCCTCCGGTTCTGCCGGATAGACTGCGGATGACAAAATGGCAAACGAATTGCCAGACCGCAGGCAGTTGGTTCTTCTTGAATTCTCCAATGCCTTTGATTTTCTTCTGATAATACATTTGGTAAAGTGCAGAAGTGATGTCCGCCATGGATGGAGTAAAAATTTTGATGGAAGGATGAACAAGAAGGTTAATGGCAGAGATAAACTTTTCTTTGGACAGAATGACCAAAGAATCGTTAACTAGGTTAAGATGAACTTTTTGTGGGTTCTCGAGTGGGCGATAGGCTGAAAAGGCACATTTGAAGAGGGTTGAAAGGGGAACAACGTCTGTAAACGAATCGAATGGGCCAAACAGGGGGTGATTGTTCAAGAACTTGATCATCAGCTTGATCGGAGCATTGTAAGATGAGTGGTCTTCGAATATAGCCCAGAAATTGCTTGATGCTATCGTAGGAGTGGGATGTCTTGAAGCAGAGTCTGAACCAGTAGGGTTCACTGATCCAGAAGCTTTAGATTGTTTCTTGGATACACCAGATTTCACTATTGTAGCAGTTTGAGAGAATGTGTAGAAAACAGAGTACGAGAATGGAGAAAGGATTCAATGTTCAGAGAGCGTAAACTGTTCTTGGGGAAGAAGAAGGGTTTTTATAGGGGCTTAAGGGAGCGGGAAACGTTTTTTACCCTAGGTGAAAAGGATAAGGTAAAAAAAATATTTAGGGGTTCTTGTGATTTGGGAGGTGAAATCTCAGCCACATATTTTGAAACGGTTTAAATTTTTGAGATTTTACCAAAAAAGGGTTTGCATTTAATGAAAAGTCAGACGTACATCATCACGTCTGGTGATCGTGTGGTGAGGGGAAAAGAAGTTGTAACGGATGGGATGTGCTGGGTAAGAGGAAAAGACAGATTAAGGATTTGTTTATGGAAAAACGTTCTTTTTTGTCATCATTCCTAAAATAGGTCTGACACAAGGTTTATTGAAAAAGAGAATGAGACAGTTTCTCAAGGAATGTTTTTATTTAATGTTTTATTTAATGAAGGATCATTAGATAGCACACCATGATTCAAGGATTAATGAAACAGTTGAGAAATTATCAATGTGATTGCGGATGGAAACTTCATTGTGGATGGATCCTTTGCTATTGCGGATGGGTAGATGTGTGACTGCAGTAGAAGAACTGAGGAGAGCACTTGTACAATAAGTTAGTAATAACAAACAATAAGGACCAGTGAAGGATAAATATGATATATGGTTGCGGTACATAAACTGCGGTACACATGATATACCAAAACCATCTATCATAAGTAACTTTCAGTTAGGACCGTAACAGAGACCAAGGATGGTCTGCGGTGCCTATCAATTCAAGAAGAATTGTGGGTCCGGATTCATCATTCCTAACATTTGTAAGAAAGTGTTGAGCTTTGTAGAATCAAGTGCCTTTGTGAATACATCAGCAATCTCTTCATGAGTATGGACAAATATGAGTTCAATGTTACCTTTCAGGATGTGGTCTTTGATGAAGTGATACCGTAGTTCAATATGCTTGGTCTTGGAGTGCTGAATAGGATTATGAGAAATCGCTATAGCACTTTCAGAGTCACGGTAAATTGGTATCTGCAACATTCTGTATCCGTAGTCCATAAGTTGTGTCTTCATCCATAGGACTTGTGAACAACAGCTGGCTGCGGCCACATATTCAGCTTCTGCGGTAGACAGAGATACACAACTTTGTTTCCTTGATGACCAGCTGACGAGTCTTCCACCCAGAAATTGACATCCACCTGAGGTGCTTTTTCGATCTAGTCTGCATCCGGCGTGATCCGCATCCGTGAATGCTTGAAGGCTGAAATCATTGCCTACGGGGTACCATAATCCAAGAGACTTGCTTCCTTTCAGGTACCGTAGAATTTGTTTGGCTGCGGTCATATGTGACACTTTTGGGTCAGCCTGATACCTTGTGCATACACCTGTGGCAAAGACAATGTCTGGCCTGCTTGCGGTGAGGTACATCAAAGAGCCTATGATACCTCTATAAGTCTTGTGATCCATAGATTCACCTGAGGGATCAGCAGAGATCTTATATCCGAAGGCCATGGGGACCTTAGCCGAAGAACAGTTGTCCATAGAATATTTGTTTAACAGTTCAGTGGTGTATTTCTCCTGATGAAGGAATATCCCTTGTGGAACTTGTTTCACTTGAAGTCCTAGAAAGAAGTTAATCTCTCTATTCATGCTCATTTTGAACTTGTTGGTCATGAGCTTAGCAAATTCATCCACCATTCCTTGATCAGTCGATCCGAAGATGATATCATCCACATATATTTGTACAAGCATAAGGTGATCACCATTTGCCTTTCTAAATAAAGTGGGATCAATCACTCCTCTTTTGTATCCAGACAAGACAAGAAATTCAGAGAGAGTCTCGTACCATGCTCTTGGGGCTTGCTTCAGACCGTAGACTGCTTTTTCAAGTTTGTAGCAGTGGTCTGGGAATTCAATACTTTCAAATCCTGGAGGTTGCTGAAGATAAACCTCTTCTTTTAATTCCCCATTGAGAAATGCACTCTTAACGTCCATTTGGTGTACCTTGACGTTCTTGTGGGCTGCGTGTGCTAAGAAGATTCGGATGGCTTCCATTCGTGCCACCGGAGCATACGTTTCATCATAGTCAACACCTTCAAGTTGACTGTAGCCCTTTGCAACTAACCTTGCCTTGTTTCTGACTACCGCACCAGATTCATCCAGCTTGTTTTTGAATACCCATCTAGTACCAACAATGGTGTGACCATGTGGCTTCGGGATGAGCTTCCACACTTTGTTTCTTTTGAATTCTTCTAGCTCTTCTTGCATTGCGGATATCCAATCAGGTTCTAGTAATGCTTCTTTGATCGTTCGGGGCTCGACCGAGGACATAAAGGCTGCGTAGTGACAATGATCAGACAAGTCCTTGGAAGATCGAGTCTGGATACCTGCGGATGGGTTGCCAATGATTTGTCCTGGTGGGTGGTCCTTCGTCCATACGTGTAGACGTGGTTGCAGATGATCAGCATCCGCGGTAGAGGGAATGTCTTCGATATCAGAAGATTCTGCGTTTGGAGATGTCAGTTCCCCCTGGACTTGAGAACATCCTGCGGAATCATCTTGGATTGTTGGGGCGAGAATGGAATTTTCTTGAGCAGTTGGAAGAGGTTCCCCCTGGATTGCTGATGGGAGTTCCTCTGGAACCTGAGAAGGTTCCCCCTGGACTGCGGATGGAAGAGTGATAATCCTAGAGTCTGTTCTTGTGTCGATGTTTTCTATGTTTTCATCATCCGAGTCGGAAGAAACGTTGGATGGTAATGATTCTCTACGGATGAGAACTTGAGCTGTATCAAGTACTGGAACCTCGATGGTTGTTGCTTGATCCGGAGTAGAGCTTTCCCCCTCAACCGGCGAGGTGGAAGTATTGAGAGATGCTACTTCGGATAGTGAAGGACCAGATACATCAGCGTGCTGCTGTTGAGCTTCTTGAGACACAAGAACTTCGGATAACTTGGTTGTTTCTACAGGGTCAAAGAGATCGTCATAATTGACTTCAACAAGATTTAATGGACCCGAAGAGGTAGGAATATCACTTTCCAGGATTGCGGTGGTTTCAGTGGATGGAGGGGTGTTGCGGATGTGATAGTCATCAAATTTCACATCGAAGCTTTCAATGATCAACCTTGTGCGTCTAATGAGAACTCGATAAGCAACCTTGTTAGTGAAGTAGCCAAGGAAGATGCCTTCATCAGACTTCGGTGCAAACTTGTTAAGCTGATCTCTGTTGTTGATCACAAAACATCTACACCCAAAGATATGAAAGAAGCGAACATTTGGCTTGCGGTTGTTAAGGCCCTCATACGGTGTTTTATTGAGGCGTTTACACACAATGCTTCGGTTTTGTACAAAGCATGCGGTTGCTACTGCTTCAGCCCAAAAGTAGAGAGGAAGGTGTGTGAAGTTGAGCATGGATCTGGCTGCTTCTACTAGAGTGCGGTTCCTTCTCTCTACTACTCCATTTTGTTGCGGTGTGTAGGGAGCTGAGAAATTGTGAGTGATGCCCTTGGATACCAAGAAACTGTTGAGGAGATGATTAGTAAACTCGGTTCCATTATCACTGCTGATTCGGCGTACTAGCAGCTTTATCTGAAGTTCTATTTCCTTGATGAAAGTGATGAGAATCTGCGGTGTTTCTGACTTGAGTCTGAGGAAGAAAACCCATGTGAAGCGTGTAAAGTCATCTACTATAACCAGTATGTATTTCTTGTGATGGAGACTGGCTACGGTGGATGAACCGCATAGATCAATGTGAAGGAGCTCTAGTGGTTCAGAAATTGAAGAGTCAATCACCATGGGGTGACTTGCTTTGGATTGCTTTCCACATTCACATGCAGGGCATAGAGTATCATTGCTGAACTTGAGAATAGGGAGTCCTCTGACTAGTTCTTCAGTGACCAAATTGTTGATGTATCTGAAGTTGAGATGAGCTAGCTTGCGGTGCCATAGCCAGCTGACTTCGGATACTGCTTTGGATAGGAAACATAACTGCAGTTTGCCTATGATCAGAGAGACATCCAGAGGATAGATAGTACCTTCGGATCGAGATTTGATCAAACATGTGTTCCTATCACTTGTCATTACATAGCAAAATTGATCATCAAATTCAACTCGATGGCCTGCCTTACATAGTTGGTCAACACTGATGAGATTGTGTTTAAGGCTTTCTACATAAGCAACCTTTTGAATAGAAAGGTTCCCCGTAGTGAGAACACCATAACCTCGGATGATCCCATTCGCATTGTTGCCGAATGTAACATTTCCATCGTTGCAAATTGGCCTGAAATCCCGAAGGTATTCTAACCTTCCGGTCATGTGCAAGGAGCAGGCACTGTCGATTAACCATTCTTCTTCTTGTTCCTCCTTGCACAAAGCCTGAGAATTACACGGTTAGTTTAGGCATCCAAACTAGTTTGGAGCCTGGGACAACAGATGAGTTTCTGAATGATGCATGGACCGAGGTTGCAGGGACAGGTTTCTTGTCAAATTTTAATCCTAGTTCTGGGTGTTTGTGTAGTTTTGGAGTGTTGTGTGTTTTTCAAAAGTTACGAGGTTTCTGACTCCAACTAGATTTGACATAGGATGAATCTCTTTGGCAACTACACTGACATTTTTGCAGGTTGAGACTTTGTCTTTTGTTCTGACACCACGTTTGGTCAGCGGTCTAAAGGATGAGTTGGGCTTGTGACCAGTCCGAGGTTGAAAAGATTTGACATGAGTGTTGTTTGGTTTCTGAAAAGTTTGTTTTGAAAAAGGTTTAGCACGTGTAGATCTTTGTGTCTTTTTTGTTGGATTTGGTAGAATACCCTTCCACTTGTTAAAATTTTGATGTGACTTTAAAAGTGTTGGAGTGGGTAAGATACCTTTCCATTTCGGATCATCTGAGGAATAGATTTGAAAACCATTGTTTCGAAAAGACTTTACACCTTTTTGGGTTGTGTCAGATGAAATAGGAATGACTGTTGACACTGTACATTCCTTTTTGTATGTTTTCTTGATGGGAGAGTTTTTCAAAAAATAGTGTGAGAAAACAAATTTTTCTGGACTTTTGGACTTTGGAAATCTGACATGCTTCTTGTTTTTCGAAAAGATTTGTCTATTTATGCCTCGGGAGCGAATTTCCTCTTTGAAAGCTTTTTTTGCTAAAGTTTTTGGAGAACCGCAGTCCTTGATGTTCAACTGCGGTTTCCTGGAATTCTTAGAAAAATTTTGAAAACGTGGGCTTGAGTCATCCGAACTTGAAGACTCAGGGGTCTGAGAGCATTGACCCACTTCAAAGTTCTCTATGGGTAATTCATGATGAATTGGCTGAAGGGACATACAGTCTGTCTTTGTTGAACCGGGGTGAGGAATCCATTGCGGTAGGATATCCATTTGACCAACCCCAATTGTATGTATTGTCCACAGTTCCATAACTTTCATTGAACAATTTTTCGATTAAGAGATTTAAGCGTACAATTTCACTCTGAGCTAAATCTCTCTGGTTCAAAGCTATCTCTAATTGTGTTTCACTCAACATTCTTGCATCTTTTTCTAACTCTAGGTCCTTTTCTAACATAACCATTTTGAGTCTTTTGTTATCCAGTCGTCCTCTCACATGGAACATCTCTTGGGATGCAATGTTTTGGGTTTTGAGCATTCTAACACTCCTATGGTGTACATGCAACCCTATAAACCTTGGATCTATGTTTTCTCTATTATACATGCAAATATTAACTATTCCAAGGTTTCATCCTAACTAGCATATTATGAAGCACCTATACTACAAAGTTCTAGTTAGATGACATACCTTTTGATGTAGCTTGATGTCTTCAAGCTTTAAGAGCTTAGCCCCAATAGTGTGGAAGCCTCAAATGGAATCACAAATCACCAAAACACATTGGAAGAACTTGAGAGAATATGTATGCACACTAAAATCGGCCCACTCTTATTTTCACACACTTGTTCCAATTTTGTAAGCCAAGGACCCCTTTATATATTATGAAGGATTAGGGTTACATCCATGTAAACCCTAATACCCATGACCTTTCATTTACATAGGATCCATGGGTTAAAAGCTCCATGGACCATCCATGAAAGCTTAGCCCAACCTAAATGAACTTGGCCCATTCCATATATATAAGAGTCCATATTTAATTAGTTCTTTTTGATCACTTAATTAATTCTAAATTAATTCTTGATCAATACTAATTAAATAATATGATTACATATTAATATATTAGAACTTATAATATATTAATATAAATCATAAATATACTATTCTCAAAAGACTATCCATATAAATTGTGCCGGTGAAGTGCAACCCAAATGGACCATGCCGGGTCGGGTCAAGTACATACCAAATATAGTTATGGACTTAGACATTAATCCAACAGTCTCCCACTTGGATAAGTCTAAAACTATTATTGAGTATGAATTCAAAACCTAACTGGCAATCGTAGCTCTTAAAGCCGCTGTCGAACTCTGACCTTGTCAATGACTTGTCCATTAGATAAGGGATCATATATTCCTCCATTCTAGATATCATATGGACTGATACATGGATTATAATCATTCTCTCTGTCCATTTGTTGTTTCCCGATTTTTGATTTATGATGACTGACTGATTGAACAAATCAAATCAGTCCTGGCTTGGCCAAGCACTCACATGTGTCATCGCTAAATCATCGAGGGGCCCACATATATCACTTTTATCCCGAAGGTAAAAGGAATGGATAAACTTCGACTCATATGGCTTGTTCTACTACTTGTTGAATCATACACAAAGACACGTTTTATAACATCGAGTTACCAATGCATTTTCGTGCAATCAATGTATAACCAACTCATAGTAACCACTCATATCTCTAGGTTATAAGAATATAAGATATTATCGTCTCATGATCACTCGTGATAAAATCCATGAAGTGATTCAAATGAGCGCGGGTTGAATCCAATACTCAGAACTTATGAGCACTCATGAGTGTTGTAGCACCACTTTTTCCACCAACTTGGACCTCTACAAACCAACCCATGACAGTCTTGATTCATATCTACTTCCAACATATGACCGACTGTGGATGGTTTTAATAACTTAATCATTCAGGAAGAGCGGCTTAGTTATTCTGGAAGTCAAAACATGCAAAGTGAAACACAAGAATAAATGAATCAAATATGGTATCAAACCCTATGAATATAAATAAACACTTTTATTTATCACCATACTGATTACTCATTATTCATAGTTTCGGTTTTATCAACTTTATACTTGAATTAAAAACACTAGTTGTCCCATGCTCCAAGCATGTACACTATGTTTTTCTTAAACAATAGCTTTGCCATACACCAAGTATGCACTCTATGTTTGTCTATGATCCTTACTTTGTGAAATAAACCAATTGAACATAATTTCAATGATTCTAATTTCACACTCCCAAATCCTTATCAAAAAATGTGAGAATTTCAAATTCCTATCATTTATCGAAATCTGTTTAGATTTTAAACTTATATGCACTGACCCTCCTGTAATGAATATGTACAAAGTCACAAAGACTTGTCAACAATCATTATAAGGTATTCCAATGGAGATCAACTCCATGAAAACTAAGTCTCATATTCAAAGTACATTGCTTTGGACATGCTTCTTGCATTAAGTTTTCTAATCTTACACATATAACTTCCACCTATGGAGACAACTCCATATTCTCATTTTGACTATCACTTCTGAATAAGAGATGCCTCTTTTCAGAATATGTCAATATGGTCCTTCCAAAATTAGCACTATACTTCCAACTGTCCCTGAGCAACCAATCTTTGGTAAACCTCAGATTGTCCTCGACAATTGCTTAATCATTTTAGTCATATCCAATTCTAGACCTTTTCCCTTCTTAATGCCTCTGGGCATTTGGAAAAATTTAGAAATGACAAATATTATAGCACATGCAATCGATACTGTACCCAAAGCAAATGGTACACGATTCATGATGTCTCACATAAAGACATGATTCTAGACCAGTCTTTTGCTACAATATTTTTATTTGCCATGTTTTCAAAATTTGACTATGAAGAGGGATGCCGTAATCATAATCGAATTTTGAGAACGCAATATATAGAATTTCCTTAAGTTGAACCAATCCAACATGAAATTCATATATATATATATATATTCTTGACTAAAGATGATTAAGGTCTCAATCTAAGCATTTAGAACTGAAATGAAGTATATCCTCTCCCTTAATTATAGCAAAACAACTTTTTCAATCCCTGAAGCCTCACGAATTGAAACTTTTGTTTTCTATAATTAACATTGCTAACTTGCAACACTAACAATAATTATCATGCTCCCACTAACATGATGATTATTAGCATAACACTTATGCTCCCACTAGCTTTGACATGTACTCAGAAATCAGCTGGACTTCTAGAAATCAATACTTTATTGACTTTCTTACCAAAGTTCAGATTTCTGATACGAGATGCTTTGATAAAACTTTATCAAAATCATACACCTTTCCTTAGATAGCATGCATGTGTGTCTAAACAATTTCAGAACTATGAAAAGGGATGCCGTAATCATAGTCTCAATTGTTTAGACCTTTTGCTATCTGCTTCAAATCTACTTGGTGGAAGTGTTTCCTCACCATCATTTTCATGAATCGGAGAGAAACCTTATGACCCTTAGATTTTTTGGTGTATGTGTTCTTATCCATGTGAATCGTCAAAACCATAGTCACAAGACAAGGATAATGACAAATCCAAACTCATATGGACTGAACTTATGCAATCTTAACTTCTTGCCACCTGGCAGTACAGGGCCTGCCATTGCTTCCAAGTTGTTATGCAACCAATTGGGAACTTTCAGAACTCCTATGCAAAGCCAACTTTAACTGGAATGGGCACAGAATATGTCAACACGATAGGTTATAAACCTCAAGTCGTGTGCTAGTGAAGAACCTCAGGTTTTATTCTTGATTAGTTCTTGAAATTCTTTTTAGGATCTTTAAGACTCCCACTGTCCTCTTGACATATAAGACTATCTTGTCAAATATTCAAGAGATAGTGCGGATTCTTTATCAAGACAAACACTTCACACAATTGGCCTTAGTTGGTCTTTGTTTTATCCAAAACATCACAACTTACCAATTTCAAATGTACAAGAGTAGGACACTTTTAATCTTACATTTGACAAGTGTTTTAAACCTTTCTTTAAGATATGTCACTCAAGTTACAATCTTGGAGTATGACTCTAAGAATTGTTTTGGAACGAAGTATGACTCATCTTCCTGATCTAACCATTTCAACAATTCATGACTCCTCTTCTTAGTCATAAGAATGCACTAAGATGACCTTTAGAGGACTAATTGTGATATGATTTCTAAATCATTAAGATGATCACAAACATGATACTAAAGTACTCTCCCATCTTTTCAGATTTGAGAAACTTTTATCTTTCTGCCTAATTTGATTCTTCCCATTCGTTCTGCCATACATTGAGACTTTTCCAATGTTTCAGAATTATACTTAAACTTGTAAGTATAACCATATTTACTAAACTTTAGTAAATCAAATAGTCTTAACGAGCTTTGTGGTGGACATGACCAGTGCACAAGAATGTGTACTCGATCCCTTTAGTCCTTCACTTGACTCACACATCCATGTGAACAAGTAATTAGTCTTGATTTTCCAATGCTTGAAAGTTCTCATTCATCATACTATTCAACTTGCATGATTCCAAGTTTCGGTCCAATTGAAACTTGGGCGATGAGGAACTTTCCTGATTTGGTAAATTTAGACACTACCACAAATGAAAGAATCAAATCCATTTTCCAATATTGCTGTTAGTGGAATCATATAAGCAACAATTTTCCACAAATGCCATTGTAAGGATACTTCAAATAAATAAAATTAAACAATTTTCTTTTATTTTAAAACTTTGCGGAAAAACTTATCCTTACAATCCACATGGAAAATTGTTGTTATCTATTCCTTAGCAATATATCATAACTTCTTAAGCAACTGCTCAAAATTCTGATGCGATCGAAATCCACCTTCGCGATCAGAATCAACATATACTTCCTTTAAGTTTTCTCTCTATTCTTTGATTCTTAAAACATCAACATGTGACCCAGTCACATCATGTAATGAGGATCTCAGAATAGAACTTAACAGAGTTAGATAATGGGCTCTACCTGATGTAGAGTCAAACTTATTGACTTTAACATCCTTAGGTAAATTTGGCAGCTTTGCAATCAACGCCCCTTCCTTTGGCAAAATAAACATATGGACCCTTTGGTAATGGGACTATCTCAGACTTAGCCTTTCTCTTTACCATTTGGTCAACCGGGTTGACTATGGCCAATCCCTTTCCATTGGGAAGAGAATGTTTTTTCTGGATTTCCAGTGTCACCATTGTCACTGTCCATAAAGTTTTTGGGAAGTTGATCTTCTAATCAAATTTGCTTTACTATCGTTCCAAATCATTGCTGATTCAGCAGCACCAAGCAAATAGATATGATCATTAAGGTTCATGTCATAGTCTGTTTCATAGTAGTCCCAAAGGAACTCACTATGTGACTTAGAAAGTGATTGAACATCCAACTTTCTCAAGACTTTGACACCCAACTCTCTCGGCTTGTCAATATGTGACTTCATCTCTAAGATGTGATCACACATAGACCTTGCTTGCCATTAGGGCTTGAGTGACCTTGAACTTGTGGGTTAGGGAGAATAATTGGAGGAGGTGGAGGAAGAGTAGTATGACTTCCATGAGCCAAACTCGGGAAGTCATATTCATTAGGAAAGTTTGGTTTGGGAAGATCATTGTTGTCTAAACCAGACATCAACAATGGGAGAAATTCACGTAAAGTTGATATAAGTCCTTAATATAACACCCAATATGATATATTAAGGCTAGGACCCAACAAACTATTTTATAACTTGGAAGAGGGATGCCGTAATCGAAGCTATAAAATATTTGAAGGTAGGTGAATGACGATTCACCAATTTCCACCAAGATAAACGAAATGTATTATTAGGTTTTAATTGGTTTTGAAACTCCTAGATTCTTTTGAAATTCATTGAACTTTTCAATGGCATGTTTCAATCTCGAGTGTGCCCTTCAGGTTTTGTGACTGGGATGCCGAGGATCACAAAACAAGGTGTGAAGTAACCATGCAAATATACTTGGTACCCTTAATATTTACCCCTCAATCGATGTGTCGGTTAACCACACACGCTCCAACGATACTATGATAAACATTAAGTTACCCTTTGCCTACCTTGTTAAGTCCAGGTTAGTGTGCCGGTTAACCACACACGCTCCACTAACAGCTTAAACAAAGTGCAAAGTGTAATTTCATGGATTAGCACCTTATTCACATTTTCCTAAGTAACTAAGATTGGGAATTTATAAAAACTTTAGTTACTTAGTATTTATCATTAATACTTTTAATGAAGGGAGAATTATAGTCCTTGTCCTACCTGTTCGGCTAACGACCCTCCACCAGTCAAGGAAGCGGTGGGTGAGAGTGGACACTCATTAAACTGCCATTTTATAGGCAGTAACCTTATACTCCCCTTATAGACCGGCTTCGTGAATGAGGCCTACTAATGGTAAGACAACTTGCTCTTATTCATATAATATATTAAACTTTTAATATTATAATAGTATAAGGGTGTATTTTAGACATTTAAAATACTTGGTGGTTTAATCTATTAATTAAACTATACTCTTAATTTAATTAAATTTAAACCATGTCATTATGGAATTATTAATTCTCTTTTAAATAAACACTTTAATTATCTATTAATAAAGTCCATAAGAGTTAATTGAATTATTCAATAAAAACATCATAATTCCAATTATTAAATTCAAAATTAAAACTATTTAATTAATTGTTTAAGTTATGAACCCAAGAGTTTTAGAATTCAATTCTTTTTTTTTTATCATAAAAAAACTTTTTCCAAATTCCAAAACTTGAGGGCAAGTTTTGTAACTCTTGAAAACTTTTGGATTCCATAACTTATGGAGTTAAATACTTGTTTTATGATGAAACTTTTCATGTTCCATAACTTAAGAACAAGTTATGGAATTCTTTAAAACATTAAGACCAAGTTTTGTAACTCCATAAAAAACTTTGAATCAATTTTTTTAAAAACCTTTTCATATCCATAACTTATGGAGGTTTCAAAAAACTCTTTAGATCATACTTTTAAAACTAATAAAATAATCATATCATTTTATCTTTTACTAAATTTGACCTAATTCAACTCATATAGCAAATGATTCAAATTTTACAAATAATTAGTTTTTCACAAAAATAAGTAATTATCTTAAAATTTGACAAACGTCATGTTTTTTTCTTTTTTTTCCAACTTTGAAAATAAAACATTTGCATCAATATAACAGAAAACAACCCATGGCTCTGATACCACTGTTGGGTTTTGAGCATTCTAACACTCCTATGGTGTACATGCAACCCTATAAACCTTGGATCTATGTTTTCTCTATTATACATGCAAATATTAACTATTCCAAGGTTTCATCCTAACTAGCATATTATGAAGCACATATACTACAAAGTTCTAGTTAGATGACATACCTTTTGATGTAGCTTGATGTCTTCAAGCTTTAAGAGATTAGCCCCAATAGTGTGGAAGCCTCAAATGGAATCACAAATCACCAAAACACCTTGGAAGAACTTGAGAGAATATGTATGCACACTAAAATCGGCCCACTCTTATTTTCACACACTTGTTCCAATTTTGTGAGCCAAGGACCCCTTTATATATTATGGAGGATTAGGGTTACATCCATGTAAACCCTAATACCCATGACCTTTCATTTACATAGGATCCATGGGTTAAAAGCTCCATGGACCATCCATGAAAGCTTAGCCCAACCTAAATGAACTTGGCCCATTCCATATATATAAGAGTCCATATTTAATTAGTTCTTTTTTATCACTTAATTAATTCTAAATTAATTCTTGATCAATACTAATTAAATAATATGATTCCATATTAATAGATTAGAACTTATAATATATTAATATAAATCATAAATATACTATTCTCAAAAGACTATCCATATAAATTGTGCCGGTGAAGTGCAACCCAAATGGACCATGCCGGGTCGGGTCAAGTACATACCAAATATAGTTATGGACTAAGACATTAATCCAACACAATGTTCTTCTCAACTAAGGCTTTGTTATAGTTTGTAAGGACGGCATCACAAGTGTCATTAAGATCATCTATGTAGGGTTGACAGTCATGCATGCTATAGTTTAGAGTTTGGATCATAAGTTTTACCTGTTCGACGATGCTTAGAGTTCCATCCTTTTCCATGTAGCAGTAGTTTTTGTCCAGCTTTGTAGACCCATCATCATCCGCAGTTGCCAGCATGCAGATTTTCCCTTTTCCTTTGACACTGCTGATGGCTTCATCTTCGTCTCCGGATGACCAAACTTGATGGTCTCTTTTGACATGGGCTACGTATGCCCTTGCCTTTTCCTTATCTTCCAACTCTTGAGCCATTCTAAGGTAGAATGCTCTGTCTTTTACTACATTGGCCTTACAATCTCTTGCAAAGTGATTCTCTTTGTTGCATTTGTGACAAATCACAACATCAGTCTTGTCTTCAGAGGTAGTACCGGAGTCAGTGGTTTGAGTGGACTGCGGTGCTTCCTTCGGTTGAGTATTTTGAGATTGTGGTGGTGGATGAGAACTTTTGGGATATCGAGGATGGTTATTCTGCGGGTTGAAGCTACGATTGAATGGGGGTTTGTTGAACTGTTGATTCTTGCGGAAGGAGGGAGGTGGTAGACGGTTGAACTGTTGGCTAACCAGAGCAATAGCCTTCTGAAATTCTTCTTCATCGTCATACTCTGAGTCAGCTTCGTATGACTGCGGTGGAGTGTCATACGAGGGAGAGTAAGATTGATTATGTGGAGCTTGTGCTATGAGAGCAAGTGGTCCTCCGAAGTCAGCACAGTCTTTGAGTACGGTGGATTCTTGTGCTTGCAGTTCTCCATAGAGCTTGTAGAGTGACAAAGAATGAATATTTCTATCGCCTTGGACTATCATCTTAGCTGTAGTCCAATGGCTTCCCAAACCATTAAGAAACTGAAGATTTGTTTCATGGTTACTGCGGATGGTGCCCGCATTGGATAACTTGGTGACTATCAGGTTGAATCTTTTGAAGGAGTCTTCCAAGCTTTCGCCAGTATGAGCTTTGAAGTTGTTGAACTCATTGAGTACGGTAGTAAGCTTCTTGTCTTGTGCTTGTTCTGAGCCTTCGTACAAATTCTTGAGAACTTCCCAGATCTCTATTGCTGATTTGCAATTTATGATAATATCGCAGTTGTCAGTAGCAACTCCACAGGAGATTTCATAAAAAGCAACAACATCATTTTCCATTTTATCGAGATCATCCTTGGTGGGACGGTTCATGACTGGTTGACCTCCTCCTAGTCTGGTTGTAGCGCCGTCAGTTTGGACCGGTGTAAGGACTGGGACATGTGGTCCTTCTTCTACGGATCACCATACATCTCTACCAAGTCTCCTTAAGTATCTTTCCATTCTTTGGGACCAGTGATGATATTCATTTGCTACCAGTATTGGGGCTCGATTAGAACCACCAACACTGTTGGAAACATTCAGAGATAACGATTGTGCCATATTTTTTTGAAGTTTTTTTTGTTTTAAGAAATGAGCTTCAGTGGTATAGAAGGCCCTTTGAAAATCAGAGTTTCGTTTTCAAAAAGCAACCACTATGGCTCTGATACCAATTGTTGAGAGAAAAACTTTGAGACACACAAGAACAAACGTTAGAACAAGTATATTGCGGAATAGTTAATCTCGAAGGATCTAAAAGCTCAACAATAATATAAGTTAAAGTTAGATAGTTAGAGAGTTAGTTGCGGAAAAGTAAATAAATGGAAATGACAACAATTGTTATATCAAGTATACACATAAGTTGATTCATAACGAGGAATGCATTCAAGCCAAGTTAATAAGTGAGATCAAACTTAGTGATTAAGTCACAAGAGACTTGCTCCGAAGAGAGATTGTAATCAGTTATATTCTAGTAAGATGTGAGAGTAAGAAGAGATGCGTGATTTAGATAGAGAGATAGAAAAGATAACTTCAGAGATGTGTATTCAGAATGATAGATCCGTAATGAATACAAGAGAATGAGCTCTATATATAGAGACTCAAGGAGTTACATTAGATTCACTCTCTAAGAGTAGCCATGCAAGGCATACTGGACAATAGAGAGAATTACAGTAAGACAAAATAAACTAAGTAACAAAGAGTGACTGCGGTTGGCTTTGATGACTTCGGATGCTGAAGAGGGAGCTTGACTGCGGTAGCTTGTTGGCTGTAGTAGCTGAAGTTCAAGAGGGTCACTTTTCATGATTCAACAAAATCTTGTGGCCAAACTCGTTTCTACTCGACGAGTCTGGGGCTCCCAAATCGTCGAGTATCTCTACAAAAGTGAATAAATTATAAATAAATGCGTACCAGGAACTAGGCGTTACATGTGCAATGACTATCTGTATACATGTTTTATTATCTTAGCTAATTTATATTCATCTTGTTTCATACTAACACGAAAAGTTGAAAAGTATAGCCTAACATAGCGTTTTTAGACACGAACCCCCACCAATCATATTGTGGTGCTTCATGTGAAACTTTCGATTAGTTTAAGTAAAAACACTTTAGAGTTAGGTGGTAATGCAGTACATTTGTCTTTATAGAAAGTAAATGTTCCAAGTTATTAACATTAAAAAATTACATAGTACGGAAGAGTAATAATTAAGTACTTGAAAAATATAAAATTAGAAGTTCCAATAAAGTACTATGCACTAGGTTTAGCCTTAAACATATAGTTTGGGTGCTAAACCTTTTTTCATTATATTTGCTAGCATATTACTAGTATGGATGTGCTCGATACTACTAGCATTTATGTGCTTGACACAAATATTATTCTCCTTCACTTGCTCTTACACGACCAAATATTTTATATCGAGGTAAAGCCTCACTCTAGTTTAACTATTACTAGAGAAAAAACTTACATATGCAAAGTTATAGCAACAAAATTTCTTTTAACAACCTTGAAATGAGATTTACAATCATGAGTCCTATGATTAAAATTTCTCAATAACATTCCATAGCAAGTTGCATTATATATGACAATATAGTTTGCCATCATATTTGATGTAATGGTCAACTTTCACTTATGACTTTTCCATGATATGGGCTGATTGATAGCATAAAGATGTATCTTATTAATGACTTGTCATTCTATTTTTCAAATTTGGAGTCAAAAATCATATCACTTCCAGATTAACACTTCTTAGTAAATATGTTTGTAATTATTATTCTTGGCAACTTTCGAGTGATCTAGGTTCGGATTTGATTGATAATAACCTTGGATGGTAGTAGCACAAGTGATTCCAAGTTTAGTACAAACTCGGGCATAGATTAAGTTTCCAACTACCAAAGCATAAAAGATTAACTTCATTTAATCTTGTTATTCCTATATTTTTAGAAATTAAAATGAACTGAAATTTTCCCTTCTAACTACAGGAGCAAAGTCAGGGGAGCATTATTGCATCTTATATCTACTAAGTACGTTCTCGAATATTCCTTTCGGGACAATCCTAAATTCCCTTTGTTCTATCTCAGTGTATTTCTATTCCTATAACATAAGAGGCTTCACTAAGATCCTTCACATCGAAATGAAATGACAATAAATGTTTTGATTCATGAAACAAATCAATATTATTACTCATCTAAGAGTATTACATATACTCATTATATGAGTATGATAAAGTTCCTCCCACTCATCTTCTTGGAAAAAAATTTACAAAAAATATAAGTTTAAAGTTTACTGGTTAAATAGGTAATGTAGAACTGAATTTTATAAACTAATAAGACATAAAACGGATAGGGTTTTGTATTATTATCAAATGAGAAGTACAAGATACAATGAAAGGAAAATAAATAATATATAGACTAGCTAATTAGGGTTTTCTAGCTAATGGGCCAATATAAAACCCAATACAAAATAAAGCCTAAAATCTTATTAGGCTAACATCCCCCCCCCCCCCCCCTCAAACTCACAATGCAACAACAATAAGCATTGAGAGTTTGTCAGATAGAAAATGAAATCGAGGAGCAATCAATGGCTTCGTAAGAATATCAACAATCTACAAGGTGGAAGGAACATAAGGAATGCAGATAGTACCCTTCTGGAGATGATGTCGTGTGAAATGACAATCAATCTCAATGTGTTTTGTGCGCTCATGAAAAACTTAATTCTTGGAAATCATTATCTGCAAAGGGATAGGCTGAGATATGTGAACTTTGGATAGGCTAAGAGATGTGAACGCCCATATCTACAAGAATCCATCTCAACCAAAGGGATAGGCTGAGAGATGTGAACGCCCATATCTGCAAGAATCCATCTCAACCAAACAATCTCACAAGTGGCGATAGCCATGGCTCGATACTCAGATCCTGTAGAAGAACGAGAGACAACATCTTGTTTCTTACTCTTCCATGATATCAATGAATCTCCAAGAAAAACACAATACCCAATAGTAGACTTACGATCATAAATATCACTATCCCAATTAGCATCACTATAGGCATGTAGCTCAAGAGAGGATGTAGATGGAAACACAAGGGTGCGGAACCGAGTACCACGAAGATATCTCAAAATATGAAGAACAACTCCCCACAATAGAAGAGGCAGTGACAAACTGGCTGACCACATGAACTGCATGAGCAATATCCGGTCTAGTGATAGTCAGGTAAACTAAACTCCCCATAATGGTATGATAAAGGCTTGGACCTGATAAGGGGACACAATCATTTGGAGAATACTTTTCATTACTCTCTATAGGCGTATCAACTGTCCGATTATCCATGAGTCGTGCGAGTTCAAACAAATCTGAAATATACTTTGTTTGAGATAAAAGATAACCCTTTGGAGACTGAGAAACTTCAATCCCCAAGAAATAACGTAGCAACCCCATGTCTTTCATAGCAAAATGGTGAGCCAAATCACGCTTTAAAGTTTCTATACCATCATGATCATCACCAGTAATAATCATATCATTGACATATAAGGAAAGAATAATCTGACCTGCACTCATACATCGAACAAATAGAGATGATTCATGGTTACTTGGTTTAAAACCAAGCAAAATAATCACTGTAGAAAATTCCTCAAACCAAGCACAATGGGCTTGTTTGAGGCCATATAGTGCCTTCTGAAGTTGACAAACTTCACTTGGTTGGTGAGCAATACCAGAGGGAGGAGACATGTATACTTCCTCATGAAGATCACTATTCAAGAACGCATTCTTGACATCCATCTAATAAATCTTACCTTGGTGAATGGAAGAAACTTCAATCAAGGTGCGAATAGTTGTCATTTTTGCAACAGAAGCAAAAGTCTCCTCATAATCCATACCATACTTTTGTGAGTACCCTTTCGCAACAAGTATGGATTTATAACGCTCAACGGATCCATCATACTTTGTTTTGATTTTATATACCCTACGAAAACCAATTGTGTGCTTTCTGGGTGGAAGTGGAACCCGATCCCATGTATGAGTCTGATAAAGAGTTGCAAGTTCCTCAACCACAGCGGTCTGCCAAAGAGGATCAGAAACGACCTCTTTGTAGGATGTTGGCTCAGAGAGACGATGTACATTAGAAATAAAGGAGGCAAATACTAGCGAGTAAGAGGAATATACAAATTCAAGAAGATTTGTGGACTTTTTATTACGTTAAGGCCTCGACGGTGGGGGATCCTGATGATCTGCAGGTAGAGGATCAGCGAAAGGTGGTGGATCAGTAGTATGTGGTGGATCATCAATGTCAATGCTAAACAGATCAATAGTATGAAGCTCCTCTCGGGTTGCATCATCAGGCCCGACCCTGAGGGTGTGCAAGGTGGGCAACTGCACAGGGCCCCGGAAAAAATAGGGCCCGATTTTTAGCCAATTTATATAGTTATTATATATTATATATTATGTTACGCATAGAAATTAATAAAATGTTTGTAGTTCAACTGGCATTCATGAGGCGCCTTTTTCTTGTGTCCAGCCAAACGCCTAGGGTTCGATTCCCGTTTAGTCCCATAGATTTTAATTTTTAACTGATCTGTTTCCAATATATATAGGTTTGGGTAAACATTTAACAAAATGTCTTCTAGCTCAGCCGGTTTTAAGGCATACATGTTGTTGGGTACTTTATAAAATGACCAGGTTCGATCCTTGCATTCAACTATTTGAGATGGTTTTTATAACTAATAATTTATCTTATATTAGGGGCCCATTTATTATTTTTAGGACAGGGCCCTCAAAATTACAGGACCGGCCCTGTGCATCATGTAGGGGTGTCGAACGGGTAAAATTTTCGGGTTTCGGGTAGAACGGGTATTTCCTTAAGAAAATAATACCCGATACCCGACCTATATGGTAATTCGGGTTTTCGGGTTTCGGGCATTCGTGTTTGAGGTCGGGTCGGGTAATTATCGGGTATACCCGAAAATTTCTTAAATGACACTTATTGATAATTTTTTTTATTTTTTTTATTTTTTTATTTTTACATTTTGGTTGATTTAATAAAGAATCGGGTAGGAAAATACTTCATACAATTAACAAGTACATAAATAATAACAATACAAATCATTATTATATGTTATGTACTTTTTTAAGTCCATTCCGTGCGATAGTGAGAAACTGAGAATTGTGATGACGGTTCAAGACTTCAGCTTCAGCGTTGTATTCCCTTTGCAAGTTTGCGTCGACTGTCGAGTCGTCGTTCATAAGAAGGAAACGAAGGGTTTTGTTTTATTTGAAGTGTGCGTACGTGACTGCATTGTATATTTGGTATTATTTAAAAAACGAATTCGGGTTTTCGGGTATACCCGAAAATAAATATTCATACCTAAAACCTTACCTATATTATTATCGGGTTAACCTATTACCCGAATGTTCATACCCGTTACCCATTCTACCCGAATTCGGAACGGGTCGGGTGGGTAGAACGGGTTTCGGGTTTTTTCGACAGGCCTAGCATCATGTGACTGAACATGAATGCTATAGAATGGAATGTGCTCCAAAAAAGTGACATTGTGTGAGGCATACAGTTTTTGATTTGATGGATCATAACATCGATAACCTTTCTGATCAATACCGTATCCCAGAATTACACAAAGGGATGATTTTGAAGATAACTTATCTCTCTTTCTCTCTCTCTCTCTACATGAGGCTTCAAGACAAAACAAGTACACCCAAAGGGAGAAACAAAAAGAGTGACACTTTTATTAAAAGGTAAAGAAGAAATATTTTCCTAGCTTACAACTACAACAATCAGAAATATCATCAGTTTTCAAAGAACCTAACACACCAGTGGAAACCAAAAACTATAAACGAGACGCTGACACATGTCCCAAACGAGAATGCCAAAGATAAAAAAACAGACGACGAGGGATTTAAATGAAAAGACGACAAATCGACACTAGATGCAGCAACATGTAGCTGCTCTAAAACATATCGCTCCCCAAGTGTACGGCCTATCCCAAATACCCTCCGAGACTGAATGTCCTGTACACATCAGAATGAATCAGAAAAGAAGACCCAACAACCAGACTTACACAACTGACTGACCGAAGCAAGATTCAAAGCAAGTGTGGGAATGTAATAGACATCTGTTAAATATATATATAAGGAGTGACAATAGAACCAACACCCTCTACTGATATAGGTGTAGCACTAGCAGACATAATAGAGATAGGTGTATGAGATGATAACGAAGCAAAAGATGACATATGTGGTGACATGTGATGAGATGCACTAGAATCCAATGTCCACAAGGATGAAGGAATACCTTAAGTGTTGCATGAAGACAGACCTGAACGAGACATGGAAGCTAACATGGCAGTTGGATTGGCAACAATGAATTGTCTAAACTGCTTAACAATCTGGGGATCTAAGGCTGATGGTGGTGTAAAATCTATCTCATTTTCAACTGAAGGTGCAACAACAGCGTACTGTGGTGGCTTAAAATATGGAAACGATGGACGTAACTGAGCTTGTCCAGAAGACTTGTTCTGCTTTGAAGACTAAGACGGTGCATGTGATCTCGTTTATTGTTATTGTTGATTTCCCTTGCTTGTCAACAAAGGACAATTTGCCTTCCAATGGTTCTTCTTCTTCTTACAGAAAGCACATTTATTAAATGCAACTTTGGGGAGATTCGGTTTTGAAGACTGAGGTCGTTGTGGAATAGCAAAGACAGCAGGAGTGGTTGTCTTGGGACCTTTGACAGCATGTGACTTGATATGAATTTCTTAAACAATCAACTCGTGAACAACCGAATCAATAGTAGGAAGAGGTGTGCGATGCAAGATTGATCCAGGCAAGCCTTCAAAATCTGAACGTAATGCCATCAAGAATTGAATCAAACATTCGTCTTCCCTTCTATCAATATAAGGCTTAAAATCCTTCAACACATCAGGTTCTGTAAGAGCCAACTGATCCCACAAATCCGACATAACTGCATAAAATTCCTGAACACTGAGATTGTTCTGTTGGAGGGCTCGAATATAACCTCTAACTGATACTGCTTTGAAAAATTAGACTGAGTATATAGCCTATCCAAGTGATCCTAAACCTCCTTTGTTGTGTCATACTTCGCCAACTGGGTACCAATAAACTGTATAACAGAATTATTAATCCAAGTAATGATCTTGGAGTTATTAGTCTCCCATGAATCCCGTAAGGCTACATAATTCGAAACGTTTTCATCTGTTTGTTTCTTCTTGTCACCTGTAACAATCCCCCACATAGTCTTGCCTCACAAGAAAATATTCATAAGATAACTCCAATAGGAATAATTTTTGCCATCAAGTTGGATACTAACGGACTGAAGAGAATCATCTCTCGGGGCCATATTTCAATATCAGTCAAACGACAATAACCAAAACAACAGTAAATACGAATAACAACAACAATAATCAATAACTTGAAATCAACAAAACCAACAAACAAAACAAAACCCTTGAAATCGAGAAAACGAACAAATGAAATCAAATGGAATACAGAAACGAGCAAGAAAACCATACCCAAAATTGCGAAAATTTTCAAAAACGAAAACGAAAATACAAATTATCAACCGAGCTCTAATACCATGTAAACTAATAAGACATATGACATATAGGGTTTCGTAGTATTATCAAAAAGGAAGTACAAAATAAATGAAAGGAAAAGACATAATATATAGACTTGCTAATTAGGATTTTCTAGCTAATGGGTCAATATAAAACCAATACGAAATAAAACCCAAAATTTTATTAGACTAACAAATTTAATATGATAGAACATATTATAAATAGGAGGTATTTAGGTAGAAAAAAAAACAAAAGTTGAATTAAACCTTTTGAAAAAAAAGTCTTAGATACATAACATAAGTAGAACAAACTACACATTAAGAAATAACAGCCAACTTTCATTAATGTATTGAAATAGTTATCAAAGTTTAAAAAATACCAAAAGGTGTAAAGTTATAAAAAAAAAAATCATTTAATGTAATACAACTCTATTTGCTTGTCATTTCTTTTTTGTATTCAATTATGTACAACTTTTTGCAACGATGATAAAGAACTTGAGTTTCAAAGTCTGAAATCTTTCTGATAATTTTTAAACATAGATAGGCCAAATTAAAAGGTAAAAACAAACAAATAAAGTAACAACATTTTGGAAAATTAGTAGCTTCATATCTTTCAATCATTGCTTTTTAAAGTATTTTAAATAATATGGACATAAACATTATAATTGCTAATATATAAATATATAAAATTATTAATATCTAAATATTACCACAAATTTGTGAAATCGTGCATTTAATTTTGTTAAGATTATTAATAAGCAATGGCCAGATTTTTATAAGTACCAAAAGTTGGTCCCCTACCCCCGTCATCTTACTTTCGGCCTATGCACGCTTACTAACTCCATCACATACAAGAAAAACATCACTTTCCGAACATTCGCTTGGCACGTACCAGAATCATTTCTGAATAATATATTTCTATAAATTATAACATTGATGGTATAATGATTATCATAATAACATATCCAACAAGTTTATAATTAAATATTAATAAATAAATGTTTTTTGAAGCAAACTAAAATTCCCATCAATATAATATTTGGAAAGGTGTGTTTATTCATTACCTTCATTATTAGATGCAACCTTCCA
Organism: Lactuca virosa; assembly: GCF_052849685.1. Taxonomy (NCBI): domain Eukaryota; kingdom Viridiplantae; phylum Streptophyta; class Magnoliopsida; order Asterales; family Asteraceae; genus Lactuca; species Lactuca virosa. Next base: position 91,452,527 of record NC_136426.1, read on the forward strand.
TGATATGTGTATGTGTGTATATATTGTTGACCCCTCACACGTCCCATTATGAATGGCACATGGACCTCCAACCCGACTACTGCTAAAGAAGAAATCCATAACTTCTTTTAGTTCCAATTTTCACGAAAAATGGCCTCATAGACCCAAACTTATCAGCCCTCTATTTAAAACTTTATCTCTTATCAACGCAACCTTCTTGAAGAACCTATCGAAATCTCAGAAGTCAAAGTTGCCCTTTGGGATTGTGGTGGTGAAAATCCCCCTGATCTGATGGATTTACTTTCAAATTCCTCAAGAAGCATTGGGAATCGAAAAAAACATATGTCATGGCTTTCGTGAAGCACTTTCAAAACCACGGTTCTTTTGCCATGGGTTGCGTGTACAAGATAATTGCAAAAATTCTCGCTTAGAGGCTAAAGATGGTAATCAGATTCATAATTGATACAATGCAATTAGCGTACGTAGAGGGACGGAGCATTCTGGAGGGGCCGTTAATTATAAATGAGATTTGTCTAGGGCAAAAAAAAGTCAAGAAAAAGATGTTTATTTTTAAAGTGGATTTTGAATAAAGCCTTTGGCTTCATAAATTGGGGATATCTTGACTCTGTAATGGAACAAATGGAGTTCAGGATGGAATTGAGGTCTTGGATAAATGGGTGAGGAAGGAGACCTCACGATGTGGCCATCAAGGAAAAAACGTGCATCCATTCTTGTAGGTCACGGCGTGACGAGCAAGTGGTCGCGAAGTGGCGGACACCTGAGGGTTAAACTTAATTTTTCTGTGATTTGCGCCCTATTTAAGGGAAGTGGGGGGGGGGGGGGCTAAGGTTTGCACACCCTCAACCTACATCACTTCCCTTCATGCCTTAATCGAATCTAGCCTCCATTGTTGATCTTGAGAGCTATTTTGGTGGTTTTTAGCTCCTTGTTGAAGAAGAAGGTTCCTTTGGTGCATTGTTTCATCAAGCAAGTCTCCTCCTCACCACCTTGTATTGTTTTTGGACCCTTGTAAGTCCTCAAGTTATTGTCTTTCTCATTTAAGCATGCTAGATCTAAGTTTTACCCACTTTTCTCCATGTATGGGTTGAGTTGAGTGCATGGAATCCATAAATGAAGCAACTTTATGGATCATTAAGGTCCTTTGATAAGCGTAAGTCTTAGATCTGAAGTTTGATGGTGGATTAGACTCTATGCATGAGATTTTGGTGTTTTTCTTCCCATTTTGACCTAAGTTTAAAGTATAGTCTTGCATTGGACAGGTATGACTGAAAAGCATCAATATTTGTGATTTATTAGGCTCTAGGAAGGTTTCTGGAAAGTTAGAATAAATGGCTTAACAGATTAAGAGTTGAATCAGTTAAGCTGTAGGAACTTAGTTCTCACGACGTGGCATTCAGGTCGCCACGACGTGATGACTGGGGATGGCCTGACTGTTTTGTCATGGAGTGCTCACGATGTGACCTATGGGTGGCCACAACATGAAGACCTGTTGAGGTTGACTTTGACCATTGACCTTGACTGTTGATTTTTTTATCATAGTTGACTTTTGGTCAAATTAGGATTATAGAGTGTAGACTGAGTGGGTACTTCTTTATTGTTGTTAGGTGTCTTGTTGTACTTGTCTACCGTGTATGTGAGCTGTTGTGTTTTAGTTGTTATCCACGAGGTGAGTCTTCTCATTGAATTACTTATGCCATAGTGTGTGTACATGCTGACTAGTTGGGTCTAAATTGATGTTGTTGCTATGTGTTATTGAAAGGAACCCCTTTCTAAACTTTCATACTAGACAATAAAGTTACTCCAAAACATGCTACATGCATATTCATAAAACAATATTTTTACATTGATAAAGTCATTACAAAAGATTGGATACAAACCGACTATGTTTTAAGATTTTACATGACTACCCAGGATATTGTAAATCTATACAAACCTAAACCAAAATACAAAAACAATATTACAACTATTCTAAGTCTTCCAACTATATTGGGTGCTTATTGCCTGCATTATGTTAAAACATTGGGAGGGGCAAGCGATAACGCTTAGTGAGTTCAATAATAGATACAATATAACGTTATGCCATATATATATATATATATATATATATATATATATATATATATATATATATACCAATATGGCAGAAGCAAATAGGAGCAAGGAACAACAAAGGCATAATGTGATAAGCTTTCCCTAACAATCATTGATTTGATTCAAAGATATACAATCATTGAGACATAACAATTTACATACTTGATATACATCAATAACGCTTTGGACCAAATGGCATAGAAGACATACAACTTCAGATTAACCTTTTGGTAGATTTCAGGTTTTCACGCCCTGTCTAACCATCTGCCAATGCCATAGAATAGAGTCATTCACTTACTGGGGGACATGCTCTACATGGCCAGAGGTTACATACCAGTACCACTGTGAATCTAAGTTCTTAAACTGATCACATGGTCAAAGGTATAACTTTGCTATCATAAATAGCAGAAATAAAAATAACACGGGAAAATACTCAGGAATATCATTCTACCGAAGCCAAAGTGATGCCTATGTCATACACTTCATGGTCAACGGTTCATACCAATACCCAAGTGATGCCTATGTCATACACTTCAAGTCAGAGGTACATGCTTGCTATAAAAATAGCGGATACAACAACTCGAGATGATAACATGGAAAAGCACATAGCACATATAACACATAACATACAATTTTTTCTACATATTAAACTCACCGTGAAATAATCGGGGGTCAAAATAGTAATTTGGGCAGCACTTCGGCTCTAAATATGACTTTCGTCGTTGAAAACCGGGCCCTGCGAGGGTTGGGCTTCGAAACCGAAAAGATAAATTTTTCGGGCTTCTCGGGAATCTTGGGGCGCGTTTCGGGCTTTGGAATTAATCCCGGGGCTTCGGGGGATTAAAATTTGCTCAAAATATGGCTTAGAGGGTAAAAAGTGAAAATTTTCTAAAAATAATCGGGAAGGCTCGCAGCCTTCTATTTATAGGGGAAAGGCTGCGAGGGTCAGCCAATCAGAAGTCAGAAGCGAAGCAGCTCGATGGCATCCAGGTGTGAAGTCCAGCGAGGCTCGGCTCTGGATACGAGGCGGTGCGGTGGAGGGGTGAGGTTCGGACACCAGTGCGAGGCGCGTCGGATGCACACTGGTCCGCGGTTCGGTCCAATCGGAAGGTTGCACGTGTCGGACCCGCGAGACTATCTGTCTGTTAGAACTCAACACTCAATTTCGCATAATATTTCATAATATTTTTAACTTTTCAAATTACGTAACACGATTTCAAAACGTGTATGTTATAGTTATTAAGTTGTTGATAGCTCCAGGGCGTGCTATTTGTTCATCGGGATTGCTGATAGTCCCCAGAGTTGCTGATAACCATCGGGCATGCTGTTAGCCTACATGGCGTGTTGTTAGCCCACTGGGCATGCTGGTTAGCCTATTTGGACGGTTGATAGTCCCCAAGGTTGCTGATAACCCATAATTGTTTATTTATTTTGTGTTGTATGTGATATTTTGGGGAACTCACTAAACTTAGCGCTTATAATTGTGGACTTAAATGTGTTTAAGGTACTTCAGATGATCGCGGGAAGGCGAAGGCTTAACTATATACTCTCCTCGACAGCTTTTCATGATTCCGCATTTTGTGATACTCTGTTATTTTAGGATGATTGTATTCGATACTTATGATTTTCTGACTTGGATTTTCTGGAAACTATGTTTTATATAAATTTAAAAATGAAAATTTTGGTTGTGATTTTCGGCACATTACATTACGTCCTCTCGAGCTTCGGTGCTCGTAAACGGCGCACTAGTAACGTCCCATAGGCCAAGTTTTGGGCACTCCAAGACAAAACAGTCGGGTAATCAGTTGATTCCCACGTCGTTGCCTTCTATTGGCCATGTCATTGCAACGTCCAGGCGAAACGGTCGTGAAAACATCAGTCGACACGCCGTGGTAACAGGTGGCCACGCTGTGGAAACTAGGCACCAATAGCTTAATGGATTAAGTTGTATTCCTCAATCTCAAAAGCTCTAAAGCGCAGATATGGTTTCCCTCAAGGTCTTGATGGATAAAGTTACCAATTTTATCCATTAGGACATCCCATTAAGACAAGATCTCAATTTCTAAGTTCTTTGTGACAACACCAAGGCATTGACTCACTCTGTAAGCCATGCAAGCCAACCTTCCAACCAACCCCAAGGTCAAGAAGCTAACAATGCATTCAAGGGTTCTGGAGTTCACTCAAACTCCAAGAACAAGAAGATTTGGTGTAACAACCCAAATTTCCAAATAAAATTTTCATTTTTAAATTAAGCAAAACATCCCCACAAAATATGAAATCTCAATAACAATTATTTTCAAAATCTATAACATCAACATTTTATTTCAAATATCATAGTGTCCCCATATAAAATGTTGGAGAGTGCACGCCGCGCCATCAAACCATGACCTTGCCCTTAGTCTCTAAAGTACCAGAAACAATCAACAAACTGTAAGCTAATGCTTAGTGAGTTTCCCCAGAGCATACCCCACAAAATCCACATAATCACATAATCCATATTAGTTATATAAGCTACATAAATCACATAGGCCATGCATACAAACATATAAGGATGCCATGGAAACCTTCCCAGGTCTTATACCAAGTGCCACTGGAAACCCCACGTGGTCTTAACTATCTGCCATGGGAACCCTCCACATGGTCTTTGCTAGCTGCCACTGGAACCCCCACGTGGTCTTGGCTACCTACCGTGGTAACCTCCACACGGTCTTCACCAACCATAGAAATAACATACGAGCTAAACTTGTAAACATACTAGGAAGCCGTGGAAACCCTCCAAGGACTTATACAAAATGTCATAGGAACCTCCTCGTGGTCTTAATCTACTGCCACGGGAACCCCCCATGGGCTTCCATACAAATGTCATACCGACATATCACATAATCAACTAACAATCCATATATCATGTAATGGGCCTGCCTTGGTGCCTTGGAGCCATTGGTATGGTGAGAAGACTCACCTCTGTCTGCTGAATCCAAAAGCTGCTCTCCTAACAGTTCGTGACCACCCGTGCTGAACAATAATACCATTAACCCAAGTTTAGGGTTGAATATAATCCAATTAAAGAACCTAAGCCCCAAGTCCTTTCATAATGGCCCCAAAGTCTCCCATTGCTAATGGGCCCAAAGTCCATGTCCAAAATCATTAATGGGCCTCATGGCCCAACAAAGCCCAACCATAGTAACCATGGCCGAAAACAGATAAATTGGCCCACTAACTCAAAATATGACCAGGCCCAATGACTGATTACAGCCCAAAGGGATTACAAGCCCAAAACAAGTCCAAGCCCATCTGAGTGCGTACGCCTTGCATACCACTCCTGTACGCTTAGCGTACTGAGTCCCTGATCTATACGCCCTACATACACTATACTACGCCCAACGTACACGCAGATTAAGCACCTTCTTCCATTAAGTGCTTAATACTTGATGTTGCAACTTCAAAAACTTTAGATCTAATTCCGTTAAGACGTCCTAAGGCATAAAGTTGGCAACTTTATGCCTTTTCATGTTCCATACGCTCCCAACAACCCATTAAGACCTTTCCATGAGTCTTAATCTGATAGGTCATAATATAGTGGTTTGGACTAGGCATCCATCTTGTTTAGGAGGTAGGGTCTTAGGGTTTGTTATGGTGGTTGTAACCTTTGTGTGGCTGTGTTCGACCGGACATGTGTGTACGGCCGTACACCGTGTGTACGGCCGTACACGGGGTGTGCGGCTGTACTCTCGTGCATTTTTGGGAGTGCTATAAATAGTAGGTGTCTGTGTCAGTCTTAGGGTGACGCAAGTGTGTGTTTTCCAAGGTGTATTTGACGTTTATGTGATATAAATGTGTACATGCTTGGCTTAATTCTTCTTCTACTCCTTCTACACTTTGATTGATTGCAATATCATTTGATCACTGATTTGGATCTTAGAATTCAGGACCTTACAATTGGTATCAGAGCCAAATCAGTGTCAATTTGGATCCTCGTGAGTGTATGGCCAGAGAAACTTCACAATTTTTTAATATAATCCGAAATTGCTTATAGAGTATCTGTTTCTGAACATCATTTAAGGCTTTGGATTGAAAATCAAGTGTTTTTGGAGTGAACGGTTGAAGGTTGAAGGTGTACGGTTGAAGGTTGAAGGTGTACGGTTAAGAGTGTGCGGTTGTAAGTGTGCAGTTGAGTGTACGGTTGGGAGTGTACAGCTGCAGTGTATGGTTGGAAGTATACGGTTGAAGAATGTACGATTGGGTGTGTACGGCTGGAGTGTACGGTTGGGAGTGTACGGCCGTAAACTCCTTAGTTGCTTGAACTTCTTAATTTTAAGCATTTTTCGTGTTAAGTTTTCGATCTGTTTATTTCTGAAAAGCCAAAAACCTCAAACAAAAATGGACTCACAAAACTCAGCAATTCATCATGAACTGGATTCCATAATGGGAACAACCACACGTATTCTGCGTCTGTTGTCTGCCGAAGGTTTCCCAGAATGGAAATATCGGATTGAGAAGTACATCAAGATGAAATATTTCAAAGTATGGCGTAGCATTCTCAGAGGACCATTCAGGATTACTACCACACTTGCAAATGGAACAATAATTGACAAAGTGTATGCAGACTACACTGATGAGGATTTTGAAAAAGTGGAAGAACAAGAAAGGGCTCTGGCTACTCTGATCATGGCTTTATCTCCCGATATAGCTCAAGGTTTCAGAGAATATGATTCAGCCAAAGCTCTATGGGAAGCTCTAATTGAAGTCTACGAAGGAATGAAGACATGAAACAGAGCCGTCAGGATATGCTAAGACAAAAATTTAATATGTTCAATCATATTCTTGGTGAAACCCTGGAAGCTCAGTTACAGCGATTTACCACACTCACTACTGAAATGAGTTCAGTAGGAATTTTTGTGCCTAAATCTGAAATAAACAAGAAACTGCTCAATTCTCTGCCGAGGTCTTGGGATATGAATGTTGTTGTGATCAAGAAAACAAAAGACCTCAATCGTCTAAGTTTAGCTGAAACAATGGCAATCATTAAAGCTTGTGATTTGGATGACAAACAAAGAGAGATCAACCATGTTAACTCATATTCTTCTACTAATCTTGGAATCCAATCACACAATGCATTCTCATCCTTTACTAATCCTCAAGTTCCACCTTTTGCTACTCCTCAGTCATCCTTTGCTGCTCAATCATCATTTGCTGCTTCCCAACCTTATCCACAAGTTGCTTCTGATGGGTTTTGAGCATAACAACAATCCTATGGTGTTCATGCAACCCTAATTGCTTGGATCTAGTTTTTCTACTTTGAACATGCAATAAACTTCCAAGACTTATAAATCCAAGATCTAGCATACAATTAATCAAATAAACATGTAAACTAGGGTTTGGATCTTACCTTGATTGTTATGTAGCAATAACAATCAATTCCTTGGCTTCAGAAAGCTTAGTGCCTCAAGTGTTGCACCTCTAATGGAGTCACAAACACCACTAAGCAATTGGATGAAGAGGAGAAGAGAAGTGGCTGCCCAAAATCGTCCAGAAACCCTAAGAAAATCATTCCACACGTTTTTGGGGCTTAGGGGCTACTTAAATAGGTAGGCAATTAGGGTTATCTAACAAGGAAACCCTAATTTGACTGCTTAAGCCCTAAGCAGCCCATGGACCCCTTCTGGAACATGCCTTGGACGATTTCTAATGGGCTTCCCCATAGAATTCGTCCAACCTATTATTCCAAGGTGATTCATAACCCAATTGCAATTATCTTATAATTACAATTCCAGTCCCCTAAGTTTAATTAATCTCTTTTAGCCACAAAATTAATTCTTAATTAATTCTTGACTAATATTAATTAAACAATATGATTTCTCCTTTAATATATTATTCTCATAATATATTAATAAATCATAATTAAACCTTTCTCTCCTTAATTCATCCTACATATTGCTATGGTGAAGGCAACCCAAAAGGACCATGCTCATAATTGGGTCAAGTACATACCAAAATAGTTATGGGCTTAGACACTAATCCAACAGCTTCATCCTCAAAGACATTTGTTCCAGTTTCTGCTCCAATTCCTACCTCAACCCCAGCTCCCAAAGAGAATGAAGAAAATTTGGCTCTTGCAACTGGTTTAGTAAATTGTTATAATGCTTTTGTAGCCGGTGAACTGCCCCCTCAATTGTCATTTGCTGATTTGGACCAAATTCATCCCGATGATGTTGAAGAAATGGATATTACTTGGCAGATTGCAATGGCAGTATTTAGGGCAAAGCAATTTTCAAAGAAAACTGGAAAGAACACTTGGGGAATGAATGTAGAAAATAAGGTAGGTTTCAACAAGGGAAAGCTTCGTTACTACAACTGTCACGAGCCGGGTCACTTTGCTCGTGATTGTTCGAAGCCTGACAGACGAGTAAACACTGATCGAACGATGGTACCAGTTGGGAACAATCGAGGAAATTCTGTTGTTAACAGTGAGACTGCAAATCTGGCAGTGGTAGCCCAGTCATTTGACTGGGAGGACCAGATTCAGGCCTTGAATATTTCAGGATCTTAAAATGCTCACTTGGCTCAAATCAATGACACTCCTGAAGAGAAAGTGGAATTGGACCCAGAGGAAGAAATGATGGAGCTGCAATTTTCATTCATGGTGTCTACCACTCCAGAGACTGAAAAGAAAGAGGTAAGTCAGACTTCTTGCTCTCAAACATGCATTGATAATGTTAAAAATCTAGTTGAGCATATAGAATTGTTACGTAAAGAGAACGAGGACCTAAAATACGATAGATATCAACTTAGGAAAGGACAGAAACCTTTGCAAGCACAATTAGAAGCAAAAACAAAAGATTTTAGGAAACTTCAGGAAGAATACATCAATAAATGTGCTAACTATAGATATGTAACAGAACAACTTGCAGAGTTAACTACTGAACTTGACACATTAAAATATAAGTTTGAAAATGCGGATTTTAATTTCAGAAAATTTGATGCGTCAAGTGAAGTAGTTGCATCAATGATGGAAAATAGTTTGAGATTTAAAAATAATCAGTCAAAGGGTTTAGGGTATGATAAAGTGTCTCCTCCTTTTAATCACACCTATCAGTATAACCCTTTGACAAAAGAGGAAATGGACAGAGAGGCACATCTCAAATATGGAAAACCTGCTGTATTTGTGTTGGGATGTGGTCCTCAGGTTGCGAGTACTAATGTTTCCACTTCTTATGCAGATCAACCATTAAGTCAACTCAAGCAAGAAGCTGAAGAAAATGTGTCTGATAATAAGATCGTTTCTGAACCTGATGTTTTTGTTTTTAATGATGTTATTTTTGTTTCTGATTCCAAAACTAATGTTGTGTCTTGTGATGATTCAGTGTCAAAGTCTGACAACTCAAATTTCTTTGATATGTTTGATGATTTGTTTGAGAATGTTGATGTTCCTGTCTCAAGCACATCCACTTCACCCTCACCATCCACTTCACCCTCACCCAACACACACACTGACCCTTGCACATGTACTTGTGGGAAAAATAAGGGCGTAATTAAAGAAAATAAATCAGAGAAAGGCAATACCAGTTTTCGTGATCAAAAACAAATTTGTTTTAACTGTGGTACTGCTGGTCACATCGCTCGACATTGTCCCAATAGGGCATTTGTGCATTTTTCCTCACCAAGGAGAGAGAACGAGTCTCGGGGAAGGTATTTAACTAGAAAGTCCTCGAGATCTTGCCCTCAAGATGATGATTGGAAGGTTAATCATAATAAAACAAGGGCCGTTTTTCAATCAAATAAATAGGTTTTCACTAAATCAACCACTGGTGCTTTGCTGGAATCGATTGCGACTAAGTCGAGATCGATTTCGTCAAAGGGTGCGTCTGGATCTTCGACTAATTATAGCCGGAAATCTAAACGCTCAAAGCTAAAGAAAACTATTTCCAAATCACCTGTGAAATCTTCAAAATCTAAATACCAGTGGGTGCCCAAATCTACTTCCGGCCAATCATCATCACCCTCTAAAAGTGTTTCCAATGATGGTACAAAATCAAAAAGTACAAAGGATAAATTTGTGAATGTTAAGGATCAACCCAGGGTTGTAATGACCTGGGTCCCCCAATCTAAATAATCCCGCTCATTGTGCAGGGACAGTTGCGGAGGAATGTCGTCAAACCTTGGTATGTCGACAGCGGCTGTTCCCGACACATGACAGGAGACATCTCCCAGCTGAACGACATTCAAACTTTTAATGGGGGATACGTTTCCTTTGCGGGAGGTGACGGCGGGAAGATCACTCAAAGAGGAACAGTGTCTAATGGAGTGCTGAGTTTCGAAAATGTCAATTACACTCCCAAGTTAAAGCATAGCCTGTTAAGCGTTTCTCAGATTTGTGACAAGGGTTATTCAACTCATTTCACTGATAAAGAATGTCTGATTCTAAAGCCAGGCATTGTTATCCCAGAAGACTGGATTCTTGTGAAATCAAAGCGGGATGGCAATGCATACATCATTGACATGAATAGCAACATTCCTGAACAAGTCACTTGCCTCTTCTCCAAAGTCTCCCGAACAAAATGATATGTTATGGCACCGAAGACTCGGACATGCTAACGTAAAGAACTTGAATCATCTTGCGAAGAATGATATGGTGTGTGGACTTCCTGTCAGAGACTTCATCACTTTTGAAAAGTGTGTGTCATGTGCCCAAGGAAAGCATCACAGAAAACCACACTTGCCAAAACAGGTCAATTCAATCAACCAGGTGCTCCAATTATTGCATATGGACTTATTTGGTCCGGTCAATGTCCTTAGCATCAATAGAAATTCGTATTGTTTGGTTGTGATCGATGACTTCTTGCGTTTTACGTGGGTCTTCTTCTTATCCAACAAAGCTGGGGTTGCTGATCTGATTAAGAAGTTCATTGTGATGATAGAGAACCAAACAAATCATCGGGTGAAGGCGCTTCGAACTGACAATGGGACAGAATTTAAGAATGTTGTTCTTGATCATTTTTGCGCAGAAAAAGGGATCGTGTGTCAATATAGTTCCGTTCGCACGCCTCAACAAAATGGTGTTGCTGAACGGAGAACATTACAAGACGTTGCGAGGACGATGCTATGTGACTCCAAGCTACCAGTTTTCTTTTGGGCTGAGGCGATCAACACAGCTTGTTATGTTCAAAATTGTGTTTTGATCAACAAAGCCCAGATGAAGACTCCATACGAAATTCTCTACGGTCACAAGCCATCTGTCAGTCACTTCCGCATTTTTGGCTGCCCTTGCACCCTTCTTCACCTGGAATCTAACCCTAAATTCAATGCCAAATCTGATGATTGTTACTTTGTGGGGTATGCTGGTCGCACGACGTACAGGGTCTACAATAAGAAGACAAAGCAAATCGTAGAATCCTTCAACGTGCGCTGGTTGGAAGAGAACGAGACGGATGCTAGAGTGGGTCCAGATTGGCTGTTTGATTACACATCTTTATTCAAATCCTTTAATGTGTTTTCAAATGATTTACCTGGTTCCAATTCTGGTTCGAAGACTGTGATTGATGATGAAGACGAAGAAGTTGTTTACAGACCGCCGGTGGTGTCCTCTTCGACTCCTCCAGTGGATGAACATGTTCCAAGTGATTCGTCAGAGTCTCCATGTCAGCAACATATTCCAGATGCTGATGCTACTCCTCTTACTCCTGATGAAAGAGAGTTCATGTCTAAAGATGCTTCCGCTGTTACTCAAACATTTATGGAACTACTCTTTCCTGAACTGATTGCTAATGAGTTAGTGGCAAGCCCTTCTCACGAGTCAGGACCGTCTGAAGTGGATCATTCAGCAGATGATGGATTTGTCAATATTCACAATCTTCCCGTTTCGATCAATGACATCAGCCAGGAGATACCTTCCAGAATTCAACGCGGTCACCCGATCGAAAACGTCATTGGTCAGCTGGGCGACGGTGTTCAAACGCAGAGTCAGAGTGGAGATGTAAATGCATGTCTCTATTCTTTCTTCATATCTCAAATAGAGCCAAAGAATGTTCAAATGGCTTTGAATGAGCCCAGCTAGGTGGATGCTATGCATGAGGAATTGAATCAATTTGAAAAGCTAGGGGTTTGGAAATTGGTTGAGTTACATAAGGGCAAGAAGTCTCTTGACACACGATGGGTCTATCGTAACAAGCAAGATGATTCTAGGGTCATTGTACGGAATAAGGCTCGGTTGGTTGTACGTGGATTTCGACAAATCGAGGGTCTTGACTACACCGAAGTTTATGCTCCGGTAGCTCGCTTGGAGGCTATTCGTATTTTCCTTGTGTATGCCTCCTACATAAACTTCACAGTATACCAGATGGACATCAAGACTGACTTCCTGTATGGTGCTGTGAAGGAAGAAATATATGTTGATCAACCCCCTGGGTTCGTTAACTCAAAGTTTCCCAATCACGTCTACAAGTTGGACAAGGCTTTGTATGGGTTACATCAGGCTCCTCGGGCGTGGTATGCGACTCTTACAAAGCACTTGCTCGAGCATGGCTATTCGCGATGCACAATCGATCAAACCTTGTTCATTAAGCATGTTGGTGTGGATCAAATCTTGGTTCAGATCTACATAGATGACATCATTTTCGGGTCCACAAGTCTACAGCTATGCAAGGAGTTTGAAGGCGTGATGAAGAAAAGGTTTGAGATGAGTTCACTAGGAGAAATGACCATGTTTCTGGGGCTTCAGGTCAAACAAGACTCAACCAAAATCCTAATACATCAAGCTAAGTATGTTGAAGAAATGCTTGAGAAGTTCGGGTTTCGAGACGCAAAAACTGCACTGACACCGATGGCTGAGAGACCTCTGTTGACTCCAGATATTGAAGGCGAATCCGTAGATCAGACTGACTACAGATCGATGATCGGATCGTTGATGTATCTAACTGCAAGCAGGCCAGATATTATGTTTGCGGTTTGTCAATGTGCACGATATCAGGCTAATCCTAAACTTTCACATCTTATTGATGTCAAAAGAATTTTTCGGTATCTCAAAGGCAGCCCAAAACTGGGTCTTTGGTATCCGAAAAATTCTGAATGTGATCTATATGCTTTTGCTGACAGTAATTATGGAGGTTGTGAGCTTGAAAGGAAATCAACATCTGGTGGGTGTCAATTTCTCGGAGACCAGCTGGTGTCATGGCAGTGCAAGAAACAGTACATTGTCTCAACCTCAACAACAGAAGCGGAATACATCGCTGCCTCTGCTTGTTGTTCTCAAGTTATCTGGATCCAACATCAGCTGTTGGATTACGATTTGAATTATCTAGAAACCCCTATCTTTTTTGATAATGAGGCTGCAATTCAGATTGCCAAAAATCCAGTCCAACACTCGAAAACCAAGCACATCGATATCAAAGTGCATTTCATCAGAGATTATTATGAGCGTTCGCTCATTCGGTTGGAACAGGTTCCCAGTACTAATAATGTGGCGGATCTGTTCACAAAACCGTTTAACAAAGCTCGATTCGATGTGCTTGTGGGATTCTTGAAAATGATACGTTTTGAGGACTAATTTTCTTTGTTTTTTTTTTGTTTTAGGTTAGTTTAAATTTGCGCATTTTAATTTCATTCTCACCCATGCACAAATTTAGGGGGAGAAATAAACAAAAACCAAACAAAAAATAGAAAATCAAAAACCAAGCAAAAAATAGAAATTCAAAAAGCCAAAAATATAGTGTATTTCTGTAGGTGTTGTGACTGGGGAAGTGATATAAACTTGGTGATAACAGGCAATCTGAATCTGTGTAAGGTACCAAAGCTGAATTGTCTGGACTCTGTGTTCAATGCGCTGGTAGTCATGAAAGATTTAAATGGACTTGACCTGGTGTAGATGAACTTAAGGAATCTAGAGATTTGACAAATCTTAACCTAGATAGTTCCATTTAGCCTGGCAATATGACGCTTGGGTAGATTGATCAGGTAGATATACATGATAATCCACCGGTCACACTAAAGTAATCCGTATCTAGAACTGTGGTTTAACTCTTCCTCGATGTACGGACTCTGTCCTTAATTCCGGTATTGATGGGGCGACTGGGGAATTCTGATAAAGTAGGTCTGTAGGAAATTATTTTATTGCTTTCTTTCCGTTAGTCATATGTTGCCTCCTCTGCGTGATTAAAATACATCCGACCTGGACTGCAACATATGTAATTCTATTTCTCTGCATCTTCTATCTATGCAATTCTTCCTGTCTGTTAGTCATATGTTGTCTCCTTTGCGTGATTGAAATACATCCGACCTGGTACACAGCATACGCACCATTCTACTTCTCAATCCCTCTAAATCTGGTTAGTCATATGTTTCACCCTCTGCGAGATTCGAAGAGATCCGACCTGGGTGTATAGCATATGCACTCTAAATCTGACTTCTCTCATAATAATTGTCTGCTCACCTAAAGTAAGGAGTACTTTGGAAGTTCCTGATTATTGGGGTATGTCAGGAAGCGGGAAACATGTTCTAGTACAGTTAAAATTAAACATTTATAGGTTGTCTGTAGATCTCGCTGCTCAATTTAGGTGGACAACAATATCCTTGGTCGTCGTCAGATGAATGGTCCTTTAGAAAGTTTATCTAGGAAAATAGGGTCACAATTTGTCTTGTCACCCATAGCATGACCAAAATCTTGTCACAATTTTTTGTGCTTAAGTGGACCACAATACCGGCGATCGACCAAATTTATTCATGAAAGGGGAGGTACTGACAAATGGATGAAGGCTGTCAAAAAAAAAAAAACTTTGATCCCAATCTCACAAAAATATTATCTGCATTAGAAATTAGTGACATTTAATTTCAATCTTATTTTATTTTATTTTATTTTATTTTATATTATTTTATTTTATTTTATTTTATTTTAATTTTTAAGTCCTTGAAATATCTTATATTTAAAGTCTATTGGGTTGTTGGGCTTGAGTTCAATGTTTGTTGGGTTGCAGCCCATAACCAGGTGTAAGGGGGAGTATATAAAGTGGGTGTGGCCGGACTCACTCTTCTTCTTCACTTTCTGAATACGGCCGCACACCCGAAAGAACACTCTCTCTCTTAAAAACTTCAAAAATCTCGATTTTTCTTGAAATTAACTGCTCATCTGTGTAAGTATCATCTAGTCGATCCTCGTGATGGTGTTCTTGAGCTAAAACGACTGTGAATCCATGGTTTATTGAAGGAAAAAACGGGTTTCGGCAACGTTGGAGCGTGTACGGCCGCACACCCCGTGTACGGCTGCACTTCTGTGTACAGCTGTACACCCCAATTTGCCCTTAAAATTTTGAAATTTAACCAGTGAAAACTTAACTGAACTGATTATTGGGAAAACACTTGATGTTTATTGATGATTTTTTGTGTTTTTCTCAGCTCAATATGGCAGGACTTGAATTCGCTAAAGTTCACAACTTGGCCATTTACCTTGCTGATCCTCCAGAGGCTCACTCCGAGTTTCAATTCATAGTCGATGGCTTAAGAAGATGCTGCTTGTTCACCGCTCTCACCACCAGTCCGATCATTTATCAACAATTGGTTCAGGAATTCTGGAGCAACGCAGTTGTGATGAAGGACAATGAGCAACGCAGTTGTGATGAAGTCCTCTTCTTTTATTTTATGTTCTTCTAGTTATGACACTATATGAGCATGTATGCATGTATTTATACTTTTAATAAAAAAATCATTTATTTTCTAAAAGTATATTTATTTGAAAAATGCACAAATCAGAGACTATTAGTCCCAATTGTGTTTATAGTTTGTATATCTTATGTGGTTTGATATACTTAATTCACTATAAACTGTGCTCTGATACCAATCTGTCACACCCCCAAACCAAGGATGGCGGAAACGTCCGGGGGTGGAGGACTTCATGTATAGTATCATAACAACAATTGTAATAGTAATTCAAGCAAACACAACCAACATATATATAATTGAAAAAGTTACATCATTGTATGAATTACATATTTACGAATCAATTACAATATGTTAACAAAATATGAAATAGTAGACGCCTTAGCGTCCCATCCTCAAAAGCACTTGATTACCTGTTTAATGATTTCCTGAGAATACAAGTTGTTTGAAAAAGTGTCAACACAAAGGTTGGTGAGTTCATAAGCTTTTGTTTGGTATTATTAAAAGCCTTTCGTTTGTAAAAGTAGTATTTGTGTTAGAAAATCCAATATTTTCCTTAATGTGTAAATGTAGTCTTAAAAACCCAAAGACCGAAATGTACAAGTAATTTGTCATATTTATAGTAAAACAATGCAAGTTTAAATCGACATAAACTCGTTAAATTTTAATGAAGTTCCCGTAAATTCCAATGTTTATTAATACTTTATGTGAGTTTATTATAACCATACTATGACCAAGGTTGCCTAAAACGACGTTCTTCAGGCGTCGGAAATGTTATGACATTTGTCACCCCAGACCTGCCGGTCTAGCTGTTGCATGCAGCTTAGGTGTGGGTTTGTCAAACCCAATATAGATCTATACACAAGTATCACGCTCTCCCTCAAGGAGACTCTGGTTACAATACAGGACTTAATGGTAATTTGAAGTAAATGTCTCACAAAGTAATTAACGGAATTACGTGTTATGAAAACTTGGTACCGTATGGCCGTACCTTGCTTAATGAAAATATCCTTTATATAAATGTACCCTTTTTCAATGTATGTGCTATGTAATGTATCATAAACTATACCTATTATAGTTTATCAACCAAGGGTAGTACGTAGTAATGTATGCAAACTATATTTAAAATAGTTTATTAAATGTTTGAATGTATCGTTAACAGAAATACGTGTTATGAAAACTTGGTACCGTATGGCCGTACCTTGCTTAATGAAAATATCCTTTGTATAAATGTACCATTTTTAAATGTATGTGTTATGTAATGTATCATAAACTATACCTATTATAGTTTATCAACCAAGGGTAGTACGTAGTAATGTATGCAAACTATATTCAAAATAGTTTATTAAATGTTTGAATGTATCGTTAACGGAAATACGTGTTATGAAAACTTGGTACCGTATGGCCGTACCTTGCTTAATGAAAATATCCTTTGTATAAATGTACCATTTTTAAATGTATGTGTTATGTAATGTATCATAAACTATACCTATTATAGTTTATCAACCAAGGGTAGTACGTAGTAATGTATGCAAACTATATTCAAAATAGTTTATTAAATGTTTGAATGTATCGTTAACGGAATTACGTGTTATGAAAACTTGGTACCGTATGGCCGTACCTTGCTTAATGAAAATATCATTTGTATAAATGTACCCTTTTTCAATGTATGTGCTATGTAATGTATCATAAACTATACCTATTATAGTTTATCAACCAAGGGTAGTACGTAGTAATGTATGCAAACTATATTTAAAATAGTTTATTAAATGTTTGAATGTATCGTTAACGGAAATACGTGTTATGAAAACTTGGTACCGTATGGTCGTACCTTGCTTAATGAAAATATCCTTTGTATAAATGTACCATTTTTAAATGTATGTGTTATGTAATGTATCATAAACTATACCTATTATAGTTTATCAACCAAGGGTAGTACGTAGTAATGTATGCAAACTATATTCAAAATAGTTTATTAAATGTTTGAATGTATCGTTAACGGAAATACGTGTTATGAAAACTTGGTACCGTATGGCCGTACCTTGCTTAATGAAAATATCCTTTGTATAAATGTACCATTTTTAAATGTATGTGTTATGTAATGTATCATAAACTATACCTATTATAGTTTATCAACCAAGGGTAGTACGTAGTAATGTATGCAAACTATATTCAAAATAGTTTATTAAATGTTTGAATGTATCGATTGTACTTTGATTATAATCACTTGTTATTCTTTATATTTTATATGTCCAAATCCATTTGTAAACTGATGTGTGTCTAAATATTAGGATAAAATGTCATATATTGCAATAACATATAATCACATAAAGATATACACCTTGCTCAACATGTTACAAGGTGAAATGAAATTAACAGCAACCTTTCGTTGAAAACAGTTTCGGTTACTGTTCTTAGAAAATTTATAAAAAAATCATCAAAGCTCTAAATGCAAATCCGCAAATTTTGAGAGTTTGGAATATGAGTCTAGTTTGTTCGTAAATTTTATCATGATTTTTAGTGATCTCTAACAGAGGTGAAAATGTTCATAATCACAGACTGGTCCGGGTTTGCCTCTGAAATGACAGGCAGTTTTGTAAAAATCACCATAAATTGTAGAAAAATCATATGGAGATGTGCAAGTAGCCATTTTAAAGCTAAGAGTTTGAACTACTTGCACCTGGAACAGTTTTGAAAACTAAAATATTTAAGTTGACCAAAACAGTCCGTGATTAAAGCCCATCTTTTCTGATGTAATCTGTTAGAAAAAGTTTAATTGTGTTCTTG
This sequence comes from Lactuca virosa, assembly GCF_052849685.1. Lineage (NCBI taxonomy): Eukaryota > Viridiplantae > Streptophyta > Magnoliopsida > Asterales > Asteraceae > Lactuca > Lactuca virosa. Next base: position 91,471,046 of record NC_136426.1, read on the forward strand.
ATGATTTTACTTGTATTCCCCCCTTAAAACTTAAGAAAAACATGTAAATGTAGGGGTATGAACTCACCTTATGTGGTTTCAGTAGATGAAAGTGAGAGAGAGGAAGTGTTCAACCCAAGAACACTAAGAAGATGTCTTGATGATTCGAGAATCTAACACCGAATAAGATGGAACTTGTGTAAGATATCAATGATTTGAGTAGAATGGAGTTTAATAATTATGTGAATGATGAATATACTTACTAATTGAAGAAAGAAATCCCTGGAGAAAGCCTTGAAGTTCTTGAAGTTGAGAGAAAAGATGAGAGAATTTTGGAGAGTGTTCTTGGTTGCTAAGTGTAGAATGAAAGAATTTTATGGAGAATGAGGAGAGAGGATCAATCCTCCAGCTCTTAGAACATGGGAAGAGCTGGAGATTGGGTGTAAAGGTCCACTAAGGAGACAAGGGGTAGTGGGAAAGAGTGGCTAATCATAGAGTGAGGTGGTGGTGGTTTGCTTTTGCCATAAATTAAGGAAAAGCAAATATTCCCTCAATAATTAGTTCAACCACTAATTCTTTTAATATATTTTATAAAAACCCTGGAGATTTATATATTTTGGGGCCTTAGTTTATAAAATAAAGTTTTGGGTGAAAATCCCACGTTAAAATAATGAAAAACGGAGTTAAAACGAAGTCGTAGTCGAAAACCGGAAAAAAAGGCTGAATCTGCGAAGTTGCTCGGTCCTGGGCCGAGGTTCGGACCTGAGGCTTCGGTCCTGAGGCTTCGGTCCGAGGCTTCGGTCCTGAGCACTTCGGATGCGAGGCTTCGGTCCTGAAGCTTCGGTTTTGGGTCCTTAAGGCTATTTTACCCGTTTTTACCCCGTTTCAAGTGGTTTTTGACCCGGTTAAGGGTCGTGATGACCCGAATGATTACAAAAAGTTAAAGGAACTTTTGAGAGAGATTTGGGAGAGATTTCTAATAGAGAGAGATTGAGTGAAAGAGATTGAGAGAGAGTTCTTTTGAGACCTTTTTGAGTGTTTGGCTTTGAAACGCAAGGTCCGTAAACCCCGTTAAGCCATGATTTAGTGTCCTACACAATCCCGATGATTGTGCAATAGTGTTTTATCGCTTTGGTTCGTTGTTTAGCACTGTTAAGGCTAAGGAAAATCAAACACATGAATTTTCGAAATGATGTTTTCTCATTAAAATAGCGAATTGTACAGTGATTACATAACGTAAACCCTAACATACAAGGGTTATTGGAGTTGACCGGATTGACTTGTTGACTTTGTTTGACTTTGACTTGACCGAAATTTGACGGTTGTCACATCAAATGAGTTATGAAGGAACTTCCCCCCCCCCCCCCCACTCTCAAGAAGCTATTGCCTCCGTGCTGGAAATATTTAGCTCGTGTATTTGTGAGTTGTATCTCTGGTATGAAATGAGGAGCTAATGAAATATCTCTGGTCAACACCGGTGCAATTTTTGCTTTCGCTTCTGGAATAGAGTTCAATTTCTCAAAGTTTATTTTGCATGAGATGATTTTGAACATTGAAGGAAACAAAAGGGATAAGTTCTTCATGTACCCAAGATTCCTTCAACTAATCTTCAATGTCAAGCACCCTGAAATCGAAAGAGGAGGAGAAACCCTGGATCTTAAGTTTGTTGGCTCAAGTGCCTTTGGATTGACGAAGCAAAATCGACCAGGAAAGTTTAATTTTGAAGGGAAATATCCATTGATCAAGTTTGGAATTTTTACTGAAGAGAGTAACCAATCTGAATCAGATGATCTCTCTAGCCCCACGGAAACCGAGGATGTCGTTATCTCGGTTTCAGAACATGAAAACGAAGAAGGTCGTGTTTCCCCTGTCGCAATCGTGGTAGAAGAGCATGACCAACTGTGAAATGTGGAGGTTCAGAGTAATTTCGATGTAGAGGGTGATGATGAAGAGAATGATGGTGATGATGATTTTCTCAAAGACATGGATTTCTATGGCTTTAACAATGAGGAAATCCCTCTTAACATTAGTCTTGAAGATGATGAATTGGGTCCAACTTTGGAGTTTATTGACAGGTTCTTTATAAAGGTCAATGAATGTGACATCCCCAAATTCACGGCCAGAAAAGACCGGTTTAATTTATGCTTTTGAAATAATTTCAGAGTAATCATTTGATTAAAAGTGTTGCGGAATTTGTTCCCAGAAAAACATAATAAATATGTTATCAAAACATTTCCGAAGAAATGTATTTTATTCACTTAAACCATTGGGATGTCATTGTCAATACAAAAACATAAGCATAAACAAAACTTACATTCATTTACACTAGTTATCTACTTCTCTTTTAATCTCTCAGTGTAAAGCAACTTCGTATCAATACCTGTGATATAAATAAACTGAGTGGGTCAGGATTGGGAGCTTGGTGAGCATATAGGGTTTTCAACCCATAATAAATAATAAACTTATTAAGTTCTCAATCAATAAATTTATTAATTTCATCAACCAAAATAACCCTAATTACCCATTCCCATTATCCTCACTTTACGTCCCTAAAACAACTATCACAAGGGACCTAGCCTAAGGATTATCGCTAGGGGTGACAACATTGCTTTGGGGGTTCCTCAACAAGTTATGTCAAATAAAACAAACATCGGGGTGACAACATTGCTTTCCCTCAGCAAGTTATGTCAAACAAGACATCCTAACATAAAACAACCTATAAAGTGACAACATTGCTTCCCTCTTCAATTTATGTCAAATAAGACATGAAGTCACATCGTTGCCATGTGCTAAGCCCATAGCTCTTATTTATCGACAGTATTTCCCACATGAGTCCCCCCCCCCCCCCCGCAATACATGTCAGTGAGTTTTCCATATGCTAAGTCCATAGCTCTTATTCATCGACGGTATTTCCCACGGGTGTTCCCCCCCCCCCCCCCCCCCCCGCAATACATGTCAATGGGTTTTCCATACAGCTGATGAACATACTAAGGGGTTTCCCCAGCCATACATGCCCTACAGGCACTCATGAGGGGAATAGAGTACATCGAATGAACACTCTAGTCCATTAACACCTACAGGTTGCGAGCCTGCTAGTGTTCCACAGACCGTCTAGAACAGTCCATGGTTGTCATCCCTACTCTGCTGAATGACGGGGGTCAACGTTGGGTAAGGGCTTTTCTCATATTGCACCACTCACGTCAACGTTTGGGTAAAAGCTTTTCCCATATTTCACCACTCACTCTCAACTCATGATCTATATCACTGATCATCTCATCTATCCAACTCACTTTTCATCACACACCCACTATTTAACTCATGATCTATATCACTAACTCATGAAGCTCGTCTGATCACTTCATAAAAAAACAAAGACTCCAAAGCTCTTCCAAATAAAAGTATAGGGAAAATACTGATAAAGTACTCCCGTACCCCGACACGTAATAGTGTCAAAAAGAAGAACTAACAGATGAACACATAGTTCAAAACACCTAATGAACATATAGTTCAAGAACACTTTATGAACATATAGTTCAAACATACGTACCGATTACAAGTCTACTAACGTTCCACTGGACTATCTAAAATAGTCTGTGGCTGTTGTCTATACTCTGCTAGATGACTAGATCATCTTAAACATCGATACCTTTCATCACTTTTATTTCATCACACATCATTTAATTTATCTACCTATGTTTTACCCAACATATTTGTAGATAAAAATATATATACAATTTAAAACTTGTATAAAACATCAATTCAACAGTCACCTCAATAAACAATTAATATATTTACACATAGCACATATTTTAAGGTAAATACTTCATATTTATGTGTAAGGTGAAACTGACTATACACTCACCTGATTTAATTAAAATCGGGCAGCAATTCGTATCCTAAACCGATCGTTTCTAATAAAACCGGGAGTTTTATTGAGAAACCGCGCTCTGCGAGGGTCGGGCTTCGAAACGGAAAAAATAAATTTTTCGGGCTTCTCGGGCACTCCGGGACGTGTTCCGGGCGTTGGAAATGATCTCGGGGCATCGGGGGATGTGAAAATAACCAAAATAGTGAAAAGGGGGCCAAAATTGCCAATTTCTAAATTCTAGCCAGGAGGGTTCGCACCCTCCTATTTATAGGCTGCGAGCTGCTGATCGGACGGTCAGGAGAGAAGCCACGCGGCAGCAGATGCGAGAAGGAGTCACGTGGGCTGCACATGCGAGGGGTCCGGTGGCAGCTTCTGATTGGACCGAAGTCCGGATCCGAGGAGGGGGCTCGTGGCTCATGCGAAGGTTTGGATGCGGTGAGTCATTGTACACGCGTCGGACGTAGGCGAGGCGGCTTCGGACAGCTCTCCGGGTTCGAACACGCATTTGCTAGCTGCTCGGATGACTCAGCCATTCCCGGACACGCGTCGGATGCGAAGCGAGGACACGTGGCCGAAGTCCACGTGTGCGAAATTCCTCGATTTTGGGGATTTTTCTCGATTTTCGCGCCAAATCTTATAAAATCCATAACTTTCGCATACGAGCTCCGTTTTTGACGTTCTTTATATGCACGCGTAGGTAAACTTACGCTCTACAACTTTCGTTTAGACTTCGTCGGCTAACTTTGACTTTGATTTTTATATTATTATTTTTAACAGATCGGGACAGGAAATCCGTTAAAAATTCATAACTTCTTCATCCGACGTCCGTTTTCGTCATACTTTTTACCGTTCTGGTACTAATGACGAGACCTTCGATTCTCATTTAGGTCGTGTCGGCTAAAAATCACTCGATCTAAAATTCGAGTTTTTAGCTGTCTACTGCTAAGCTGAAACTTCGAAAAATCATAACTTCCTCATACGAAGTCAGATTTGGGCGTTCTTTTTATACATACTCTCGGTTTAACGAACACTACGAGTTTCGTTTAGATCACTAAGGCTAAAAAGTAGTTTATCAAAAACTTACTTTTTACGACATTCGGCACCATGCCGGTTTATCGTGAAACTTCGACAGGTCATAACTTCTTCGTTATAACTCGGATTTCGGCATTCTTTATATATCCGTAATCCTTGTCACGCCCACTACAAGTTTCTTAATAGATATCGGCTTTATCTAAAATTTAATTTTTGACGCTCATTTTTATTCTTAATTAATTAAACCCTAATAATTAAGCATAAAACACATAATTCACATAATATTTACATAATTCCTTGTCATTTCTTCTAAATGAGTTACAAAGGTTAACCTAGACCATTATGTCAATATTAATGCCTAGCCTAGAAGCACGGGCGTTAAAACTCTCTCACCCTTAGAATGATTCCGTCCTCGAAATCACACATCAGCAAACAAATACGGGTAGCGACTCATCATGTCACTCTCCGTTTCCCAGGTGAGATTTGGCCCATTCGTATGTTTCCAATGCACAAGCACTAAATCGACCACTTTGTGTCACAACTTCTTAGTCTAACAGTCAACGATTGCCTCAGGTTCTTCAATCAACCTCTTGTTTTCATCCAACCTTAATTCAGAAATGGGAATTATGTCGAGCACATCTCCCGTAAATTTTCTCAAATAACACACATAAAAGGTATTATGAATACCCTCCATTTCTTCCGGTAATTCTAGCTCGTAAGCTTGATTCCCGATCCTCTGAAGAACTTTAAATGGTCCAATAAACCTTGGACTCAACTTTCCCCTTCTACCAAATCCTATAAGTCCCTTCCACGGCGAGACTTTAAGTAAAACCGAATCTCCAACTTTGAATGATATCGGTTATCTTTTCTTGTCAGCATAGCTCTCTTGAGCAGCTAACATCCTTTCCCTAATCACTTTCAACTTTTCAGCAGTCTGATGGACTATTTCAAGTCCCATAAACTGCTTTTCCCAGCTTCCAGTCAACATGACAACATTCGACACTTTTCCCCATACAAAGCGTGATAAGGTGCCATCTTGATGCTTGAGTGGAAACTATTACTATAGGAAAATTCTACTAGAGGTAAGTGTTTACCCCAGTTACCTTGGAAATTCTAGGGTACATGCCCTCAGCATATCCTCCAACGTTTGAATTGTTTGTTCGCTCTGACCATCGGTTTGTGGATGGTAAGCTGTATTCAAACACAACTTGGTACCCAATTCCTCTTATAGACTCCTCCAAAACCTTGAGATAAAACGGTTGTCACGATCGGATACAATCGTTAACGAAACACCATGAAGCCTCACACTTTCCTTCACATAAGAATTCGCAAGTTTATCCATAGACCATTTCTCGTTGGCTGCTATGAAATGCGCACTTTTAGTGAAGCGATCAACGACCACCCAAATCATGTCGTGATCGTTCCTTGTTCTGGGCAGTTTAGTCACAAAATCCATAGTGATACCTTCCCATTTACCCCTGGGTACAGGTAAAGGATCTAAATTCCCATATGGTTTCTGATGTTGTGCCTTAACCCTTGCACACGTTACACACTCAGCCACATACTTAGCAACATCGAGCTTCACCATCGACCACCAGTAATAGGGTTTTAGATCCCTATACATTTTCGCACTGCCGGGATGAATCGAGTACATGGTTTTGTGAGCTTCTTCCATTAGAAGACCTCTTACTCCTCCCATCCTAGGTATCTAAATCCTACCTTTGAATACCTTTAGTCCTTGACCGTTTGTATCAAACACCAACGTTTTTCCCAAACGTTCCTCCTTTCGGTCATTTTTTTTCTAAAGCTTCCTCCTGAGCTTTCTTTTATACTTCCCATTTGTAGAGACAACTTCAATTCTCAACGCTCTTGGCCTCTTCCTTTCAAGATTCACCTTCCGACTGAGAGCATTAGCAACAACACTTGCTTTACCAGGGTGGTAAAGTATCTCACAGTCGTATTCCTTGAGTAACTCTAGCCAGCGCCGTTGCCTCATGTTCAATTTCTTCTGATTAAAGAGATATCGAAGACTCTTATAATCAGCAAAAAGTTTGCATTTAGTACCATAAAGATAGTGCCTCCCTATCTTTAAGGCGAATACTACCACTGCCAACTCCAGATCACGAGTGGGGTAGTTCTTTTCATGCTCCTTCAATTGCCTCAATGCATATGCTATCACTTTATCCCTTTGGGTCAGAACACAACCTAACCCAACTTCTTTAACAACGAACGCGATACTTCTATTGATCGCTTTGATCAGCCTTCGGCTTAAGTCAACTGCTACATCGAACTTGGTTCTCTGAACCACATAACAAACTCAACGTAGTCGGACTCAATTCGATATGACCACTAGGGTCGGAATAACAATCATCTTCTTAGTCATTACCGAAACGATGGTAACGAAAGACTAGAATAAGACGGAATCAATTACGAGTTCCTTGGTAACCTTGTGACTTTCCCTGATCCAAGTGTGAGTCCTGTGCTTCCAGTAGTATAGATCTCTACTACTATTCACACCTACTTATACTCGTCCCAAGTACTGTCTCGCAGTCCCCAAGTCCTAAAATCACAAAACAATTTAACACATACGAATGTGTCCAATTAATCATAAAATTTTCCTAGACTCTACTAGGACTTCTTCCATGCGTATCTTCAGTTATCAATTCTACTTCAACTTGGTTGGTGATGGAAATTCCAAATGATGGGACAACTTCAGGAATTACACCAATCGTTCCATCATCCTGCCAATCGAATGTGTACTTCAGACGTACCATACTCCTCTAAACGTTTCATTATTTTATCAAACATATTCTAAGACAAGATACCACTCTTACGATATCTTCTGATAGGTATCATTCACTATCATAAGCTTTTCATTTCCTCCATCTACTCAATTCTCTACGAGTCTTCACCATAATGTTTTGTACACCCAAGCAGACGTTCGGTGTACCAGGCGAGAATTTAAGATAGGAAAGCTTTATTTACGATAAACGTATAAATATCCTTATCACTTCGAAATGTTTACATGTTAGTTCTAATCTCGTAATCATACGCTTAGAATCCTACACACATAATGTTTCCAGATCCGGTCGGCAGCAGACCATAGATCCGAATAAATAATAGCATATAAGGCATCCTTATAGCTATAACATAAAATATTTAACACATAAAACATTTTAGGCATCTTTCCTAAAATAAACTTGTGCTCGTGCCTAAATTATGGTAGACACTCATCTCACAATCATCACTTAGAATTCTGAGTTTAAGTCTAGAAATCATACAAATTCCTAGTTCACTTAAACTAATGCTCTAATACCACCTGTGACATCCCCAAATTCACGGCCAGAAAAGACCGGTTTAATTTATGCTTTTGAAATAATTTCAGAGTAATCATTTGATTAAAAGTGTTGCGGAATTTGTTCCTAGAAAAACATAATAAATATGTTATCAAATCATTTCCGAAGAAATGTATTTTATTCACTTAAACCATTGGGATGTCATTGTCAATACAAAAACATAAGCATAAACAAAACTTACATTCATTTACACTAGTTATCTACTTCTCTTTTAATCTCTCAGTGTAAAGCAACTTCGTATCAATACCTGTGATACAAATAAACTGAGTGGGTCAGGATTGGGAGCCTGGTGAGCATATAGGGTTTTCAACCCATAATAAATAATAAACTTATTAAGTTCTCAATCAATAAATTTATTAATTTCATCAACCAAAATAACCCTAATTACCCATTCCCATTATCCTCACTCTACGTCCCTAAAACAATTATCACAAGGGACCTAGCCTAAGGATTATCACTAGGGGTGACAACATTGCTTTGGGGGTTCCTCAGCAAGTTATGTCAAATAAAACAAACATCGGGGTGACAACATTGCTTTCCCTCAGCAAGTTATGTCAAACAAGACATCCTAACATAAAACAACCTATAAAGTGACAACATTGCTTCCCTCTTCAATTTATGTCAAATAAGACATGAAGTCACATCGTTGCCATGTGCTAAGCCCATAGCTCTTATTTATCGACAGTATTTCCCACATGAGTCCCCCCCCCCCCCCGCAATACATGTCAGTGAGTTTTCCATATGCTAAGTCCATAGCTCTTATTCATCGACGGTATTTCCCACGGGTGTTCCCCCCCCCCCCCCCCCCCCCGCAATACATGTCAATGGGTTTTCCATACAGCTGATGAACATACTAAGGGGTTTCCCCAGCCATACATGCCCTACAGGCACTCATGAGGGGAATAGAGTACATCGAATGAACACTCTAGTCCATTAACACCTACAGGTTGCGAGCCTGCTAGTGTTCCACAGACCGTCTAGAACAGTCCATGGTTGTCATCCCTACTCTGCTGAATGACGGGGGTCAACGTTGGGTAAGGGCTTTTCTCATATTGCACCACTCACGCCAACGTTTGGGTAAAAGCTTTTCCCATATTTCACCACTCACTCTCAACTCATGATCTATATCACTGATCATCTCATCTATCCAACTCACTTTTCATCACACACCCACTATTTAACTCATGATCTATATCACTAACTCATGAAGCTCGTCCGATCACTTCATAAAAAAACAAAGACTCCAAAGCTCTTCCAAATAAAAGTATAGGGAAAATACTGATAAAGTACTCCCGTACGCTCCCGTACCCCGACACGTAATAATGTCAAAAAGAAGAACTAACAGATAAACACATAGTTCAAAAACACCTAATGAACATATAGTTCAAGAACACTTTATGAACATATAGTTCAAACATACGTACTGATTACAAGTCTACTAACGTTCCACTGGACTATCTAAAATAGTCTGTGGCTGTTGTCTATACTCTGCTAGATGACTAGATCATCTTAAACATCGATACCTCTCATCACTTTTATTTCATCACACATCATTTAATTTATCTACCTATGTTTTACCCAACATATTTGTAGATAAAAATATATATACAGTTTAAAACTTGTATAAAACATCAATTCAACAGTCACCTCAATAAACAATTAATATATTTACACATAGCACACATTTTAAGGTAAATACTTCATATTTATGTGTAAGGTGAAAGTGACTATACACTCACCTGATTTAATGAAAATCGGGCAGCAATTCGTTTCCTAAAACGATCGTTTCTAATAAAACCGGGAGTTTTATTGAGAAACCGCACTCTGCGAGGGTCGGACTTCGAAACCGAAAAAATAAATTTTTCGGGCTTCTCGGGCACTCCGGGACGTGTTCCGGGCGTTGGAAATGATCTCGGGGCATCGGGGGATGTGAAAATAGCCAAAATAGTGAAAAAGGGGCCAAAATTGCCAATTTCTAAATTCTAGCCAGGAGTGTTCGCACCCTCCTATTTATGGGCTGCGAGCTGATCGGACGGTCAGGAGAGAAGCCACGCGACAGCAGATGCGAGAAGGAGTCACGTGGGCTGCACATGCGAGGGGTCCGGTGGCAGCTTCTGATTGGACCGAAGTCCGGATCCGAGGAGGGGGCTCGTGGCTCATGCGAAGGTTCGGATGCGGTGAGTCACTGTACACGCGTCGGACGTAGGTGAGGCGGCTTCGGACAGCTCTCCGGGTTCGAACACGCGTCTGCCAGCTGCTTGGATGACTCAGCCATTCCCGGACACGCGTCGGATGCGAAGCGAGGACACGTGACTGAAGTCCACGTGTGCGAAATTCCTCGGTTTTGGGGATTTTTCTCGATTTTCGCGCCAAATCTTATAAAATCCATAACTTTCGCATACGAGCTCTGTTTTTGACGTTCTTTATATGCACGTGTAGGTAAAGTTATGCTCTACAACTTTCGTTTAGACTTCGTCGGCTAATTTTGACTTTGATTTTTATATTATTATTTTTAACAGATCGGGACAGGAAATCCGTTAAAAATTCATAACTTCTTCATCCGACGTCCGTTTTCGTCATACTTTTTACCATTGTGCTACTAATGACGAGACCTTCGATTCTCATTTAGGCCGTGTCGGCTAAAAATCAATCGATCTAAACTTTGAGTTTTTAGCTATCTACTGCTAAGCTGAAACTTCGAAAAATCATAACTTCCTCATACGAAGTCAGATTTGGGCGTTCTTTTTATACCTACTCTCGGTTTAACGAACACTACGAGTTTCGTTTAGATCACTAAGGCTAAAAAGTAGTTTATCAAAAACTTACTTTTTACGACATTCGGCACCGTGCCGGTTTATCGTGAAACTTCGACAGGTCATAACTTCTTCGTTATAACTCGGATTTCGGCATTCTTTATATATCTGTAATCCTTGTCACGCCCACTACAAGTTTCTTAATAGATATCGGCTTTATCTAAAATTTAATTTTTGACGCTCATTTTTATTCTTAATTAATTAAACCCTAATAATTAAGCATAAAACACATAATTCACATAATATTTACATAATTCCTTGTCATTTCTTCTAAATGAGTTACAAAGGTTAACCTAGACCGTTATGTCAATATTAATGCCTAGACTAGAAACACGGGCGTTACAATGAAGTTGCTCAATCAGCAACTGAGACTAGGGCTGCTGAGGAGACTCTCGAAACTATGCCTCCTACGTCTAGATCAATGGTAGAAACGGCAATCCATAAGGATGCAGTTTCAGGGATTCCTCCCCCTGATACAGCTATTCCTACATCTGTGCCATCTTCTAGTGATCCGACACAGACACAGACCTCTCTGCCTCCTGTGAAAAGAAGGCGTCTACATCCGAGGCAGGGAATGTTCATTCAAGATCAAACACCCCCAGCTTCATCCACAATCACCACCACAACAGTTACTGCACCACTTGTACCTACCCAACAAGGCCCAAGCTCTATATATGAATCTGGAGGATCTTCAGCTGTCCCAGAATACTCCCCCACAAGGCCTTCGCTAGATGAAGCCTCCATCAGGCTAGCAAGGCACTTGGCTCAACATAGTCTAGAATCTTCCTCACATGGAAAAGGAATATCTATCGAGGAAGGTCGTTCAGGGGATGATGATACTGTTGTGTCCAAGCTCGAAGAAGAAATTGGCATTCTCAAACAGCAAAATATTGAGAAGGATATTTTGATTGGGAAACATGATGTCATGATCGCTGAGCTTGAAGCAGACAATGCATTGAAGCCAAAACAGATTTATGATTTGCAAACTAATCTTGGATCCGTGATTGCTTTCTACTTCAGCTTGAAGAACAAATTGTTTGAAGCTTTTGGTGATAAGTTCCAATCCTTGTTTCAACAGCCTCATAGTATTGAAGATCCTCCCACTGCTCCCGTCCAGCCTTCCGAAAACGAAATTATTGTTGCCCAACCACCCCCAAGAACAACAAGAGTTGTCAATCGATTTGAGAAAGAGCCTGTAAATGCCAATCCCCGGATCAAAATTAAACATGGCAAAAGAACAGTCACAGTTGAGAAGAAAGAAGGTTTGCTCTTCATGAAGAGCTCAAATGAGAATCGTAAAGCAAATGAACCTCAACTCACTGTGACAGATCTTAAAAAGAGAAAATTTGGTGATCAATATGGTGATCGTATAGGGATCAAAATGTGAAGCTATGATCATGAGCTTAAACTGTGGGTGGTTAAGAGAAATTCTGGAAATCCAGAATACTACAAAAGCATTCATGACTTCAACTCCTGGACAAAGGTTGATCTCTCTCAACTCTCAAGGGATCCATTCCACAATCCTTCACAAGATCCTTGTGCTTTCAACTTCAAACAATTTTTAGATAGACAGGTCAGGGATAATTTTCCCATGATGAAGACAACAAAAGCTTTGGTTAGAAAAGACAAAGATATTCTTGGTCCTGAAACTAACCAACCGATGAAGATAATGTTGTGGCCAGCTACTAACCAATTGAAGGAGATTCCAATTCCACAACATTTTCATGATGGATATTTTGATGATATAGAATTTTGGGCCTTTGATGATGAAATAGCAACTGCAGCCATAAAATTCAAAAACAGAGAAGGAGTTCTCAGGCTCGTTAGTGCTAAGGATCTTCTGAGATTCAGAGAGAGAGACATTCACACTTTGGCCCGTCATCAAATCGTATGTAGGAGGGAGGTCATGGAGGCTGCTGCAAAAGAATTCACAGGAATGGTTGCCACGATTATCAACGAAAGACTTTGGATGGGATCTATGGGAAAATCTGACATAAGGCTATTCGAGAAACCAAAAGATTGAAGACCAAGTCTATGCTAGCCTCAAACCAAGGGAGAGATTGATAGGTCATAATATAGTGGTTTGGACTAGGCATCCATCTTGTATAGGTCTTGGTAGGGTCTTGGGGTTTTTTATGGTGGTTGTAACCTTTGTGTGGCTGTGTACGGCCGTACACGGGGTGTGCGGCTGTACTCTCGTGTATTGCTGGGAGTGCTATAAATAGTAGGTGTCTGTGTCAGTCTTAGGGTGACGCAAGTGTGTGTTTTCCAAGGTGTATTTGACGTTTATATGATATAAATGTGTGCATGATTGGCTTAATTCTTCTTCTACTCCTTCTACACTCAGATTGATTGCAATATCATTTGATCACTGATTTGGATCTTAGAATTCGGGACCTTACATAATCCATGCATGAGTTCAAAACACCCATCAAGACACCATTTTTATGGCATGAATGAGTCAAGGGACCTTAGATCTACTCTTCCTAAGCTCTGGAGTTTCTCCAACTCTCTAGAGGTGGCCCATGAACACAAAAGGGACCATATAGAAAACCCAAGCTCTAGAAACGATAATGATGACCAAGGTGAAAGCTTTTTACCTCCTCAAGCTTCCTAAGCTGCTCAAAATGCAATATCCAGAAGCTCTTCCTCGTTCAAGCTTGTTTCCTCCTCTTCCTTGTAGCTAATACTCCAAAAAGGATGCTGTTTAAACACTCACAAGCTCAAGAACACACATTCTAATGATTTCAGGGCTTTAGGGACGTTTCAGGGTGAAGGAGGCTAGTTAGGGTGAGGCTCAAATGAGATAAGGATGCTTATATAGGTCTTAAGTCCGGAAATTAGGGTTTGAACTGTTGTTACGTACGCCCCACATACCCTTTGGTACGCCCAGCGTACGTGTTGCCCCTCCGCGATCATTCATGCATGGTACGCTAAGCGTATCCTGAAGTACGCCCAACGTACTTAAGGGACCATTATGCAATATTTATAATTTCAAGGGTTCCAAAGGTAATACCTGATTTGGAGTGTTACAACTCTCCCCTAATTTAACTAGACTTCGTCCTCGAAGTCCACAGGCGCAAACAAATCAGGGTAATGCTCCCGCATCTCATATTCCGGCTCCCATGTCCATTCAGAGCCTCCTTGGTGCTTCCATTGTAACCTTCACCAGCTTCACCTCCTTGTTACGAAGAACCTTAGTCTTCCTATCCAGAACTGCAACGGGTCTCTCAATGTAGTTCAGGCTCTCATCAACCTGAATGTTGTCCAATGAAATAACTGTGGCCTCGTCAGTGACACACTTCCGAAGCTGAGACACATGGATGGTGTTGTGAATCGGGTTAAGTTCGTCCGACAGATCCAAACGGTAAGCCACGTTGCCCACCCAGGCAGAAACCCTGAATGGACCAATATATCGGGGCCCTAACTTGCCCCTCTTCCGAAACATGATGACTCCCTTCCATGGCGACACTTTTAGCAAAACAAAGTCCCCCACCTGAAACTCAAGATCCAATCGACACTGGTCTGTATAGCTTTTCTGACGGCTCTGTGCGACTCGTAGCCGGTTGCACACCTGCTGGATCAACTCGGTAGTCTTAAGCACCACCTCGGTGCTTCCCATGACTCGGTGCCCAACTTCACTCCAAAAAACATGGGTCCTACACCTCCGACCATACAACATCTCAAACGGGGGTCGATCGATACTAGCATGGTAACTGTTGTTATATGAAAACTCTGCTAGTGGGAGGTATGTATCCAAAATCCCTCCGAAATCCAGAACGCATGCCCGCAACATATCCTCGAGCATCTGGATCGTCTGCTCGCTATGGCTGTCTGTCTGGGGGTGATATGCAGTGTTGAAGTGTAACTGTGTGCCCAGTTCCTCATGGAACTTCTTCCAAAATCTGGATGTAAACCGGACATCCCGGTCAGATACCACTGACACCGGCACCCCGTACCCGGACACACTGTGTCAAGAGTCCCCGACCATCCGGTAAAAACAAGGGAAACTTATCCCGAATCCGCTCTATCTTCCAATTCTCTTTCTTCAAACCCTCCACTTGAGCCTTCCTGGTCATATCTAACAGTGGAGAGACCACCGTCATCCTCAAACAAACGTTCCCGATCGGAGAACCCGCCGTCTTGCGGCTCAAAGCATCGGCCACCACGTTGGCCTTCCCTGGATGGTATAAGATCTCGCAGTCATAATCTTTCAATACATCCAACCACCTCCTCTGTCGCATGTTGAGGTTTTACTGATCCATCAAATACTTCAAACTCTTGTGGTTAGTATAGATGATGCACCGCATCCCGTATAAGTAATGCCTTCGTATTTTGAGGGCAAACACCACTTCCACCAATTCCAGGTTGTGAGTGGGGTAATTCGCCTCATGAGGCTTCAACTTCCTCAATGCGTACGTGATCACACGCCCCTCCGCGTCAGAACCGCCCCTAATCCCGAGATTGATGCATCACAATACACCACCAAATCATCCAACCCCTCGGGTAATACTAGAATCGGGGCCGCACATAACCTCTGCCTCAAGGTCTCGAAAGTTGACTGTTGGTTCGAGCCTCACCGAAAAGTCACATTCTTCTTGGTCAAGCGAGTCAATGGCACAATGATCTTGGAGAAATCCTAGATGAATCTCCGATAATACCCCGCTAGACCCAAGAAGCTACGGATCTCAGATGCATACTTTGGTACTTCCCACCGCATCACTACCTCAACCTTGGCTGGATCAACCGAAATAGCCTCTTGGTTGATGATGTGCCCCAAAAACTACACCTCTCGCAACCAGAAATCACACTTTGAGAACTTGGCATAAATCCTTTCCGTACTCAGTGTCTCCAATACCTCCCTCAGATGCTGTTCGTGCTGCTCCTTGGTCTTAGAATAGACCAGGATATCATCAATGAAAATGATCACTGACCGATCCAACATCAGTCTACACACCCTGTTCATGAGATCCATGAACATTGTTGGGGCATTGGTGAGCCCGAATGGCATCACCGCAAACTCATAGTGTCCGTACCGAGTCCTGAAAGATCTCTTAGGTATATCCTCAGCCCTAATCCTCATTTGATGATACCCTGACCAAAGATCAATCTTGGAAAACCAAGACACACCCTGCAGTTGATCGAACAAATCATCGATCCTCGGGAGTGGATAATGGTTTTTCACCGTTAGCTTGTTCAACTCCCTATAATCGATACACATCCTGTGTGACCTGTCCTTCTTTTTCACGAACATGATCGGTGCTCCCCACGGGGAACTGCTCGGACGAATGAACCCTCGGTCTAGCAGCTCCTGAAGCTGCGTAGACAGCTCCTGAAGCTGCGTAGACAGCTCTTGCATCTCGGGCGGAGCTAGCCGGTACGGTGCCTTAGCTATCATAGTGGCACCCGACACCAAATCAATGCGAAACTCTACTTGCCTCTCCGGAGGCACCCCAGGCAACCCCTCGGGAAAGACATTCCGATAATCCTATACAACCGGTACACTTCCTAAATCTGTCGGGGCCTCAACCCTCGTATCCGAGACATACGCCAAGAATACTAAACAACCCTGATGAAGAAGTCTCCTAGCCCTCGCAGCTGAACAGAGGGTTGGCCCCTGCGAGGCCCTCTCTCCATGAATAACCAGTTCTCCCCCACTTGGGGTTCGAACATTCACCAGCTGGCGCTCACAATCTATCATGGCCCTGTTGGCCCCCAACCAGTCCATCCTAACGATCACCTTCAACCCTCGCAACGGTATCGGAACCAGGTCGACACAGAACCTCTCCCCAAGCACATTCAGGACACAATCCTGATAAACCCTCGCAACACTCACAGTGCGGTCATCCTCTATCTCAACCTCGAGCGGGGAATCCAAAGTTCTCGTAGCATCTCGGAACTTCTTGCTAAGTGCAAGGGACACGAACGATCGGGTAGCTCCCGAATCAAAAAGAATGTGAGCCGACATACCATTGACCAAAAAGGTCCCTATACAGGAGCGCACACACACACACACACACACACACATATATATATATATATATATATATATATATATACATACATAAGCAATACAAATCAATATCAAGCAGGAAAAAAATACGTACTAGCCACGACGTTTGGCGCTACCCGAGCCTCCTCGATAGTTAACTGAAATGTGCAGCTCTTCACTGCAGAAGTATCTGCCTTGGCAGGGCGGCCATCAGTGATCCTACCGCCACTGCTCCTCCTCCTCCTCCTCCCTGCAACATCGGACAATCGGCATTTTTATGGCCAGCCTGGTTGCAGTGGAGACATATCCTGATTGCAGTGGAAACATATCATGCCCTTCTTGGGGCAGTCCCTGCTCGTGTGGCCCGTCTGACCACATGTATAACATACCGGTCCCGTCCCCCAAACTCCACTGTGTAGTTTCCCGTACTTGGCACATCGGCCATGGCCCTGCTGGCCCCTACCCGAAGAATCAGAGGTCTTAGGCTTTTTAGCCTGACCCACAGCTGCCTGAACCTGCTTTGGCTTTCACTTAGTGCGAAGCTCCAACTCCATCTCCCGCTCTCAGGCCTTCTCCACCATCTCATTTAGGGTCTTGCACCTTTTAAAGCACACGAACTCACGGATATCATCCCTCAGCATGGAATGATACCTCGTCCTCCTCATATCCTCATTCACAGCATACTGTGGGATCAATAGTGCTCGTTCCCGAAACTTTGCAGTGATTTCCGCTACAGTCTCGGTGGTCTGTTGGAGCTCCTGAAACTCCCTCACACCTCAATAGATGATGCAAACTCCAGATCAAATTGTCTGACAAACTCGGCCTATTTCATCTCAGCCACACCGGCTGCTCCCACCTGGCTAGTCACCCTCCCACCAATCCCTAGCTCGGTCCATGAGCATACACGAGGCAAACCCCACCTTTTCCGCATCAGGGCTAAAGCTCGTGTGTTGGGCATTCTCCATGTCTGCCACCCATAATTGACTAGCTATCGGGTCCCTGACCCCAAAGAACTCAGGTTCTCCATACGCCTTGAACTCTCTGAATGAGGGAGTTCGGGCCCCGACCTGGCCCACAGCAATCTCGGCTCAGAAGGACATGAGCTGTTCCTACATGATCTCCATCATCCCTTCCTTGACCGTCCCAAAAATCACTGGGGTAGCGTATAGGATGCCCCTCGTAACCTCGGCTGCAATAAGCTCGCACAGCCTCTCATCAATGGGCTCGGTACCATCGCCCGACCCAGATTTGGATCCTGATCCTGATCCCCTTGCTCCATGTCGTGTCACCACCATACTGTACTGCAATACCATAAAACATAATGATTAGGATGTCCAAAAAGGGGATCCTTCCACACCGGTTCTCCTTAGAGCTTCCAGATCTAACATTGGTTTGGGTACAGGTTATGTGCTTTCAGTAGTACGGGCCCAATACTAACTTCCACACCTACCTGTACCTTCCCCAAGGGTCTACCTGATAACTCTAATTCGTCCCAAAACAAAACATATCTCACAGGCTACCGCATAGATCTAATCCTAGGCTATCCTAAGATTTGCTCCATCCATATCAAACCAGAACTCAACAATAACAGGTTGCCTTATGCATGAAAATTATACACAGAACAGGATCAAATAGACTTTCGAATAACAGACTCTACCCTAAAACTCCAATCGGACAAGGATCAGGAAATAAGGCCAAATCAATCATTCTGAGGCATAAGACCCTAACCGTATATAACTTTGAAAGCATACACATAGCAAGGTCCATACGATTATCCTAATCCAAATATCAGTATAGCATGGCTAACATATTGGGGAACTACTTACTAGGGCTCGGCCGATCACGCGCATTGCACTCTCCCCTTTTTCCATTTTAAGAAGTTTCTAACTTTTGATTTTTGAAAACAATTTTACCATTTCCTTAGTTTGACTCCTCACACACCCGAGATTGTGCCCGAATCCCTCAAACCAAGGCTCTGATACCAACTTGTAACAACCCAAATTTCGAAATAAATTTGTCATTTTTAAATTAATCAAAACATCCCAATAAAATATGAAATCTCAATAAAAATTGTTTTCAAAATCTATAACATCAACATTTTATTTCAAATATCAGAGTGTCCCCATAAAAATGCATGAGAGTGCACACCGCGCCATCAAACCTTACCCTTGCCCTTAGGCTCTGAAGTATTTGAAACAATCAACAAACTGTAAGCTAATGCGTAGTGAGTTTCCCCAGAGCATACCCCACACAATCCACATAATCACATAATTCATATTAGATATATAAGCTACATAAATCACATAAGCCATGCATACAAACATATAAGGATGCCATGGAAACCTTCCAAGGTCTTATACCAAGTGTCACTGGAAACCCCACGTGGTCTTAACTATCTACCATGGAAACCCCACATGGTCTTTGCTAGCTGCCACTGGAACCCCCACGTGGTCTTGGCTACCTACCGTGGGAACCTCCACACGGTCTTCACCATCCATAGAAATAACATACGAGCTAAACTTGTGAACATACTAGGAAGTCGTGGAAACCCTCCAAGGACTTATACCAAATGCCATAGGAACCTCCTCGTGGTCTTAATCTACTGCCACGGGAACCCCCCATGGGCTTCCATACAAATGTCATACCGACATATCACATAATCAACTAACAATCCATATATCATGTAATGGGCCTGCCTTGGTGCCTTGGAGCCATTGGTATGGTGAGAAGACTCACCTCTGTCTGCTGAATCCAAAAGTTGCTCTCCTAACAGTTCGTGACCACCCGTGCTGAACAATAATACCATTAACCCAAGTTTAGGGTTGAATATAATCCAATTAAATAACCTAAGCCCTAAGTCCTTTCATAATGGCCCAAAAGTCTCCCATTACTAATGGGCCCAAAGTCCATGTCTAAAATCATTAATGGGCCTCATGGCCCAACAAAGCCCAACCATAGTAACCATGGCCGAAAACAGATAAATTGGCCCACTAACTCAAATTATGACCAGGCCCAATGACTGATTACGGCCCAAAGGGCTTACAAGCCCAAAACAAGTCCAAGCCCATCTGAGTGCGTACGCCTTGCGTACCACTCCTGTACGCTCAGCGTACTGAGTCCCTGAGCTATACGCGCTACATACGCTATACTACGCCCAACGTACATGCAGATTAAGCACCTTCTTCCATTAAGTGCATAATACTTGATGTTGCAACGTCAAACTTTAGATCTAAGTCCGTTAAGACGTCCTAAGGCATAAAGTTGGCAACTTTATGCCTTTGCATGTTTCATATGCTCCCAACAACCCATTAAGACCTTTCCAAGAGTCTTAATCCATGCATGAGTTCAAAACACCCATCAAGACACCATTTTTATGGCATGAATGAGTCAAGGGACCTTAGATCTACTCTTCCTAAGCTCTGGAGTTGCTCCAACTCTCTAGAGGTGGTCCATGAACACAAAAAGGGACCATATAGAAAACCCTAGCTCTAGAAATGATAATGATGACCAAGGTGAAAGCTTTTTACCTCCTCAAGCTTACTAAGCTGCTCAAAATGCAAGATCCAGAAGCTCTTCCTAGTTCAAGCTTGTTTCCTCCTCTTCCTTGTAGCTAATACTCCAAAAAGGATGGTGTTTAAACATTCACAAGCTCAAGAACACACACTCTAATGATTTCAGGACTTTAGGGACGTTTGAGGGTGAAGGAGGCTAGTTTGGGTGACGCTCAAATGAGATAAAAATGCTTATATAATTCTTAAGTCCAGAAATTAGGGTTTAAACAGTCGTCACGTACGCCCCGCATACCCTTTGGTACGCCCAGCGTACGTGCTGCCCCTCCGCGATCATTCATGCATGGTATGCTAAGTGTACCTTGAAGTACGCCCAGCATACTTAAGGGACTATTATGTAATATTTATAATTTCAAGGGTTCCAAAGGTAATACCTGATTTGGAGTGTTACATTTGGGACCAAAAGCTCTTAAAATGACCTAGAACTAGATCTAGAGAAATAATGAGCAAGGTAGAGACTTTTTACATTCAGTGAGTCATAAATGAGATGAAGATGATGGATCTAAGCTAAAACCACATTCATAAGCAACACCAAGGGCTCCTTCTTCCTTCAACCTGTACATTAATGGAGCTTAAGAACTCAAAACAAAAAAATGGAGGCTAGGTTTGGATGTGGTTCGTTCTCAGAGGGTGGAGGCTGCCAAATGAGGCAACCCTAGGAGTTAGTGCGCTTAAATAGGGCACCAATACCGAAATTAGGGTTTTAGGCCCAAAATGGTTGTCATGTCGTGTCAAACATAACCCAACTTCACATTGTGGCCTATTGCGGATGTGTGTTTCTCAATTAATGAGTACCACACCGTGGCACCCCAATGTTACGACGTGGCCATGCTAAATAATAAAAATAAAATAGCTAAATCCCATAAATGAATAATTGGAAAGAAGATGTTACATCACTAACCAAGGAATACTCAATCACTAGAGGTGTTAGACAAGGGGATCCACTCTTTCCGTTTCTATTTATAATTGCCATGGAGGTACTTAATGACATTTTAAAAGGGGCGTACAACAAACTGTTATTCTAGAGCATAAATCTACCTAATAATTGTCCTCCTATATCCCACCTTTTTTACATGGATGACGCGATATTTATTGGGGAATAGGATAGAAATTGCATTCTCAACTTGGCTAGGATCCTTAGATGCTTTGAAGTCATGTTTGGCTTGAAATTCAACTTTCACAAATCTAGGGTATTTGGTGTTTGCTCTACGGAGCCAGAAAAAAAAGGTGGGCTCGTCTGCTTGGATGCATGGCAGATAGCCTTCCATTCAAATATTTAGGGGGTCCCTATGGGTGCCAACATCAATATCAAAAAAACATCGGAGACCAAATATTGAGAAATTTTACTCAAATTTATCGGTTTAGAAGTCCATGATGTTATCCTTCGGCGACCGTCTAACCCTCACTAAAGCGGTTCTAGGAAGTCCTCCTTCCTATTATTTATCATTTTTTCGTGCTCCCTTGGGTGATATAAATCATTTAGAAATACTCAGAAAAAGATTTATTTGGGGAGGATGTGATGAGACACCTAAAATCCATTGGGTATATTGGTCTAAAGTTCTAGCACCCATGACAGAATGAGTGTGATTTTCATTTAAAACATTGCTTTGTTGTCTAAGTGGTTATGGAGACTCAAGTCAGAAAACAGATCCTTATGGCGGGAGGTTATCCAAAGCATCCACAACATCCGAAGAAAACCTGTCACTTGTTTCGCAAAACTGTCTAGTTCTGGTGTTTGGGGTAATATTACTATGGCTATCCATGGTCTTAGAGATTTAAATATTAACCCTAACGATATTTTTTCAGGAGGTGTCTGTAATGGGAATAATATTCTATTCAGGAAAAATCCTTGGTGTGGTCCCCTTTGTTTTCAGTTGCGATTTCCGAATTTATATTCCTTGGAATCATTGAAGTCCTTTGTCATTTATGCTCGTGTTTCTAATTATGATCGATTTTAGGCCTGGAAATCACCCCCACCTCTTCGGAGGCTTCGCGGGAGTTAGTTCAGTTGGAGATAATATTGGGCTCGGTCCATCTTTCAGTGAATCCATACAGATTCATCTTCAATCTAGCCCCCGATGATCTTTTTCATGTCGATATTTTGCGTAGATTTATTGATTCAACGATCACCGCGTTTGGCGAGAATCATGTAAGATGGATTAAAATTGTCCCTTTAAAAATTCTCTGCTATGTATGGAGAGCTTGCCTAGGTAGAATTCCAGTGGCTGAAACTTTATGTGTTAGAGGTGTCGCGGTTCTTCCCAACACGTGCAAGTTATGTTGTAGTGAAATTAAATTTGTTAATCATGTTCTTTTGGGATGCAACTTCGCATCTATTACCAAAGATTAGATCTTCAAATAGTGTGGGCTTGCGCAACGGTTCTCTGGTATATCATAATTTCTAGACTGTGCTACTAACCGGGAAAACTGTCCGAAGAAAAGGAATGTATTTATCTCAATATGCTACTGTTTGCTCTAGTTCATATAGAATGCGAGAAATAATAAGGTGTTTAATAATTTGATATTTTCCCCTACGCTGATAATGTAATTTCCTTATCTTTTATATGGATCAAATATAGGGGTAGATTGGGGAACACTAGTTGGACGGGTTAGAGTTGTTCTCTGTTTCTTTGCTTGTAAAATGTCTTCATGTTTTGTTGTCCAAGTTCTAGTCACTTGCTAGTCGTGGTGCTGTTTTAATATTATTTTGTCGTTTCTAAAAAAAAATCTAGTAATGGATATTTTATATATTTTAACAAATATCAAAATTCAATATTATTAATAATTATTCTATAACCTATATAAATATTTATATTTTAAATTAAAAATAAGTATTAAAATTTATAATAATTAAATAACAATCAATATTTATTAAAACTTATTAAATATTTAAAGAGTTTACGTATTACAAAATATAAATCACAAAACTACGTTACATTAAATAGTTTAGACTATAGACATTACAAAGTAGGTCAAATTATATCTTATTTACGTTTTTTATTAGTTTCTATGTCTAAGTTACAAAGTATGAGAAGCTTATAATGTTGAAGTGTTTCATTTAATGGTTATTTTTGAAATCTGATATAAAAAGGTTATTTTTTGTTACTTGCTCATTTATAATGTTTAATTAAGGGTTGTGTTAACATACAATGTCACATCCTATATATGGGATACACAACATTGAGGATAGATATTGAAATTACCTTAATTAATCAATATCCTTAATATTAAAATAAAATTCAGTGTTTAGTCATTAGTGAATTATTTGACATGATTAGACCTTTAGTCGCTCAAAAAACCAAATTGATGACAATTAATTGCCATATATGACATTAACCTACTAATTTTAATTAATATAAATTAAAATAGGAACTTATTATGTACCTAATTACTAATTGTATCATCAAACCCTTAATCGCCATAATATTAATCACATCGAAAAAAGTTTTGATTAAGTTGGGTTCCCACTTAGTTAACAACTTAACATGGTCTCTAAGAATGTGTTTCTAACAAGAAGATTATGAGTTTGATCCAAAACATATATTAACTCAACACGCTGTTCAGAAAAAAAAAATTGACTTTTTTTAAAAAAAAAAATTGTACATTTGTTGTCTTTTCTTTATAATTTATTATTATTATTAATTCTCTTCCAACTTTTTTTGTTGTTTCGAATTTTTTTCATGTGGAAAGTTGGGTTTAAACGTATATAAATCATTAAATTCGTTCAATGCATACTTTAACCAAGAAAAGTCAATATATAATTCAAATCCATTTTTGAATGAAATTCCACATGAATTTCATCCATACACCGGGCACGTTAAAGATGTATAAGGAGATGAAAATTGTCTTTCTCTTGGTTATAATGAAGAATATTATCATCGAATTAGGTCAAATTTATACAACGAGCTAATAACACACCCTGAAGAGTACGCAATCATTTATGGTGAATATTTTAATGCAATGAGTCATTTGTTGAATTTCACTGGATCGGGTTCAACAACATCTGAATATTGGTTGATTATGTCAGACATTTTTTTTCTCATTGCTAACAAGTAAGAAATATGGTGTTATTGTTTATTATTTGATCAAAGAAGGCTCTACAACATGGTTCCTACTTTGGTATGACTCGCAAGACATCCTAAATCATGTATTTTTTGTGGTCGTCTACGTTCATGTTAACCATTATGTGATAGTTGATTTATAAGTAGCGTATACACTGCCTATTGTTTTGTCATATTTACGTACATACAAATCAGAACGTTTTTACTTGATAGGAAACCTTATATAGTACTCAACTAAATGTTTATGTTCAACATAAGTACCATACAATTGTAATGCTCAAACGGTTAGAATATTCGATGATTAATAAAAACAATTTATCTCCTTATTATTATTATTATTATTATTATTATTATTATTAGACAAAACTGCACAAATGGTCCCTGTGGTATATTGAAAATTTCCACTTTGGTCCAAAAAAATTTGGACTAGCACCAGAGATCCAAAGTTTTCATTTTATTGCAAGTTTGGTCCAATTTGTTTTGAATTTTTTAAATTGTCGATTTTGCCCTTTGTATTTTCTTTTTTTAATTTTTTATTATAGAAATAAACCCCCTTCTCTCTCTCTAACAAATTTAAAACACTTTATGAAAAACACTTGCTGCCACCATTATCCACTACCACCACCACCTACCGGCCACCAGACTCTGCCACTACCTACCAGAATATCACTAACACCACCGTCTGCCACCAGTCTCAAGAACTACCACCAACCTTTGATGAATTCAAATATAAATTTTCCAGATCTGAAGAACAAAACATTCCATTTTTCTTATCTGCAAACTCAAACTCAAGAACAACCACTTTATAACTTTATGATCTGCAAACTCAAACTCAAACTCAAGAACAACCAGAGTTAAATATGGGACGCAATTACGCTGTGTTCTTGAGTTTAATTTTTAAAGAGGGGGAAAGGGAGGGGAGGAGGAAGAAAGGAAAGAAGATGAAAGGAGAAGAAGACTTTAGTGGCTGCGTTTTCTAGTTGCAAAGGAAAGAGAGGGATACTATTGTCAAATGAAGTTTATATCCCCAATTAAAAATGGCTTGAGCGTGTAACAAAAAATGAAGAAGGGTAAAAATGGTCTTATGTCTTTTCCTCTCCAATCCGCCCAAATATGAGCGGAAACAGAGCATGCATTTCTTCTTCTTCCTTCCCCCTCATAATCTTCTCCTCTCCTTTTCTTTCTCTTCTTAAAAAACTTAAGAACACCTCTATTCCTCTCAATCCTCTCCTTTCCTCCCCTTTTTCTTCTAAAAAATGTAACGTCCCATAAATAAGACCCAACAATTTTCATTTTTAAATTAATAAAAACTAACATCCTAAAAGTATCATCATAAAAATCCAAATAAAACAAATGTATCAATCGGCATATCATATCATAGTAAATCACAAAATGTGGAACGAGGTGGTATGTGCTCTGCAATCATCTTGGGCTCTTCCCTTTGAAACCAGAAGTATCTGAAACATAAACTGAAAACCGTAAGCACAAAGCTTAGTGAGTTCCCCAAACATACCACATACCATACATAAATAAACGTATAACGAGCCCCACCCAATGAGTGTAACGAGCCCCTTCCACACTCGCATAACGGGCCCCGCCCAATGACTATAACGGGCCCCGCCCAAACTCGCATATCGGACCCCGCCCACTGAGTATAACGGGCCCCGCCCAACATATAAATCACATAAGCACATACACATATAAGAGTCA
Source organism: Lactuca virosa (assembly GCF_052849685.1). Lineage (NCBI taxonomy): Eukaryota > Viridiplantae > Streptophyta > Magnoliopsida > Asterales > Asteraceae > Lactuca > Lactuca virosa. The sequence continues at coordinate 91,497,426 of NC_136426.1, forward strand.
CCCAGACATCTAGAATCCTAGCATAATTGATGATGGGCCGACATTGGTGCCTTAGACCCGCTAAACATGGTGAGGAAACTCATATCGCACTGCTGAATCTCACGGATAAATCTCTGGCTGCTGGCCCACTAAAAAAAATCTTCGCGCTATAATCACAAAACATCATCCAATTAATAATTGGATCCTGACTTACCCTTAGAGTCCAAAATAGGGTAAAATTCCTTTTTACCCTTCCCTATATTTAGCCCAAGGCCCAAGCCTAATCCAAATTGTCCAAAGGCCCAAATTCTAAAATAATCACCCAAGGCCCACTATGGTCCAATTTTCCAAATTTGGCCCAAACCCCTTCATGGGCCTTAAACCAAGGTCCAAAAATATTCTTGGCCCAAAATAACATTCTGATGGCCCAAAATAAAGCCCTAGACTCCTAAGGTCCAAAATAGAGCCCAATACCGAAAAACCCAACTTCCACAGCCCACTGCTGAGTACGCGAGGCGTACTTAGCTTGTACGCTAAGTGTACTCGCTTTAGAGCTTGTACGTGCAGCGTACCAACTTGTACGCCCAACGTACTCCCCCTGTTTGGCCAACTTTCTCATTCAACTCGTAAATGGTTAAGACTTCACTCCAACACTTAGATCTAACTTCCTTAAGGTGGTTTATCACGTAAAGTTGCTAACTTTACGTGCATGCATGGCTTAATGAGGCTCTTAAAGCTCAAAAGGACTTAACAAATGACTTAATGCATGCATGAGACCACCAATACCATAAAGTTTGCATTTTTATGCCAAAAAACATCCAGATCTACAAGGTTTAGCTTCTAAAACGACCTTAACTCATCAAGACCAACCAAAAGGGACCAAAAATAACCACAACAAGCTAAAGAGTAGATCAAAGCAAAGAGTAGACAAAGTATGGACTTTATACCTCAAAAGTCACCAAAAGATTGAGCTAATTCTGGATCTCTAAGCTCCCCTCCAAGGAATGAGTCTTCCACTTCTTCTATCACTTTAAGGAGCACAAAACCCACCAAAGATCAAAACCAAAGCTCAAGAGCACCTCACAAAGCAAATGGACGAATTAAGGTTTTCAAGGGTAAGGAGGCTAAGTAAAAATATCCAAAAGAGGCTATCATATGGATTATATAGGGTGCAACACCCTAAAATTAGGGTTTCATTTAAACGCACCCCCCCCCCCCCCCCGTGCATACGTGCCCGAAGGCGCGATCCAACCTCGCACTAATACGCAATGGTACGTCTCGCGTACTAACCATAAGGACCAAAAGTGAAATGCTCATAAATAGAAGGGTTGAAAGGGAACATACCAAATTCAAGTGTTACAAAAAAAACTCAAGAACACAACCTTAGACTGGAGGGTATGGGAGGGATGTTTCCCTCACTTTTTGTGGGCCACACCACCATTTCCTTCACTTTCCTTTCCCTCACCTAAAACCCAAGGAATGGGTGGGAAGCTCCCCTCACTATTTTTTTATTTTTATTTTTTAAATATATTTCATACATATATTATACTCATTTTGTAGGGAATTAAAAACAATGAATTTTGATATACATTTTATATTTTTGTAGTAGGTATATAGATTTATAAATATTAAAAAAGATAAAAAAAAAAAAAAAAAAAAACTGCCCAATAGCATGAGGAGAGAGAGTGCGACACCCCCTCCCCCACCTCTTTCCCGCGGGTTGCACCCCTCACCCAAGGGACAGTGTTCTAGTGAGAGGGAAGCTTCCCTCACCCCTTTCCCGCTTCCATTCCGTCCAACCTTAGTAACAAAGGGGAGACCGGTAGAATAACCCTTTAGATTAGATTACACAAATGGTCCTTATGGTTTGGTGTAATTTGTACGTTTGGTCCCTAAGTTATTTTTTCAACTTGAAAGGTCCCTACTATATGTTTTTATTGCGTCTCTAGTCCCTTCCACACATAAAAAGACTACATTTCCTTTACCTATTTTTTATTTAAATTAAATTGTTATTTATATATTTATTTATTCATTATTATTTATACATATTAAAAACATAAATATAACCCACCTATAATACGAAAGGTTCATTTCTCACTTCTCAGGCTCTCCCAAATGCATCTCTCTAACGTCTTTCACAACTTACCCACCTAAGAGTTTACTGGCATCCCTTTTCCGTTGCCGCCACTGTCTCCTTGGTTTTTTCCGAAAAAAAATAAAGCCATGAAACCTTTCTTGTAACAACCCATTATTTCACGTCAAACATGACTTTTTGATAAATGATTATTTAGAATAAATTACCTTATCTAAGTTGTAGTATATGTCACAAGGTTTCCAAAAATATAAAGAACGCCGAAATTCGAGTTATAACGAAGAAGTTATGACCAATCGAAGATCCGCGACAGAACCGGCACAACGTTGTGCGACGTAAAAAGTGAGTTTACAATCAAATGATTTTTAGCCTTAACAATCAAAATGAAAGTCGTAGAATACATTAAACCGAGAGTTTACATAAAAAGAACGTCCAAATTTGACTTCGTATGAGGAAGTTATGATTTTTCTAAGAATCGGCATAGCAGTACACAGCCCGAAACTCGAAATTTAGATCGAGAAACTTTTGGCCAAAACAACCTAAACGAGAATTGGAGATCTTATCAAAAGAAATCCAACAGTAAAAAGACAGACGAAAACGGACGTCGGATGAAAAAGTTATGAATTTTTAACGGACTTTTTCTGTCCCGGCCTGTTAAAAATATAACTTTAAAAATAAAGTCAAAATTAGCCGACGGAGTCTAAACGAAAGTTGTAGAGCTTGATCTCACCTACGCGTGGATGTAAAGAACGTCAAAAACGGAGCTCATATACAAAAGATATGAAATTTTGAAGTTTGGAAAATACAAGTACGCCCCGCGTACAAGAGTACGCCCAGCGTACTCGGATACAAGGCCTCGGATCGTCCACGTCGCCCCTCCGTCGCATGCATACACGTATCGTACACGTATGAAGCTCGGATTACGAACACATGCCACGTCTCTTACTACGCGCAGCGTACGAAGGTACGCCCAACGTAGTGCGAGGGTTCAGCCAAGTATAAAAGGAGTGCGAGGTCTCCGGGTTTGGTTTACATTCTTGGATTGTCCTTTCATTCTAAACACCTTTCTAGCCACTCTAAAACACCCTGAAGCCCCAGTAACACCCCTATCACCTGAAGCAAGCCCCGACGCCCCGAAGCCATCGAGAAAATAATATTTTCCAGTCGAAACTCTGCCCGCGTAGAGCTCGGTTTTTCATCAAAAACTCGCGGTTTCATCAAGAAAAATCAATTATAGAAACGAAACGCTGCCCGAATCACCACTTTATCAGGTGAGTTCATACCCCTATAATCTACCTTTTAAATGATTTTAAATGCTTTTTAGGGGGGGGGGGGAATACAAGTTGAACACAATTTAATTGTCTTAGTAAATACATGTGATATCAATCACATAAAAGATTTCCTTATGCTTTGAATCTTTATTTTTACAATAAACGACTACCCAATACTTCCATAATAACTTAAAGTCATGTGAATTCTTTTCAAAATCACATAAACTCTTTTAAATGTTTTTATAACTATTTAAAACTTATAATTGTCAAAATCATGTTTACATATGTATAGATATATAAATAAGACTTAAAGGGCTTAGAACTAATAAATTGCCTTATTTCCTTTTCCTTGTCTGGATGTGGACCTAAGGTGGTGTTATTTGTACGAAGGTCGTTTCCTTCTTAATTATGTATATTATACATATATGTATATAAATGGTTACTTCAGTCGGTATCATTACCTTTGTCTCATGTTGAGCAAAGGGGTACACTCATGAGAAGATCATGCTAATAAGATAAAACGTATAAATTATAATTGGTATAATTTATGAGACAAACGAGAAATCTATTTTCTAGATAAGTATACGAGGTCTAAATTACTTTGTCAAGAAAAGAGTATAATTCAATTTTTACTCAAACTAAAATGTGATGGTACGTATTCAGGACATAGCAATACTTGCTATGTTACGTTCTTGTAACCAGAGTCTCCTGGAGGGAGAGCGGGCATTGTGTGTATAGATCTATACGGGACCGACAATCCCACATCCCGACTGCTAGCTACAGTCCGACAGACCAGCCATGGGGTGACAAATGTCACATATTCAGTCTCGACGCCAGTAGGTCGTCATGTTCATTCTAGTCCAGCATGGTTACAACTTTATCACATTTTAACCCTAATTAACCAGGTTAATATTAGGGTAGTTATTCACCAGTAGTTTATTCTTTTTAAGAAATACTACTATAGTAATCACTTTCCATAATCAAAACGGAACGGTTTTATGGGGATTTAAAACTATTTATCAGAACGGTTTTATGGAGATTTAAAACTACTTAATGGAACGGTTTTATGGAATTAAAACTACTTATCGGAACGTTTTTATGGGGATTTAAAACTACTTATCAGAACGGTTTTATGGGTATTTAAAACAACTTAATGGAACGGTTTTATGAAATTAAAACTACTTATCAGTTGTAAAGCAGAAAATATAGGATTTTCTGGAACGTCATCAGTCATTTTCTTAAAACTAGTATAACATAAAGGATTTAAATGGTTAATTCTATAATTCCTTAGTTTATACACCATAGTTATACATGATTAATATCCGACTGACAGTGGAATGTGTGACTTCCGCCTTACTTCCCGTTCCTTGTTTGGTTGTGGGCTTAGGGCAGATTCACACATTTAACTGTCAGTTCGATATTAGGTTATATATAACTAGTATAAACTAAGTGATTGCAGAATGAACTACTGTGGTTATCATATTATCACATCAGAAAATATAGGATTTTCTGTAGGAACCGGTGAACTTTTCCAAGTACTTAGAGTATACATTATATAACTAAAATACTTATGAACTCACCCGCTTAAATTCTAATCTACTCTTTCAAAATAACTTGTATTCTCAGGAATCCAGTAGACAGGTACACTCCCGAAGCTTTTGAGAAGACTGCCTAGTACCGTAATGCGTCTTTTGTCTTCTACTGTATCTACTTTGATGTTTGACTATGTAATGTTTAAACACTTATGTAAAACTTATACTTATTAATACAATGGTTGGTTGTACTTTGATTACTATAATGCATGTGTTGTGATACTTACATGACGTCCTCCGCCAGCGAACGTTTCCGTCGTTTTGGTTTGGGGGTGTGACATTTCCGCAACCAATTAAAACATGTTGGAGGTAAACAATAGATTTGTGAGTTTTTCGACCATGATGTGGGGCATATTTTTCTAGAGATAAAAATAGATCTATGCGTTTTTTCGGTGTTTCTCGATCTCCGGCGATGGATGGAACATATATGGAATTGGCGTGCACCCTTCTCCTCCACCATCTGCGAAGAATGGTAGGAGGAATGGTCTTCGTTTTCTTAGTGGAACAAATATGTATCCATTGAGTTTTTTGTGTGTATGAGTTTCACTTTATTGATTTCTTTAAGCTCGCTAGAGAAGACATATAAGGTGGGGAGAAGAGGGCAACTTTTGGTCGGAGATGGTGGTTCTAGTTTAACTTATCAATTTTCTATATATCAGTCTCCGGTAAGTTTTTTTGAGTGGAACATATCGGTATTCGTTGAGTTTTTTGTGTTTATGGGTTTTACGATATAAAATTCAACGATGGTGGTTATGATGAAACTTATTAATTTCTCACGAGGGCCACTAGAAAGGTTGCAACATGCTAGTTTGAAATTTTTTGGATTGATTTTTTGAGCTCACCGGAGAAGACAAATGAGGTGGAGAAAGGAGGGCAGTTTTTGGTCAAACATGACATAAGGAGGTGACCTGGAGTGGTGGAGTGGGTATGGGTGGGGTGAATATGAGTTTGGGAGTGGGGGTGGGGCTTATTTAATTTATTTTATTGTTTAAAGAATGAATAAATAAATCTATAAATAACAATTTAACTAAAATAAAATACAGGTAAAGGTAATGTAGTCTTTTTTTGTATGGGAGGTAGGCAACAAAAACATATACTAGAGAGTAGAGACTTGGAAGTTAATGACTAAACATGAAAATTTCCCCAAATTACAGGGGCCATCCGTGTAATTTACTGAACCCTTTAAATATTAAAAAGAAGAAAATATACATGGGGAACATGAAGGAAATATTCATTAAATATGTCATGTAAGATGGCAAGGTGGATGTCATGTAGGCACCGAAGCCGATTAAAACAACATATCATGTCAAGATGATGATATTAAAACCGTGTTTTGATGTTTAGTAGCATATTTTACACGATTAAAATTTATTTCACTTCCTCATTCTTTCTATTATCTTGTCCATTTCATCATACCAAATAGATCGATACATATGGCTATATTTTTTCGTTTGAGACTTCAATCTCACATTTTATAGGTTTTAGCGTTTCACCTTTGCATCTTACATGTGGTCTCATTTGAATTCTCCATTAGAAGATGTTATAAAATTACGTACTCATATATATGATCAAATGAAAACCTAGATGTGTTCATCTTCTAAGTGAAAGAAAGTAACATCTCCAACTAGATGGTAAGATGCCATGGCTTATCACCACTCAGATTCATTGCAACTTTTTATCTAGTTCCATATTTTCTATAAAACTTATTACAACTAATATATATATATATATATATATATATATATATATATATATATATATATATATATATATATATATATATATATATATATATATAACTCATTACTTGATAATCGATTTTTCTTTTACAGTTGGCATTACAAAATAAATGTATCTTTGTCATTGTTTTCATATGTATTCGTTGATAGAAGTACAATAGTAATACTATTACTTAAACATTTATGAAGGTGGATCAGATAAATCATAAATGATCACGTTCGTCGTTTTATTTTTATAGGGAATGGACTCCCTAGTTTAAGTTTCATAAGGGAGGGACCTCAGCATATCTCCTAGTTGAAGATTTAAACATATAACCACAACATTAAAAGGCAAAATAACTCAATTTATGGTAAAATTTGGAATTTGAAATTATGTGCTTGCTTACATTTAACTATTTAAGAAGTTTAACCATATAAATCATTTATGTTTTATTCATACTTTAGAATTTCGTAATGAATGTAAAATATTTTTAAAATACACATAGTTATACATAGTGGCGAACCCATAAAGAAAAATCAGAGGTTGCATTACTAGAAAAAACTTATTTCCGACGACAGTTTCCGTTACTGAATGGTTTTTATCGGCAATTTTACACTTATCGGACTTTTCGATTGAATTGTGACAGATTTGTGACGGATTTCGACGAATTTACAGTTGATGGAAAAATTTGAGGAATAATCTATGCTACCCCTTGCTAGATAGTGGGTTGCCCATTGTTATATAACCCCGACTCATTTAATTTTTATTTTGCTTTAAATTCAAGTCATTTTTAAGGATTTATAGTAAAAGCAATAAATACTTTCAAATGTTTATCAACGAAAAATCAATTACTTTTGAAAGATTTTTTTTTAAATAATTCCAGCGTATTTTGAAATTTATCGCCAAACACACAATTGACATTTTTAAAATTCTGATGTCGAAGTATATTTCTTATTTTTGTATTTTATTTTGAAAATAAAAAGATTAAAAAGTTATACAATAAAAATAATAGCTTTAAAAATAGAAAATGAAGTTTGAGAAAAAAAGGAAAGAAAGAGAAACGGGTTGGGACTTGGGATGAATTTAATTGGATTCATTGAGATGTAACAATTACATTTAAATGATATGTTTTCAATTGAGTTGGAGAGAGAAAATTCAAGTTATCATTTGCTTAAACATTTCAATGATATGATTTTCAGTTGAGTTCTTCATTGTCAAGAAAAAATTAATTGAAAAAAAAAAGGAATACTCATTTCAATAACCAAAATTATTAGTTTTTTATTAAATAATAACCAATATCTCATGATCATTATGTTCGAACATTCTAATTAGAATTTCTGAAACTCTGACTTTTGACATAAAGCAATATTCAAAAAATATGGATTTTCGAACTTGGATAGAAATTTTCGAATAAGGTTCGAAAAAAAGGATCTTTGAAAACAACTCAAAAATTTTAAAATTTGGTTTTTTGAAATAAGTCATCTTTTAAAAATTGTTTTTTCAGATTTGTCGAACTCATATATGATTTTCAGAACTTAGTAAATCTCCAAAAATCTAATTTCCAACATAAAGGTATTTTGAAAATCAATTTTCAGAAAATATATAACTCACTTGTGAATTTCGAAATACCTTTTCTATAAAAGGTAGTGTGAAATTTTCGAACATGATAATTTTTTTGAACTTACATAATGTTTTTTAGTTTATTTTTATAGTGCATTGTTAGACTGGAGGGTGTGGGAGAGATGTTTCCCTCACTTTTTGTGGGTCACACCACTCTTTCTTTCACTTTTCTTTCCCTCACCTAAAACCTAAGGAATGGGTGGGAAGCTTCCCTCACTATTTTTTTATATTTTTTTAAAAATATATTTCATACATATATTATACTCATTTTGTAGGGAATTAAAAACCATGAATTTTAATATATATTTTATATTTTTTTTGATAGGTATATAATTTTATAAATATTAAAAAGGATAAAAAGAAAAAAAAATTGTCCAATAGCATGAAGAGAGAGAGTGCGGCACTCCCTCCCCCCACCTCTTTCCCGCGGGATGCTTCCCTCACCCAAGGAGTGGTGTTCAAGAGTGAGGGAAGTTTCTCTCACCCATTTCCCGCTCCCACTCCGTCCAACCTTAGCAATATCAACGTGTATTCAATTTTCTCAAATGGTTGGGTGGTCACTAAAACGTTCTAAGATTTCTGACGACGTTGATATCATTTGGTCAAGCATAAAACCTGAAAGCAACCAATGTCAACCTGAACAACTGCCTCACAACCCGGTGAAACTCGGTCTTAATGAGAGAGTTGTCTGACATCGAGCTTTTTAGATCTATTCAGTTCAAAAGAACTGTAACATGTGGTCTGCAATGTCAAATTCACGAATTGCAGAAACTTGTCTTAATGATAGAGTTGTGTGAGATTAAACTTTTTTGGGGCAATTCTTATTTATGATTTGGCCAATAGTTGAAACACAACATGAAGATCAAGAAACAACTGGTTAACTGGACTGATATTTACAAATAATAGAGAAGACAACACGACTACCAACTATTTATAGATTTTTATATACTTCTTGGTTCGATGACAACTCCGATGAAAATGTGTCGAATAAAAATATTTTACGCGAGTTGCTATCATGCCAAAAATGTTAACTATTCCAATAATTCAGAAACAAATAATGAAATAATCACAATAATGTATGAAGTATAAACGATTACTTTATTATATAATTAAGCATGTGCAAATAAACATTAATAAAAATTTAATTATCATAAAATACATATTAGAAAACATATTATTACATTACATCACCTAAACAACCAAATACGATGGTATAATAATACTAATATACTATAAACAAAAACATACACTCTCCCAATCGGTAGTACACTCGAAAGTGAAAGTATAGGCTTCTCTACCACTCATTAAAAAAAAAAAAAAAAAAATCGATCCAGCTGATGTCTAAAATCTTCTTTTAAATACTCAACATGTCTAAAACCCTTCGTTGGGATTCGGGATCCTATGAATAGGATGAGTAACACACGAATCCTATGAAAATTATCTTATTAAAAAAATGTCTTTTCAATTAGATCGGAAAGAGTAAAAAAAAAAGGTTTGCTGAGCAAATTTGTCGTGTTATATACTTATATAACACCTGATTAATCATATGAAAATTATCTACGTTGATTCCCATCAAGGATATTATACTACGAAATTATCATTTTCTCTCGAAACTATTTTAAATGGAAAGGGATTTGTACAGTTTTTGAGTTTTATTTTTACGAATAATCAGGTTTCGGGTTTGGACCAGACCGTACCCAGAATTCGGGATTTAATCCGGATCGGACCGAAAAACATTTTCACCTTAATTCATTTTATAGATATCAACATAAATTTAAAATATATAGACAATGATATTGAATTATTAAAAGATGTCTTTTTTTGAATATGAAATTAAAGGTAAAAATATTTTTTTGTTTCTGTTTTTTATAAATAAAAGTATTGTTTTTCTTATTAATAGTGCTTTTTTGTTAAAAAAAATGCAATTTTTTTAAATAAAAAATGCAGTTTTTTTATAAATGGTGCAGTTTTTTACAAATAAAAACAAACATGAATTTTTTTTTATAAAAAGTGCATTTTTTATGTTTTCTAAATGTAATTCGGTCCAAAACCCGAAACCCGGTTTAGTACCTGGAATTGGACCGGACCGAACCGGACCTGATACACAAAAAAATGGTCGGTTTTCGGATAAGGTAATGAACGATTTTTGGTCTTCGGGTCGGTCCGATCCGGGTCCAGCCCATTACTCATCCCTAATAATAAGTTAGGCAGTAATTTTATTTAATTTCTGATTTTTAGGAGAAATTTAAATTCGTCTTGAATAAGTTTCGGTTATGATTTCCAATACTTAATTGTATTTATATATTGAAAATCCCACAAAATCATGTTTAATTAATAATTTATTTAAAATTAATAATTATGAGTTTTACTATAAATTTAATTATTTTTGTTATCGTGTTTACCACTGGCTATAACCTAGTTATTCTACTAAATTACTTATACATTGTGAAATGACTTTTAATCGTATTTTACGATAGTTATATCAGAAAATGAGAAAATAAATATCAGATATAACTTTTTTATACCATCAAGCATAAAACATCTATAAATTTATTTTGGAAAACATGACTTAGTATGGTAATTATGTTTTAAAATCATTCAAAAAACATCATCCGAGTCTCATTTGTTCAATCAACCAAATAATGTCTATATACAAAAAAACATCATCCAAATAGTGTCTATATACAAAAAAACATTAACAAACTACACACTTTATTCAAAAGACACCTTATAGCAATCGACATTTGTAAGGGAAGGGCATGATATTATTGGTAAATACTAATTAACGGAAAAAAACAAAGGCAAATGACTCGTGATGGTAACTATGTTTCAAAATCGTTCGAAAAAACACCATCCAAGTATTTTATGTTCAAAAAAATCATCCAAATAACATGTTTGTACAAAAACACCAACGAACTATATGTTTTATTCAAATGTTTCCCACTGCTAACCGACTCCATGTTTTTTTTTTTGAACGTCAACACTTTAAATGAAAAATACTTGCTAGATGCTAGCAAAAAAGAACACAATAGTTCAAAATTACATGACTGTGTTTTTGACTAATGCAGTCTAACTATGATTGGCCTTAATATTTCTATAACAAAAACATTTAAATACAAAAGCTACAATATTATCAAGCATGATAGTTTTTCTATATTGTTATTGCCAGGATACCATAGCATTCTATACGACCACAAAACCCAACAAAGTGTCATAAAAACCGATTCCAAAATTTTATGTTTGAACTGGACCACCGTATGCAAATCACTCCATTGAAACATATATGTGACGTTCGAAAAATAAGGAATATCCATGTCTATCCAAACCCGCATTCTTTTGTGTATCTCACGAGCTAAATCACAAGTGAAAAAGATCGACATATTGTAAATGGCTAGAACAAATAGGACACAGAGTTGAGTCAACCTTAATCCCTATTTTATCCGATTTCACTCGAGTAGGAAGACGATCAATAACTAACCGTCAAACAAAAAAGTTGAACTTTATAGGAACAAAACTATTCCACCTAATAGTTGGTGACATGAAATTAATTGATATATTCCTCTTTTATATATTGATTTAGGGCTTCTTCGTAAACGAATGACTTCTTATTCTCTTCTGATTACGTCTTCTTCTACTAAATCGTTAATCCTGAAATCAAGCTCACACATTTCAAAGACACCGAAGATATTTGATGATGCAAACCGTTGTGGTTGTGGGCACTCTTTTCGAATTTGAACATCAAACACACGATGACTAATCTTGACAAAAAAAAGTTTAGGGTTTGTCCCAACCGAATGGTAAGCTTAACTGAAAGCTTTTTTTATGTTATTTTCCTATATATTTATTTGGTTATGTGATTTTTTTTTAATACGAAGACTAATCCTAGAAAAAAGTTTAGGGTTTGTCCCAACCGAGTGACAAGTTTAATTGAAAGCTTTATCATGCACTTATCATATATATTTGCATGGTTGTGCGATTAATATTTTGTATATGAAGGATCCAATGTCATTAAATGTCCATAAATAACTTCATATTCAAAAAAAAAATCACATAACCAAGCAAATATATAAGAGAAGAACATGATAAAGTTTTCAATTAAACTTACCATTTGGTAGGGACAAAACTTGAACTTTTTGCCAGGATTAGTCAGCATGGTTAATTTTCAAATTCGAGAAGTGTGCCTATAGCCACAAGGATTTACATCATCAAATATCTTCTGTGCTTTTGAAATGTGTGAGCTTGAGTTGGAGATTATCGATTTAGTAGAAGAAGAAGCCATCAAATAGGAAGAAGACATCGTTCATTCATGAAGAAGCCCTAAATCGATTTATAAAGGAAGAATGTATCAATTAATGTCATGTCACCCATAAACAGGGAGTTGGGTTGGTGTTTTTTATATTAAGATGTTATTTGGATGATGTTTTTTGAACGATTTTAAAACATAGTTACAATTTTGAGTCATTTCCCCTTAATTTTTTACCGGAATATCTTGCATTCATCTATAAAAATGATGTTTGTTAAAACTAATTAATAAACTAACTGAAAGATATAAAATGACATAGAATAGTATTTAAAAGAATGTGTTTTCTATTAAAAAAAATAGCTTAAGGGATAGTGTTTAAAAAACCTTTTGAAAAACTAGTCTATGTAACTTTAAAAAAAAGCTAGCTCATAGACTATTTTTTAATTTGTCAAACATAACAACTTAAAAAAGTTTGAAAAACGAACTAGTTTATCAGCTAGCTGTGGAACGCCAAATACAACCTTAAATAATGTTTTTTAAACGATTTTGAAACATTATCACTTTATAACTCATTTTCTCATTTATTTTTAGGAAGGAGCTAAATATATGTTTTTTATTAAAAAAAATTATCACATCTCCTCAACCCAAAGAATTATAAATAACGAGATTCAAGGAATAAGGAAGGCAAGGCATTAGACATCTAACATTTTAATCCAAGGAAGTGGGACCCAAACAGTGTTTGATAGGGATCCAGATACAGAGATGTTGAGGGTCCATCGTCCAAATCGGATACTGTCGTTATACGCCTACATCCATCACACTCAAACATGGCCTTTCAGTCCCCCCATCTGCTACCACAGTCCACAGATGCTCTGCGATTTTACCTCAGATTCCAAACCCCTAACCTAGCGTTTCAATTTCTCACTGCTACACACAAAACTCTTTCTCTCTCATTTCAACAAATAAACCAACCCTAGATCTCTCAAGTCTCAATCTGCATTCGTGATATTCATGTAAGTGCTCAACTACTCTCGATCCACTTTTTATCTCTTTTTCTGTACTTAAAACTTATTTAATATCAGATGTCGGAGTTTGTTCCCAGCCTCCCATCGAAAACTCCGCGTTTGAACTCCCAATGTTTTTATATTTTTTCGTTCTTATCTTATCTGTTTTAACTGTTAAATCTTTACCTTGTATGTGCGAATCTGCTTGATACATCAACTAATTAGAAGGCAAGTTTTTCTATTGATTGGGTCGCTGTGCATTCTAGTGTTGATTTTGATGCTTTATTTTAGCTTAATGTCTGTGCTTATGGTGAGATTTCGTTTTCGATTGTTTTTATGCTCTCGAGTTTTCGTTTGGTAAGTATCGGATGAAATGGCAAAACAGAAGTTATTTAAATTCAGTAGATCTCCTCTTGGTATATACAACTAATAATCTATTTTGATCTCCCAGAGCGAATCATAAGAAAAATACTGTTTTGCCTGTTGTGAATTTGGTTTCTCAAGATTTTTGTAGTATGCTAGATCACATATTTTGCTGCATATTTGATTTGATTGAAATGTTGATACCTAATGGCTTAATCACCTGGAATTAAGCTGGAAAACGAACATCAAACCCTAATACTTCAGGGAATTGAGTAAAAACAAACTATGTGCCATGACACTCTTAAAACGTGCACCATTTTCACATTGTTGATTTTGTTTTCAATATATTTTCAAAGGAAGTGAAAGAATCCTCCTTGTGGGGACCTTGAGCAAAAAAGCACTTTTCGGGACCCTTTTCTTTGTTCATATGCATTTTCATTTTCTTGAGTTCTTTTCCTAACAGTGAGCTGTGCTGGTATTCTTTATAACATTAAATGATGATGAAAAAGAAAAAAGCAGAAAAGGCGATCTGGCTGACTTTGCTTTCCATTGGTCCCATTGCAGGATTCCTTCCACATATATTTTTCCTAGAAACTTTTAATAGTATGTTCTTCATACCTGGATTCTCCCCTTAACCCATTGCACTGTGTAATTATCACATTGAGGCAAACATTATCATAAATGGGTTCACTTTATGGCACACACGAGATTGTTGAGTTAAATGATGAACCTAAAGTGAGTGATTATTCCAATCGCTATCACCAATCAAGAGCAAAAGAGAAAGAGAAAAAGCCTCAAGGGTGCAGTAGATATATAGAAGATGACATCAACAAGCTATTTGAAGGTATCAATATCAGAACTTCATTCAATGGCTCCAGTTATTCAGATGAAACAGGTGGCAACACACCAAGAAAAAACCAAAACCCATCAAAGAAACCAATGAGAATGAGCTATTCATCTTCCTCCGGAATCGGGTATTCCGAACCCGTGTCTTTGAAACAAGCTTTACGGGGTTTATGTATTTCTCAAGCTTCAGAAATGGCTGCCATTAAACGACATTCAATGCCTCCAGGCTCTCCCGCTCTTTCCGATTCCGGTAAGTTGACCGATTTCTACAAGTCCTTTGTTAAAGGCACTGATTCCGGTTCCGGTTCCGTTTCCGTTTCCGTTTCTTCCATGAATCAAGAAAGCACATCAAGAACTTCAGCAAAGATTCCGAATCTTGAAAAGTCAACAAAAAGTGTAAAAGTAAAACCTCCACAAAAGCTGAATGAGATTTTACTTGTACCGGAATCGGAAAGTAGTCAAGAACCAATACAAGAAAAGAATTCCATTCCTTCTCCACCTTCGCGTATTCCAGCCGAAAGTTCATCGGAATCGGTCAATTCCGAAGTTAATGTCATAAAGAATAATCTTACACCAAGTAAGTCAACCCCAAAGTCACGCTATAAAGGAAAGTCAACTCGTGTAGTCAAGACTGTAATTCGAAACAAGAACCTCGTGAAGAAAAAGTCAAAGCAAGATTTTACCTCATCTCCTGAAAAAACCAATCTAATATGCCAAAAATGCCATTGTACTATGAAAGAAGCCAAAAGAGAACAACAACAACCGAATAAAGACTCTTCAAAATCACCTCTTTCCACCATCACATTGATAAGCAATAAGAACTCAAAATACAAAGATAAAGGCGAATTCACTCAAAGCTCAAATAGCAGCATTTGTGAATACAGTTCAAGTACTAGCATAAGTGAAGACAGAAATCTCAGTGGGTGTATTATCATAAACAGACCTCACATGTCAAAAGACATAAGATGGCAAGCGATTAACCATATCATGAAACAAAACGGGTTTCTAGGGTTAGGACATTTCAATCTGTTGAAGAAACTCGGGTGTGGGGATATTGGTACTGTTTATCTCGCTGAATTAATCTCGACAAATTACCCTTTTGCCATTAAAATCATGGATAATGAGTTTTTAGAAAGAAGACAAAAGATGCCTAGAGCTCATATGGAAAGAGAGATTTTAAGCATTCTTGATCACCCGTTTCTCCCTACACTCTACGCTCATTTTGTTTCTGAAAACTTATCGTGTCTGGTTATGGAGTATTGTCCAGGTGGCGATCTTCATGTTCTAAGACAGAAACAACCCGCTAGATTCTTTCATGAACAAGCTGCAAGGTATGCAAATTATAGCATTGTGCAATTTCAATTTAACATGATTTATTTTACCAGTTTTACTAAAATAGACATTGAAATTGAATGTAGATTCTATGTTGCTGAAGTCCTTCTTGCTCTTGAATACCTTCATATGCTTGGGATCGTTTATCGAGATTTAAAACCCGAAAACATTTTAGTCAGAGAAGATGGTCACATCATGGTGACTGATTTTGACCTTTCTCTTCGGTGCTCCGTGAACCCGGTTCTCCTCCGATCCCCTTCTACGGGTCCGGGACCCACAGAGGCACCTAGGATGTCGGGCCCATGCGCTGGTTCCAGCTGTATTGATCCTTTCTGTATGAAACCCACCTGTCAAGTTCAAGTCTCATGTTTCCGGCCACCAAAAGGTCGGAAAACAAAACAAGACCTCGCCGGAGAACGCCGGAAACTTCCACAGATGGTGGCTGAGCCGACGGAGGCTCGGTCAAATTCCTTTGTCGGGACCCATGAGTATTTGGCGCCTGAAATTATAAAAGGAGACGGACATGGAAGTGCGGTTGATTGGTGGACGTTTGGGATTTTTCTGTACGAGCTTTTGTACGGGAGAACGCCGTTTAAAGGTCCAGGGAACGATCAGACGTTGGCGAATGTTGTTTTGGAGAGTCTTAGGTTTCCGGAAACGCCGCTGGTTAGTTTTCAGGCGAGGGATTTGATTAAAGGGTTGTTGGCGAAAGAGCCGGAGAATCGGTTGGGGTTTCATAGAGGGGCGGCGGAGATTAAACAGCATCCGTTTTTTGATGGGCTGAATTGGGCTTTGATACGGTGTGCGTCTCCACCAGAGTTGCCGGAGGCGTATGACGTGGCGGTGTCTAAGGCGGCGGCGTTAGAGAAAGCGAAAAAGTATTTGGATTATAATGGGGGTTCTGGAGGGGGTCTGGAGTTTGAGTTATTTTAAGATTGTGGAAGTTAAAAAAGTTATTGCCCGAGTTTTGTAATCGATAATCGGCGCACTTGTACAAACTATTGCTTAGAATTATGAAATTTCAGACCCATTTGCATCCAGTTCCACCATCTTCACGATTTAAAAAGAACAAAAAAAAACTAGATATTTGATCTATGAAATCAAATGTAAAACAATATTTTGTAAAATGCTAAATTAGAAGCCTCTTAACAATTACTCAAATATCATTGTTTTCGAACTAAGTAAAGGACAAAGTTTATTTATAAAATGATAACGATTCTGATCAAATTAATGATAACTGAAGTCTATTTTTTTTTTCTTTTTGGTTTAGAAAGTTTACCTAATATAATATGTCGGAAAAAAATAAAAAAAATAAACGGGTCAATAAAAATGTCCATAACGAATGATATTATTAAATATCAACATACGTTAATAAAAAGTTAATGGGCCAACCTTATATTATCCATCCGGGAATCTTGAGATTTAATGGTAGAAGTTTTTCATCATGTTTATATTCCATTTTGAAAACAAGGTTGGATCGGTGGGTTCAACTGGTTGAACGAGAAATCCATCATGTCTTCAGTTCAGTCGAATTAAAAAAAACCCGATTATTATTGAACCAAAATAGAATACATAGGGTTACAGTGATCATTCATTAAAAATAAATTATATGATTCTATAAAAAAATTACTGACTCAAGTCTCAAAATTTGTAATAAACGGGGCCATTGTATGGATCAACGGGTCAATCCATTAAAAGTTAAAACGTTATTCAAAGTTTGGGTTTTGAAATTGAACATAAACCGCCTTTACTCTCTTCTCCTCAATCCGCATGTATTGATTCTCATCTTCAAGATCGCCTATAACACAGTCTGGTGAGTCGACCACGACCACAACTGCAGCTCCGATTCTACATTCTCCGGTGAAGGTTCTTTCCTCTGCTTCCACCCAACGTCTCCTCTTCCAATAACAAGTAATTCTTAATTCCTCCCAATCTTTCGAGAACTTCTACAATGTCGATTCCTCCAACGTTTCCCGATTATTTATTCCTGATCTATAAATTAGAATCTTGCTATTCAAAATTTAAGTTATATGTTATTTTAAACTTGTTACACTGAATTTGAAGCTGATTGCTGAAAACCCTAAGTGTGAATCTGAAACCCCCAATTGCTTTTTGTCTGTAACCCACATTAGATAAATAGTAAATTCTTCTGGTATCTTAGTTATGGAATCCGTTGTGTTTACTTATGGTATTGAATAATCATTGCAGTCAGAAACATGCCTAAAGTGAAGACAAACCGCGTGAAATACCCCGAGGGCTGGGAACTCATAGAGCCAACTCTTCTCGAATTACAGGCAAAAATGAGAGAAGGTAAAACTCCCTCGAAAATAGCAGTAATTTCATTATCTGATCACATTGATATGCAACTACTTCACTTTCTGCAAATTCCAAAAGGCTATAATGCTCTTAAAGTCTTAACAACAATATCTTCTTTTTCTTCCCTTTTTATATGAACAGCTGAGAATGATCCACATGATGGGAAGAGAAAATGTGAGACCCTGTGGCCAATCTTCAAAATTGCACACCAGAAAAGTCGCTATATCTTTGATCTTTATCATCGTAGGAAGGAAATTTCTCCAGAATTGTATGAATTTTGCTTGGATCAAGGGTATGCTGATCGTAACATTATTGCAAAATGGAAAAAGGCAAGAAAGATAACTGATTTTCTATTTAGTTTTTTCCTTCGCTTTTCATGATTTTATATGATACCCTTCTTAAAATCTATCTATGCATGTTATTTTTGTAACCACAATGATAATGCATGATTTCAGGCTGGATATGAAAGACTTTGCTGTTTAAGATGCATTCAACCACGTGATCACAACTTTCAAACAACGTGTGTTTGTAGAGTGCCTAAGCATCTGAGGGAGGAAAAGGTGATAGAGTGTGTGCATTGTGGGTGCAAAGGCTGTGCTAGTGGAGATTGATCACTTATTTTGTACCAAATTGAACATTTCTTAAGTAATCTTGATGCTTTTGTGTTTGTTATTATACTTTTAGACAAACATTTGGGTCTAAAATGACCTTGCTATGTACTCTTATGTGCTTCTTGATGTTTTCTCTTAGTTGAAAGTTTGAACATTCATTTTCAAAAAGACCCTTATATTTGACAAAAAGTTTATTTTGGACCAAAATTTTCCGTTTTAGCTTCATAATTCGTTTGTTCATGTTCTTGCTATTGTTATGGTGTTCTTGGTGGAGGTTCAATTTTGTATATGTGTTTGCTAATATGAAAAAGAAAGGTTCTTCAATTAGCTAACTCGGATAGATTTATATAAATGTTTTTGCGTATACTAATTTAAGACTAAAGGTTATCTGTCTACAAACCCACATGGAATTTATCATAAAAGATTTCGTCTATGAACATGTGGATAACAAAGGTTTGGTTTCTATTAATTTGAAGACCGAATGTTCTACGCAAAACATAGCATTAACTATTCACTAGTATGAAATAATTGCCTTTTCAAAGGTGAAACCAAACCCAATTTCAGGAGTTGTATATCTTCTCGATTTAATTCTCATCGTCCTTTATGGTTTCTTTCTTAATTTCATTTTGACTTTATTGGTTGTGGATTTCAGACTTCACCAAGAACCGGTACAAATTCATGTTTCAAACTAGGTACTCGAATTTTAGATTAATTCAACTTTCAACGTATGAAAATCACGTTGCATAGTATGTATTTAGCAATTAAACAATAAAGCACATGCAACAAACAACGAATATACCCTAACAACATTAGAACACCTAAGAAAAACATATTTTAAGTTTTTAAACCTAAAATTGAATCTGCTTTAGACAAGTTTTTTGCGTTTTAATGGAGTTTTCATTTTAGACTATTTTTAAAATATTGTTAACAACAAAAAAAACCTACGAAACTAACGTGATTGTTTGATAGTGAAAATACCCGTTTTGAGTTTCTGTGTATTCCATCTATATAAATAGTACAACCGAGTATATGGTATTTACAATAAGGACCATATACTATACAAGATAAATAAATAAACATAAACTAACACTCTCCCTTTGTTTAAGCAGGGTGGTCACTAATACTTAAACTGTTATATAGTCTAGAAATAACTGTGTAGGAAGTCCTTTTGTAAAAATATCAGCAAATTGATGAGCAGATGGAACATATAACACATACACTTGACCAATAGCAACGTGTCCCCTAACAAAATGCAAGTCTATTTCCACATGTTTGGTTCGTTGGTGCTGAATTGGGTTAGAAGACACGTACACAACACTGACATTGTCACAGAAGATGACTATATTACGAGATAGGGGACATGACAGTTCAAGAAGGAGGTTCACGAAGCCACACAGATTTTGTAACAACATTAGTTACCCCCTGTACTCAGCTTCAACACTAGATCGAGAAACAGCGTGTTGATGCTTGGAAGACCAAGAGATAAGATTATCACCAAGATAGACACAAAGCGCATAAGTGGAACGACGAGTTTGAGGATAACCCGCCTAATCAACATCATAATAAGAAACCAAACGATCGAAATGAGACGAACGTATGTAAAGACCACGAGACATGGTACCATGAAGGTAGCGAAGAATATGCTTGAGAGCAAAGAAATGAGGTTCACGAGGAACATGCATATAAAGACATATTTGTTGAACTACATATGCAATATTTGGACGAGTAGAAGTGAGATATTGCCGAAGGCAGCTGGCATGTTGTGAGCGAAGCTGGGTTGACCAAGAGGCTGTTGTGGACCGAGAAAATAAATTGGGCCGAATGCATGGGCCGAGCCGGCTGTAGATAGGACGTTGGTCCAGGAGGAATGAACATCGGCTAGGCTTGAGGCGCTCCATAGGCTGCTGGACTGAACAAGGACGTTGTTGGTACGGTGCAGTGCTGAAGACATATGCTTGTTGAGGAGCTTGAAAAAAATTATGATTTGATGGTTGTTGTCTAAGAACACCTGCATAATGAGATTGTTGACCCGTAACATTTCCCACAACATGATTAATATTAACATACGAACTAGAATTACCCCCCCCCCCCCAAGAAGCAACCTGATTGTTATTCCATTTACTTTTAGATTTTCCAGAACTAGTCGATGTTGAGTAGAGAGCTGCATTAGATGTGGTGGAATTATCAAGAGTAACATCAGTAGTTTCTTCACGAGCCTCATGGAGTAATAACAAATTTTTGGCTTCTAGAAAATATGGGAATGGCTTTGTTTTGGTGATGACATCCACAATGTTGTGATATGAAGGCGGTAGTTGGCTTAATATCTGCATAACAAGCTCTATTTTTGTGATTTCATAATCGACATCAAACAATGCATTAGCAAGATTCTTCAATGTGTGACAGAATTATGTGATGGAGGAGGCGCCCTTCTTTGTATTTCTGAATTGATCTTGCAACTGAAGCATGTGAGACATTTTGTTGTTGAGGAAAAATTTGTCCAGTTCATCCCAAAGATCTTTTGATATACAATTATCTATTGGATTAGGTGTCTAAGCCCATAACTATAATCGGTATATACTTGAATTGATAATAGCACAATCCTTTTGGGCTGCCCTCAAACTGAGCAATTGAATAGGATAGCCTTTAGAGAGAGAGAGAGACTGGTTTATTAATTTATTATATGGTTAATAAATTAATTAGAAATCAAAATAAATAATTTGTTAATATATTATGAGAATAATATATTAATTGGAAATAGTATTATTTAATTAATAATTAATCAGAAATTAATTGGAATTAATTTTGGTATTAATTGGATTAATTAAAAATGCAGGGTCTGTTTGGTTATTTATTGAAAGTTGAGGAAAGGAGCTCATGGACCTCGTTGGATGAGGTGGACGAAAATCAATTGGGCAAGCCCAATGAGTTTTCGTCTAAGCCCTTGAATGAGGAGGGAATGGGTTGCTTGGTCCCCACGCAAAGGGATTAGGGTTTCCTCCTTAAACCCTAGCTTTGGCACTAAGCTAACTCAACTATATAAAGGACCATACCCTTCATATTTTTGGCACTCCTTTCCCTAAGAAGATTTGGCTGAAATTTCCACCTCTCACATCTCTCTCTTCAAGCTCCTTGGTTGCTAGGGTTAGGGTGTGAACCATCAGAGGCACGACACTTGTGGTGCTTGCTGCCAAAAGTTTTGAAGAAGGAATTCAAGATTGTTTGCTATAACAATCTTCAAGGTAAGTTTCTTGTTCTTATGAATTAGTTTTTCATAAGAAAGTTTTGTAGGTTGATAATACATAGTATGTTGCCTATATGTGATAGAAATAGATCCTTATTAGGTTGCATGTGCCCTAATCATATAATTGTTTAAATGTTTTTCCGCTTAGAGCATTGTAGTTGTAACCCTAATAACCCATCAGTGGTATCAAAGTATATGGCTTTCTTTCATGTATTTGAAAATTGGTGAATCGAAAAAGAAACCTGGTTTTGTTTTGTCGCTGCTCACGGCGTGAGCAATAAGTGTAACATCCGTAAAAATCATGCAAAATTTAAACTTTTAAAAACATTTCAAAACCCATGATTATTACAAAACTTGTTTTCAAAATAGTATATCGTCAGAGTATCCCAGTACGATCACGCCTTCGCCTTCTTGCGATCATCAGAAGTACCTGAAACAATAATCGATAAATGTAAGCTCGAAGGCTTAGTGAGTTATCCCCAAAATACCAACGCCATATAATCATAACCATATCACATAAACATATAAGCAAACAACATGCATAATGAGCCATCAGTCTAACTGGACCGAATCCCGATCCTCAGTCTATCTGGACCGCTCTCCGAACCCTCGGCACGTCTGGACCGCCCTCCTCGGGGCCTCAGCCTATCCGGACCGCTTGTTGGGTCTTCGCCCTGACTAGATTTGCCTGGCCCGGGTCTGCAGTCTACCCGGTCCTCCCAGGGTGTCTTGCCTTACTGCACACAGCAGGACCTGCCTCAACCCTTTCCCCAAACCAATAAAAATGTGCACATAAATATCATACGCTAGCATGCAATAACAGATAGTCATACAGATCTAACAGATCACTATCATGGCAACCATCCCATAACCAGGATACCGATCTAACCTATCTCCAATATAGCAACCATCCTACAACCAGGATATCAATCTAACATATTACTAGCATAGTAACCATCCTAAAACTAGGATGAAATCAAACATACCAATAACATAACAACCATCCTAAACCAGGATGTAAATCATAAAGGGTCGGCCTTGGTGCCGTAGACCCTGTTGATATAGTGAGGAGAACTCACCTCAAAAATGTCGCACTGAAGTGATAAGCTCAAACTCTCGAATCACCGACACGAACTCCACCACCTATAGTTACCATAAAACCATTTCCATACATTTCCAAATTACCAAAATACCCCCCAGAGGTTAAACTGGTCAACCCTTGGTCCAAGTCAAAGTCAACTGTCCAAGTCAAGAGTCCATGTTGACCCAACTCGTCGAGTGCAGCTAGCAACTCGTCGAGTTCCTTAAGAGTTCAGAAGTTCATAAAACCCTCACTGACTCGCCGAGTTTCCGACCAACTCGCCGAGTTTATGCATGTTCAGAAGTCGGGGAAACACTAAGTGACTCGTCGAGTCCTCTGCTGACTCGCCGAGTCCATGCAGAAACCAAACAACGGAAAAACCCTTCCTAACTCATCGAGTCCCTTATCCGACTCGTCGAGTTCATAAAGTTCATTTCTTGTCCAGATGATTTTGAGCCATTCCAAAGCTCCAAATAGTAGATCTAGCCTCATAGGGCCTAGTTATCACATAAAGTTGCAAACTTTACGTGCATGTAAAGTCTCAAGAGTCAAAACCAAGCTAAAGAAGAAGCTTAAGACAATAGAAGGGCCATAGCTTGACAAAGGCTGAGACTTTATGACAATAAGGGGCTAAAGGGGTCCAGGTCTGAAGTTGAAACCTCAGATCTTGCCCCAAATCCAAAATACCACCACAATACCCTAAAAAGGGTTCTAAACCCATGAAACAAGAGATCTATCTAATGGAAAGCCAAGGTAACAACTTGTTACCTTCCAAGTGATGCTGAGATAAAGTAGAACTCGGATCCACAGCCTTCCTCTTGTTCCAAGCTTGAGTACTTCAAGATCTTCCTTCCACACTTCACCACAAGGCTTAATATCACACAAAAAGAGAGAAAAACAGAGATTTAGGGTTTCTGGACTCACAAGGGTTGTAAGGGGGAGGCTAAGGGGCAAAATTTGGTGGTTGTCGAGGCCAACAAAATTAATAACCCTAAATATTACACACTAAAATAGTGTATAGTGGTAAAGAGATCGAATCCACGGAGATTGGTTCAATTTTATAACTCTATGAAAAATCTCTTTGTAAAAATACTTGTAAAATAACAATAAATTAAAAATGGGGGGTGGGGGTGGGGGTTGGTCTTTTTAAATATTTGAAATAAAATAGAATTAAACTAAGATTTAAATAGACAATTTCAACAAAAATAAGAGTTTGATGTAAAATCAATAAGGGAAGGATGGTTGACTTAAGGTTTCCTCACTTTGACTTTTGATGAACATATCATTAGAATCCAATGGTGCAATACTTGTTTTAAATCCTAAATTTGGCTATAGTAATCCAAGAAGCTTGAGATTACCTAGACTTTTCTTAGTTGTTAAAATGGTTAGAGAAGCTCATAACAATTTCCTTAGTCAAAGTCACAATTTCCATGAAGCATGTAATTAGTGAAAGTCAACTAGCATTAAGAACCAAAAAGTCACCAAATCCAAGAGGAGTCAAATGCTTTCACTACCATGTCGGAGGAAATGTTTTTATGATTGTGTGAAGCAAAAACAACACAAAAATCATTTGTTGCTTGCTAATTTGAGGATCCTTTACTTAATCAAGAAATTAGCCAACTAATCACCACAAACACATTTAAACTCATGAATAAAAATATACAAGTAGTGATAAGATGTTAAAACACAAAACATTCCCATAAAGATTTAAGAACAAGTTCATGGATTCTTCAACATTCAACAATAGTTCAAAGGATTCAACAAAAGTCAACCAAGTTTTGTTTAGCCAAGCATGGCTAAACTCAAAGAAACAAAGTTAGAAAAGATTTTACCAAACATTTTACAAGATTCAAGAGATGAAAAGATGATGTTCTTGAGGTGTTCTTGGCCTTCAAAAGTCTTCAAAACTCCATAGAGAATGCTCCAAAATCGTATGTCCAAGAGTCTCCAAAAGATGGGCACCAACCTTCCTCAAATAGCCTTCCAAATGAATTCCGAATTTGCCCCTGCAGTGTGTGCGCGACCCGCGTGCTGTTGCACGGGTGGGTTGCGTGGATGGTTCCTGAATGTGGCCTCTTTGAGGTTTGGGTCTCCATAGCTTAGCCCACTTGGCCCAATTCGAGTCCAATCAGCTCCTAGCCCATTTTTCTTCAAGTTTTCTTCATTTTAAGCCCAATTTGGCTTCTCTAAATCCTCCATAGCTTGTAAACTTGCCCGATTAATAATCTACGCACGCTTGAATATTCTCCCGCATCTTGCAAATTTAAAGTTTATTTCTCTCCAAGCCTTCAAATAATCATCAAGCTCGCTCCATGCATCATCTTCACTACACATCAAGCCCAAAATCCTCGATGTCCTCTTATTCCAATCCCTTTCCATAGGTCCCAAACATTCCCGCTCCACTAATCTCCATGAAATCTGCAATAAAGCTCACGAAACTAGAAAGTACCCGAAATGGTCATAAAATAACAAAAAGGAAAATATGCATGAAAATTAACTAAATTATGAATGAAATATGTTAAAATAAACTATAAAAAGAAGTAAATAAAATGAAACTATCAGTACTTCAAGATTTTCCTTCCACACTTCACCACAAGGCTTAATATCATACAAAAAGAGAGAAAAACGACGATTTAGGGTTTCTGGACTCACAAGGGTTGTAAGGGGGAGGCTAAGGGGCAAAGGATCCTTTAAATAGGGTGAAAACCCCCGAGGATTAGGGTTTCTCATTCCAGCTCCAACTCGCCGAGTCCGTATTCCGACTCGTCGAGTCGGTCACTTAAGACTCGCGACCAAAACCATGCCTACTCGACGAGTCAGGGCATCCCACTCGTCGAGTCGACCATTTTCAATGGAAATATAAGACTAAAAGTTGTACCTGAGAGTCGCGGTGTTACAATTCTCCCCTACTTGAACTAGACATCGTCCTCGAAGTCTGCTGTGGTGAATAACTCCGGATAATGCTCCCGCATCTCAGCCTCCGGCTCCCACGTCCACTCAGATCCCCTTCGATGCTCCCATTATACCTTTACCAAAGGAACTTCCTTGTTTCGTAGAACCTTCACTTTCCTTTCCAGAACGGCTACCGGCCTCTCTACATTATTCAGGCGCTCATCGACCTGAATATCATCTAATGACACCACTGCCTCCTCGTCCAGAACGCACTTCCGCAATTACGAAATGTGAAAAGTACTGTGGATCTGACTAAGCTCCTCTGGTAGCTCGAGTATATATGCCACTTTGCCAACCCTGGCAATAATTCGAAACGATCCAATGTATCGGGGACCCAATTTCCCCCTCTTCCTAAAGCGGATCACACCCTTCCGTGGTGAGACCTTCAGGAGTACCATGTCACCGACATGAAACTCCAACTCAGATCGACGTCGGTCGGCGTAGCTCTTCTTCCGACTCTGTGCGGTCTGCAGCCGCTGTCTAATCTTGTCACACCCCCAAACCGGAACGGCGGAAACGTTCGGGGGCGGTTGACGTCATGTGTAGTATCACAACAATTGTATCATAGCAAGCATAGTAAACACAACCAGACATTGAATACATATATGAAAAAGGTTTACATTGTTTAATACATAGTTTTTTTCATATCAAAAGTACAATGGAAAGACGTGACTCTAACGCTCTGACTTCTCCAAATTCCTGGAAGTACCTGTCTACTAATCCCCTGAGAATACAAGCAGTTTTGAAAGAATATCAGCATAAAGCTGGTGAGTTCATAAGCGTTTAGTTTTTGGTGGAAAATGTTCTTTGATCCTTTTGAAAAGTGCTCCTCAAGAAAATCCTATATTTTCTTAATAAAAACATGTTTGAAAACTCATTCCTTCCATGACGTCCAGATTCGTACCAAGATACGTACAATTCAAGGTGTCGTGGAATGAATATGAATATCTGTTGATTACATGATAAACAAATCCGTTTTGAATAGCCGGTTGATCCCGGGAAAATCCTATATTTTCCCTAAAGGTTGATGGTTGATTATTCGTTTTAAACTGAGATATGCAAGTATCTACCATACTCGTATTAATAAAAGCAGTTTTCTTTTAAAAACCCTGGTTACACCCAGAGAGGTACATTAGCTTTAAAAACTAAATAAAAGAAAACCGTGATGAACTAAGTCCTGAAGATATTATTATTAATACCCTCCAGTAATTAAATCGGTTATTACTTTGATGTTAGTTCACTTGATTCATTATTACAAAAGTAAATCTCTGTTATCTACATTGTGAGTGTCATGACCATAACTGACTGGATATGGCCCGCAACGGCCGATATCCTTAATGACTTTGTCACCCGTAGACCTGCCGGTCCGACTGTAGCTAGCAGCAAGGTGCGGGATTGTCAGTCCCGGATAGATCTATACACAACAGTCACGCTCTCCCTACAAGAGACTCTGGTGACAAGTGCTAGTCCTACACTCTGATTCTGTGGGAGTGTTACCAAGGACGTGTCTCCAACTTAGACTAACAAATTTACAAGTAATAATATAAACAAAAATCCTTTTATGATTAACATAAATTCTTTATAAAATGATACATTTTACTACGTGATTCATAAGTTCATTGCTCTAGTTTTGAAAACTGTTTCTACGAGTTGATTTCTTAATCGTTTGGTAAAAACTGTTTTCCATGTTAAAAGCATACTAGAAATATAATTATCTTAAACAAAATAATATATTTTGAGCACAAGTTTCCTTGTACTTTTGCTTGTATTCCCCCCTGAAAACATGAAAAACTCAGAAAAAGCGTAGGGGTATGAACTCACAGTTTGACGTGGGATTTGGATGTAGGTCGATAGTAATGTTGAGTGTCAATTGAAGTCTCGGACACAATTGGATCCTATTTAATATATGGTTGCACATACATGTATTAGGTAAAGGCATAACACTATTTGTTATGGAAGGAAACCACCTTAGGGACTAGGAAACACTTGCAATGAAGTGTTACACCACATAGGGTTGCATATAAGGGAAGTATGGCCTCACATAGGAGTTTACGGTCCAAGTGGCATGACCATAAGAGTTTACGGTCAAAGTGGTTCACAGTCCTATGTGTTTACGGTTCAATGGGTTTACGGTCCATTCACCTTACGGTCATAAGGTTTACGGTCCATGAATATACGGTCATTGAAGGGTGTACGGTCTAAGGAGATTCAACCGTAAACTCATCAATCTTGAACAAATGATGGTTTTCAAGGGCTTCATTCAAAGGCATCGGATTCTAGGGACCATGCTTAGCCTTAGGAAGGGTAAAGGCTATACGAACACCCTTTATAAGGGTTTACGGTCTATGAAGATTCATAGGACCGTAAACTCTTTTGTTCATGCAAAGAGTGATGATCTTAAGTCCAAAATGAAGGATTGTAACTAGATAGATGTAAAGGAGGATGGTACTTACGATTTGGAGGCAAATGGGGGTGTTTTCGGCCCAAAAACACTTAAGTGTTCTTGATGTTCTTGAGGATCTTGAATATCTAGACTCAAAAGATGAGATTTGTGGATGAATTCAAGAGTGAATCAAGAAGAGGAGATGTATTAACTCAAAAAGGGAAGGAAACACTTACATTTTCGGGGATTTGCAAGAAGATTCTATGATACTTGAAAGAGTTTTCGAGATTCTAGGCTTGAAATGGAAGAAATGATCAAAAATGATCATGAAATATATATATAGGAGGGAGTTTACGGTCACCCTGACCGTAAACTCAAGGGTCCTGACCGTAAACGGGTTTACGGTGTACACGAGTTTACGGTCGTAAACTCGTCCTGACCGTGAACTTGGTGATTTTCGAGGAAGGTTCAAGTTTTTCGCGTGATTCCCAGTTTATTCCGAATCGTATAAAATACATATTATTTATTTAAAACTTAAGGTCCTTCCCAAATTAAGAAATTTGACGGAATTAAATAAAAACCCAAATTTTATTAACGGAAACTGGGTAAGGATAACGGGAAAAGTTTCGGGTTGTCACATCATCCCCCCGTTAGAGGGAATTTCGTCCCGAAATTCGAACATAGAATACAAATCATGAATTAGGAAATAGATGCGGATACTTCTGTTTCATCTGATCTTCGCGCTCCCAAGTGATTTCAGGTCCCCGCTTGGCATTCCAGCGAACCTTCACTATCGGGATCGGACTTTGTTTCGTTCGTTTGATTTCTCAATCTGTGAGTTCAGATGATTCTCACACAAAGTGTAGACTCTCGTCTAACTCGAGGTTGTCAAGGGGAAATCGCAGGTGTCTCATTGGACAGACACTTCCTTCGGTTCGACACGAGGAAGACGGGATGAACGTTGCTAAGCGCTCAAGGTAACTGGAGTTTGTACGCTACAGGACCGATCCTAGCAAGGATCTCAGATGGTCCAGCGTATCTTGGATTTAGCTTTCTACGCTTTCAGAAACGCATCAGGCCTTTCCAGGGTGAGACCTGCAAAGAACACGTCCTCCAATCTGGAACTCCAATGGTTTTTGTCTCTTATCGGCGTAGCCCCTTTTGGACGATCCTTTTCAGTCGTCTCTCGGATGGTTTCAGGACTTGTGAGGGTGCTGTCGGGGACTTGACTCTTGTCTAGTTGCGTGTCGCCCACCTCAGCCCAGCATAAAGGGGTCTATACTTATGGCCATAGAGGGCTTCGAACGGCGCAGCCTTGATGCTAGAAAGGTCGCCGTTGTTGCAAGAAAGTTCCACTAAGGGTAGATGAGTGTCCCACGACGTATTTACAATTGTCCGGATTGTTCTTTTACTTTGTCCATTTCTTTGTGGATGATACTCTTCGCTTGAATACTTTCAGGTTTCGAAAAGAGATGAATTTTCGAAGTTCACATCTAGCTCGTCGATACGAGCGACGAGAGTTTTGTGATTGAACGGTTTAAGGCCAAAGGATTTGGTATATCGTAGACTTAGTCGGACTAAACAGGGTGACGTCGTAGAATCGTGCGTTATGTTAATCCAGGAGGATCGTTTTGTTAGCACATTGGTATCCCTAGATGAAAGTATCTAGTGTTTTCTGCGTTTGATTCGAAGTTAATGGGTACTACTAACACGAGGGTTCTGATGTTTTGAAACCATGAACTTTTATGAAATGGCTCTTACTAGATCCCTCTATGATCGTTCGGTGTATACAAGCCAGGCATAACTACAACTGACCCTAATGTATTCACTAAGTTATCATAATTTGTTCATTAGGACCTTAAACCTTATAAGGATTTCGTGATTTAATTCCGACGAGAAAGTAATCACAGTTATGAACAATTATTGAGGTTTTCGAAAACGTACCAAAACATGGCAGGGTCCTTCGACACTTCCTCATCCTCTGGGGTCAGACTCCTCCTGTTTCCTCATTGTTCTTCTCTGTTGGGCAGTCTCTTTTGAAATGTCCCGTTTCGCCACATGCACCGCACACTTGAACTATGCTAGAATCGGTAGTGGAAGTGATGTGTTGGGTTGGGGTCTTCGCAAAGCGAGCTTCCTGGCCATCCTTAGCCTTTAGACAATTTCTTTTGAAATGTCCTACACTACCACAGAGGTAACATGTTGGACTTGTCCCAAATTTTGTAGTCGGAGTGATGAACTTGACTAGGGTCCTACAACTGCGGGAGGTGTGCCCCTTCCTGTTGCATCTAGTGCAATGCATCTCTCGGCAGACTCCTTGATGGTGGTAATTGCATTTGCTGCAGTGCGGAAGATTTCCAAAGTAGGGTGTGGTTGGTGTTGGAACAGCAAGGTTGGTTGGGGTGTTAAATGCCCCAATTCGTTGCCTTTCAGTGGGTCCTTGGGTTGAGCAACTTCCTTGGAACTTTCGTTTCAGGATGTTAGGTTGGAGATCAGGTGTGACCTTTCTAGTAGTCACTTGTTGTTGAGATTGGTTAACACCAAGATTTGAATTTCCATTAACCCTTCCACCCACATTTGTGTTGTTAGCGTTAAGAACAGCTAGGGCGGCTGTCACCGCTGCTGTGACGGTAGCTTGGAACATAGCTGAGTCCATCTGGAGGATTGGTGTCTTACCGGTGGGTTGGTTACGTTTCTTCGGAGGCATGATCTGCTACACGTCAAGAAAAGAAGCTTGTGAGCAACTATGGTTGCCTCTGGATGTATCCTAAATGTTTATATATGCAATAAGATTTCCCGTTTTGCTATCTGACTCTCATTGATTCGACCCACATCCCCAGGATGTGGTCTTAGCATGATTAGAAAAATATTTGAATGCAATAATGTTCACATACAAAAAAAAACTTACGAACTCCTCGTTGTTCAGCTCATTGCGCTGGCTGGATAACTCTCACATTTTCGTCGACTCTAGACGATATAGAGGTTTAGCTATAAGGGTAGTTCTGGGGATCAAGTCGACACAGGATTCAACTTGACGCTCGGGAGAAATTCCTGGAATGTCTCTGGGAAAGACATCAGGAAAGTTGCAGACTTTGGAGATGCTCTCGAGGTCTGTAACTTTTTGCGTCACATTGACAATTGTGCCGGGAATGCATAGCATCTGTTTCGCAGATACTTCTGGGTATTGACGCATGAAATGCTACGAAGGTTCGAATAAATTTTTACCACTGTAACCAGTGAGGACTTCGTTAGAGGGAAGATTACGACGAATCGCTTTCTCGGAGCAAAGGACATCAGCACGATTTGGGGCTCAACCATCTCATGCCGATTATGACATCGAAGTTTTTCATGAAGACTGATATGAATTCGATGGGGAAAAGGAATGATCGTCGAAGTACATCATATGATACATGTTTGAAGACAAAACAGTGATAGGACCTTGATAAAGTTGCTTAATTTGCATGCTATCGACTTAAGGTATACTTCTGACAATGCTAATCTTTAACTGAAATACGATTGTTGCCATCATAACTGAAACTGAGATTACCCATATTCCCGAACCCTTAACCTAAAATATGTCTAAGTCATTCTAACCGAGAAAGAATCTTGGCAACATGAAGGACAGAGATGTTTACGGAAAAGAGCTACTTAGAACATACATATGAAAGTTATTCCTTAGACCAAAACGGAAGAACGAGTAGAGTATTCCTTTATCGGCGACGGGTACTCCTCAAGTGAAACCTTAATTCGGCCAGCTGGCGTTCCACACCAAGCAGGCGTCTCTCGTACCCTGACTGACGTGCTCGGAGCTCTGTGACTTCGGCTTGGGTCGTAGCTAATTCTCGTTGCAGAGCTTCATTGTGCCTTGCAGCTCTTGCATGAGCAATCTCGAGGAGGCGAATGCGATCTGTGCTGGTGTCCGAATCCGCTTCGAGCTCCATAGTTCGCTGAAGGGTTGCCATAACCAGCTCCTCATTGCGAGTCACTCGGCGTATCAGGATTAGAAGGGCCCTGTCCGCGGGGCCTCCTTCGTTCAAATTGAAGAAGTTGCGGTTTCCGTCGTATGGGAGGGGTTGGTCTTGCTCGTGGCTCCACCTATTCAAACTCTCGACCCACATTAGCGTTGGACCTTGGAATCCAACTCGAGGGTTAGGATTTGGTATTGGGGCCTCCTGAGGTAGGTTCTCGACTTTGGGTTCCGAGTCAGTCTCTTCAGGAAATGGTTCGGCAAAGTCATCATCCAAAGGAATTTCATGGTTCCCTTCTGGCTCGGACTCGATCCATCCATCATCTCCTTGGTTGGGAAAGTACGGGTCGCCAGGAAGATGGAATCCAACCATGCTATCTACGCGAGGTGATGGTAAAGGGATAGTTAATAGGCATCGAATCTATAATACTTCCAATGTATTATAGTTACATGATTGATTCTCCTGGGTAAGTTTCCGGTTCGGTCGTTATTTCATCCTAAAATACTCCTATAGTATTTAAATCCTTATGTTCAGTTCAAGAACTCTTCTGGTATCTAGGTAAGTTTTAGGCTTGCTGCAACACCACAGTCACTCCCAAGCACATGTTGGTCATGTCTCGAATGAATATAGTTGATCAGGCTATATTGATCCTAGACATGATTACATAACTGCCCAGGTTTAACCGCAGTGTCCCAACATCCAAATACTTTTGTGTTGTTCTACCTACGACTCTGGTTCTGTTATGTATATATGTTCGTATACTTTTTAATAAAATACTTATATTTTTGAAAGTATACTTTTAGTTTAGAGCACTTAGGCCCCTTAGTATTTATAGTTGTATACCATGTATGGTTCGGTATACTTAGTTCGCTATAAACAAGGGCTCTAATACCAATCTGTCACACCCCCAAACCGGAACGGCGGAAACGTTTGGGGGTGGTTGACGTCATGCGTAGTATCACAACAATTGTATCATAACAAGCATAGTAATCACAACCAGACATTGAATACATATATGAAAAAGGTTTACATTGTTTAATACATAGTTTTGATCATATCAAAAGTAAAATGGAAAGACGTGACTCTAACGCTCCGACTTCTCCAAATTCCTGGAAGTATCTGTCTACTAATCCCCTGAGAATACAAGTAGTTTTGAAAGAATATCAGTATAAAGCTGGTGAGTTCATAAGCGTTTAGTTTTTGGTGGAAAATGTTCTTTGATCCTTTTGAAAAGTGCTCCTCAAGAAAATCCTATATTTTCTTAATAAAAACATGTTTGAAAACCCATTCCTTCCATGACGTCCAGATTCGTACCAAGATACGTACAATTCAAGGTGTCGTGGAATGAATATGAATATCCGTTGATTACATGATAAAAAAATCCGTTTTGAATAGCCGGTTGATCCCGGGAAAATCCTATATTTTCCCTAAAGGTTGATGGTTGATTATTCGTTTTAAACTGAGGTATGCAAGTATCTACCATACTCGTATTAATAAAAGCAGTTTTCTTTTAAAAACCCTGTTTACACCCAGAGAGGTACATTAGCTTTAAAAACTAAATAAAAGAAAACCGTGATGAACTAAGTCCTAAAGATATTATTATTAATACCCTCCAGTAATTAAATCGGTTA
The DNA here is from genome assembly GCF_052849685.1 of Lactuca virosa. Taxonomy (NCBI): domain Eukaryota; kingdom Viridiplantae; phylum Streptophyta; class Magnoliopsida; order Asterales; family Asteraceae; genus Lactuca; species Lactuca virosa. Next base: position 91,531,670 of record NC_136426.1, read on the forward strand.
TTACTTTGAGGTTAGTTCACTTGATTCATTATTACAAAAGCAAATCTCTGTTATCTACATTGTGAGTGTCATGACCATAACTGACTGGATATGGCCCGCAACGGCCGATATCCTTAATGACTTTGTCACCCGTAGACCTGCCGGTCCGACTGTAGCTAGCAGCAAGGTGCGGGATTGTCAGTCCCGTATAGATCTATACATAACAGTCACGCTCTCCCTACAAGAGACTCTGGTTACAAGTGCTAGTCCTACACTCTGATTCTGTGGGAGTGTTACCAAGGACGTGTCTCCAACTTAGACTAACAAATTTACAAGTAATAATATAAACAAAAATCCTTTTATGATTAACATAAATTCTTTATAAAATGATACATTTTACTACGTGATTCATAAGTTCATTGCTCTAGTTTTGAAAACTGTTTTCACGAGTTGATTTCTTAATCGTTTGGTAAAAACTGTTTTCCATGTTAAAAGCATACTAGAAATATAATTATCTTAAACAAAATAATATATTTTGAGCACAAGTTTCCTTGTACTTTTGCTTGTATTCCCCCCCTGAAAACATGAAAAACTCGGAAAAAGCGTATGGGTATGAACTCACAGTTTGACGTGGGATTTGGATGTAGGTCGATAGTAATGTTGAGTGTCAATTGAAGCCTCGGACACAATTGGATCCTATTTAATATATGGTTGCACATACATGTATTAAGTAAAGGCATAACACTATTTGTTATGGAAGGAAACCACCTTAGGGACTAGGAAACACTTGCAATGAAGTGTTACACCACATAGGGTTGCATTTAAGGGAAGTATGGCCTCACATAGGAGTTTACGGTCCAAGTGGCATGACCATAAGAGTTTACGGTCAGAGTGGTTCACGGTCCTATGTGTTTACGGTTCAATGGGTTTACAGTCCATTGACCTTACGGTCATAACGTTTACGGTCCATGGGTTTACGGTCCATGAATATACGGTCATTGAAGGGTGTACGGTCTAAGGAGATTCAACCGTAAACTCATCAATCTTGCACAAATGATGGTTTTCAAGGGCTTCATTCAAAGGCATCGGATTCTAGGGACCATGCTTAGCCTTAGGAAGGGTAAAGGCTATAAGAACACCCTTTATAAGGGTTTACGGTCTATGAAGATTCATAGGACCGTAAGCTCTTTTGTTCATGCAAAGAGTGATGATCTTAAGTCCAAAATGAAGGATTGTAACTAGATAGATGTAAAGGAGGATGGTACTTACGATTTGGAGGCAAATGGGGGTGTTTTCGGCCCAAAAACACCTAAGTGTTCTTGATGTTCTTGAGGATCTTGAAGATCTAGACTCAAAAGATGAGATTTGTGGATGAATTCAAGAGTGAATCAAGAAGAAGAGATGTATTAACTCAAAAAGGGAAGGAAACACTTACATTTTCGGGGATTTGCAAGAAGATCATGTGATACTTGAGAGAGTTTTCGAGATTCTAGGCTTGAAATGGAAGAAATGATAAAAAATGATCATGATATATATATATATATATATATATATATATATATATATATATATATATACATATATATATATATATATATATATATATATATATACGAGTTTACGACCGTAAACTCGTGTAGACCGTAAACCCGTTTACGGTCAGGACCCTTGAGTTTACGGTCAGGGTGACCGTAAACTCCCTCCTATATATATATATATATATATATATATATATATATATATATATATATATATATATATATATATATATATATATATATATATATATAGGAGGGAGTTTACGGTCACCCTGACCGTAAACTCAAGGGTCCTGACCGTAAACGGGTTTACGGTCTACACGAGTTTACGGTCGTAAACTCGTCCTGACCGTGAACTCGGTGATTTTCGAGGAAGTTTCAAGTTTTTCGCATGATTCCCAGTTTATTCCGAATCGTATAAAATACATATTATTTATTTAAAACTTAAGGTCCTTCCCAAATTAAGAAATTTGACGGAATTAAATAAAAACCCAAATTTTATTAACGGAAACTGGGTAAGGATAACGGGAAAAGTTTCGGGTTGTCACAAATCTGCTGAATTATATTGGTAGTCTGCAGGACTACCTCCGTCCGACCCATCACCCTGTGACCCACCTCGCCCCAACAGACTGGGGTGCGACACCTCCGCCCATACAACAACTCATACGGTGGAGCACCAATGCTGGAGTGAAAGTTGTTGTTGTAGGAGAACTCTGCAAAGGGTAGGTAGGAGTCCCAGCTCCCACCGAAGTCAATAACACAGGCTCTCAACATGTCCTCAAGAGTCTGTATAGTCCGCTCGCTCTGGCCGTCCGTCTGCGGATGATAGGCTGTAATGAAGTGCAGCTGTGTGCCCAGTTCCTCGTGGAATTTCTGCGAAAATCGGGAGGTAAAACGAACATCACGGTCTGAGACGATAGACAACAGAACCCCATGGCGAGCGACAACCTCGCGTATATACACATCAACCAGCTTCTCGGCCGATGAGCTCTCTCGAATGGGCATAAAATTAGCACTCTTGGTCAATCGATCCACGATGACCCAAATAGTGTCGAACCCCTTCGTCGTTCTCGGTAGCTTGGTGATGAAGTCCATCGTGATCTGTTCCCATTTCCACATGGGAATCTCCAGAGGCTGCAGCTTGCCATGCGGCCTCTGGTGCTCGGCCTTGACCATCCTGCAGGTCAAGGACCTCTCAACATACCAAATGATTTCTCGCTTCATGCACGACCACCAGTAACTCAATCGCAATTCCCGGTACATCTTGGTGGCCCCCGGGTGAATAGAGAAGCGAGACTTATGAGCCTCCTCCAATATAGTCTGTCTGACCCCACCAGACATCGGAACCTAGACCCGACCGCAACGGGTCAATAATCCCCGACCATCCTGCACAAACCGGGTGTTCTCACCCTTGATCCTCTCAAGTTTCCAGTTCTCCTGACGTATACCCTTAGTCTGGGCTTCCCTGATCAAGCCCACAAGTGGAGAATCTACTGAAATCCTCATTCATGTCACTGGAATAGAAGATCCAGCTGACTTGCGGCTCAGAGCGTCCGCAACCACATTCTCTTTACCTGGGTGGTAAACGATCTCACAATCGTAGTCCTTGACGACATCTAACCATCTGCGCTGTCTCATGTTCGGTTTCGGCTGATCCATGATGTGTCTCAGGCTCTTATGTTCCGTATAGACGGTACAACAGACCCCATAGAGGTAATGTCTCCAAATCTTGAAAGTGAATACCACCGCTCCCAACTCCAGATCATGAGTAGGGTATCTCGTCTCATGCGGCTTCAACTGCTGCGATGCATAGGCTATCACCCGTCCCCTCTACATGAGGACCGCTCCTACGCCTCGTTCCCGAGTTTAACAAAAGAACATAAGAGAAGAGAAAAGAAAGTCACAAGAGAAAAGAAGAGAAAAGAAGAGAAAAGAAGAGAAAAGAAGAGAAAGGAAAGGAAAACAAATTTTTCTTTTGTGTTCCCGAGTCGGAGAGAAGTGGAAGGAAAATGAATCATTTTGTTCTTTCTTTCCAAATCCTCCCAAATCGAAAGGAAAGTTAGGAGGGAAAGTGATCCTCCCATTTCTCTCCATTTCCTTCCACTTCCCTCATTTAATGAAACTCGGGAACACCAATTTCTTTTATTTTCTTCTCATTTCCACTCATTTCCTTTCCTTTCTCTCGTTAAGTTGAACTCGGGAACGGGGTGCTAGTCACGTGATGGATGTATCATAGAACACCACAAAATCCTCAACTCCCTCCAGAAGAGTCAATACTGAAGCCTCACATAGTCGCTGTCTGAGGGTCTCAAACGCCCTCTACTGCTCGGGGCCCCACCGAAAATCCACCCCCTTCCTCGTTAAACGAGTGAGAGGTATTGCAATCTTGGAGAAATCCTGTATGAATCTCCGGTAGTACCCTGCTAATCCCAAGAAGCTCCTGATGTCTGAGGGAGATTTCAAAACCTCCCACTGCATAACCGCCTCGATTTTGGCCGGATCGACCAAAATCCCCTCCTGGTTAACGAGGTGTCCCAGGAACTGGACCTCTCGTAACCAAAACTCGCATTTCGAGAACTTGGCATAAAGCCGTTCTCGACTCAGAACTCCCAATAACTCCCGCAGATGCTCCTCATGCTGCTCTCGGGTCTTGGAATACACCAAGATATCGTCTATGAACACTATGACCGAGCGATCGATCATCGGTCTGCATATCTGATTCATCAGGTCCATAAATATTGCTAGCGCGTTGGTGAGCCCAAACAACATCACCACGAACTCGTAATGTCCATAACGAGTTCGGAACGTGGTCTTCTCCTCGTCCTCCTCCCTAACCCTGACTTGATGGTACCCAGACCTCAGGTCTATCTTGGAGAACCAAGATGCTCCCTGCAACTGATCGAAAAGATCATCTATCCTTGGGAATGGATAACGGTTTTTCACCGTTAACTTGTTCAATTCCCGTTGATCAATGCACATCCAGTGTGAAACATCCTTCTTCCTGACGAAGAGTATCGGCGCTCCCCATGGGGAACTGCTTGGATGAATGAACTACTTTCCCAGCAGCTGTGATGACAGCTCCTACATCTCTGGCGGTGCCAACCGGTACGGCGCCTTGGCGATAGGGGCCGCACCTGGCACTAGGTCGATCCTAAACTCGACCTGCCTCTCCGAAGGTACTCCGGGTAACTCCTCCGGGAACACATCAGCAAACTCCCTGACCATCGGAACCTCTGAAACTGAAACCTGATCTCTGGCCCGCGTATCCACCACGTACGCTAGATAACCCGCACACCCGTGTTGAATGTACTGCCGAGCCCTGGCAGCTGAACAAAACCCTGATCCCAACCTGGTGCGCTCGCCATAAACAATCCGTTCTCCCCCACTTGGGGTTCGAACTACAACTCGCTGACCCTCGCAGTCGATCATGGCACCGAAATGACTAAGCCAGTCCATACCCACGATCACACATGCATCCCCCATGGGAATCAGAATCAGGTCTATCGGGAAGGATACTCCGAAAATCTCCAATACGCAACCCCGATAGACCGAAGAAGCGAAAATTCCATGTTCGTTGGCGATGGAGACTCGCAACGGACACTCTAACTCTCCCACTGGTAACCCGAACTCCCTACTAAAAGTCTGAGAAACAAACGACCGACTCGCCCCCGAGTCAAATAATACCAAAGCAGGTAAGGAGTTCACTAAAAACGTACCTAATCACAGGTACAACATATAAGCATAAAACAAATATAATCAATACGAGAAGGGATAGAAACATGCCAACAACCACATCCAGTGCTGCTCTGGCCTCCTCGGCTGTAAGCTGGAAGGCGCGTCCCTGGGCCCTCGGGGGCACTGCTCGACCCTGACTCCCGTCAGTACTCCTCAATGTAGCCAATGCTGGAGCCTGTGACGGTCTGGCTGCAAGCTGTGGACAGTTGGTCTTCACGTGACCAACCTGATGACAGTGGTTGCAGATCCTCATATCCTGAACCGGGGCCTTCTGTTGACAATCCCTCGCAAAATGCCCCTCCTGGCCGCATTTGCGGCATCTACTACCAGACCTACAAACCCCTGAATGCCCTTTCCCGCACTTGCCAAAAGTGTGGCCCTGATGTCCCCCAGACCTGGAATCAGCGGTCTTAGACCGCTTTGGCGCCATCTGTGTCTATGCCGGGGCCCGACCCTGCTCTCTCAGTTGTAGCTCAATCTTAAGCTCCCTCTTCCTGGCGGCCTCCTGTAAATCCAGAAGTGTATCACAACGCTGGGTTGCCACAAACTGTCGAATATCCGTCTTGAGCATGCTCAGATAATGAGTCATCTAAGCTTGCTCAGAAGCAAACTCCGAGCAGAACATCGCCCTCTCGGTGAACATGCAGGTGATCTACGTCACCGTCTCCCGATCCTATCTCAAATCCAGAAAATCCTAAGCTAATTGTTCCCGCTCGACTCGTGGAATGTAACGAGCGCGAAACATATCCCTGAACTGCTCCCAAGTAACCGCAGCTCTCTGATCATCAGTGTAAGACCCAGTCATCAACCTCCACCAGTCCTTTGCCCCAGACCTCAGTAGGTTGAGGGCACATCTGACCTTCTGTCAGTAGGACATAAACATGTGAAGAAAACACCCCTCCACATCAAATAACCACCTCATAGCCTTGATGGGATCCTGAGTCCTATCAAAAGTAGGGGGCTTCGTGTTGTCGAAGTCCCGACACTGAAAAGCCCGACCGGTTCCTAACCCTGCCGCCGATACAGCTGTTGCGGCAGCCGCCACAGTGAGGGTTGCATATCGATTATCAAAGTACTCCACCATAGCGGTCTTGATAGACCCAAACATCTCCGGAAACTGAGCCCGGAACATAGCAGCAACCTCTGTTGTGTTTTGAGCATTCTAACACTCCTATGGTGTACATGCAACCCTAAAAACCTTGGATCTATGTTTTCTCTATTATACATGCAAATATTAAATATTCCAAGGTTTCATCCTAACTAGCATATTATGAAGCAGCTATACTACAAAGTTCTAGTTAGATGACATACCTTTTGATGTAGCTTGATGTCTTCAAGCTTTAAGAGCTTAGCCCCAATAGTGTGGAAGCCTCAAATGGAATCACAAATCACCAAAACAACTTGGAAGAACTTGAGAGAATATGTATGCACACTAAAATCGGCTCACTCTTATTTTCACACACTTGTCCAATTTTGTGAGCCAAGGACCCCTTTATATATTATGGAGGATTAAGGTTACATCCATGTAAACCCTAATACCCATGACCTTTCATTTACATAGGATCCATGGGTTAAAAGCTCCATGGACCATCCATGAAAGCTTAGCCCAACCTAAATGAACTTGGCCCATTCCATATATATAAGAGTCCATATTTAATTAGTTCTTTTTTATCGCTTAATTAATTCTAAATTAATTCTTGATCAATACTAATTAAATAATATGATTCCATATTAATATATTAGAACTTATAATATATTAATATAAATCATAAATATACTATTCTCAAAAGACTATCCATATAAATTGTGCCGGTGAAGTGCAACCCAAATGGACCATGCCGGGTCGGGTCAAGTACATACCAAATATAGTTATGGACTTAGACATTAATCCAACAGTCTCCCACTTGGATAAGTCTAAAACTATTATTGAGTATGACTTCAAAACCTAACTGGCAATCGTAGCTCTTAAAGCCGCTGTCGAACTCTGACCTTGTCAATGACTTGTCCATTAGATAAGGGATCATATATTCCTCCATTCTAGATATCATATGGACTGAGACATGGATTATAATCATTCTCTCTGTCCATTTGTTGTTTCCTGATTTTCGATTTATGATGACTGACTGATTGAACAAATCAAATCAGTCATGGCTTGGCCAAGCACTCACATGTGTCATCGCTAAATCATCGAGGGGCCCACAGATATCGCTTTTATCCCGAAGGTAAAAGGAATGGATAAACTTCGACTCATATGGCTTGTTCTACTACTTGTTGAATCATACACAAAGGCACGTTTTATAGCATCGAGTTACCAAATGCGTTTTCGTGCAATCAATGTATAACCAACTCATAGTAACAACTCATATCTCTAGGTTTGAAGAATATAAGATATTATCGTCTCATGATCACTCGTGATAAAATCCATGAAGTGATTCAAATGAGTGTGGGTTGAATCCAATACTCAGAACTTATGAGCACTCATGAGTGTTGTAGCACCACTTTGTCCACCAACTTGGACCTCTACAAACCAACCCATGACAGTCTTGATTCATATCTACTTCCAACATATGACCGACTGTGGATGGTTTGAATAACTTAATCATTCAGGAAGAGCGACTTAGTTATTCTGGAAGTCAAAACATGCAAAGTGAAACACAAGAATAAATGAATCAAATATGGTATCAAACCCTATGAATATAAATAAACACTTTTATTTATCACCATACCGATTACTCATTATTCATTGTTTCGATTTTATCAACTTTATACTTGAATTAAAAACACTAGTTGTCCCATGCACCAAGCATGTACACTATGTTTTTCTTAAACAATAGCTTTGCCATACACCAAGTATGAACTCTATGTTTGTCTATGATCCTTTTCTTTGTGAACTAGATCAATTGAACATAATTTCAATGATTCTCTTTTCACACTCCCAAATCCTTGTCTTAAATGTAAGAATTCCAAATTCCTATCATTTATCGAAATCTGTTTAGATTTTAAACTTATATGCAATGTTCCTCTTGTAATGATTATGCACAAAGCTACAAAGGCTTGGCAACAATCATTACAGAGTATCCCAATGGAGATCAATTCCATGGAAACGATGTCTCAAACTCAAAGCGCATTGCTTTGAACATGCTTCTTGCATTAAGTTTCTTTAACCTTACACAGATTGCTTCCACCTATGAAGACAACTCAATATTCCCATTTTGACTACCGCTTCTGAACAAGAGTTGCCTCTTTTCAGACTATGTCAATATGGTCCTTCCAATATTAAACAGTATACTTCCAACTGTCCTTGAGCAACCAATCTTTGGTAAACCTTAGATTGTCCTCGACAATTGCTTAATCACTTTAGTCATATCTAATTCTAGACATTGTTCCCCTTAATTCCCCAAGGCATTTGGAAAATTCAGAAAGGGTAAATATTATAGCACATGTAATCGATCTTGTACCCAAAGTAAATGGGACACGATTCATGATGTTTCACATAAAGACATGGTTCTAGTCTTTTGCCATAATAATTTTTTGTTTGCCATATTCTCAAAATTTGACTATGAACAGGGATGTCGTAATCATAATCGAATTTTGAGAACGCAATATATAGAATTTCCTTAAGTTGAACCAATCCAACATGAAATTCATATATATATATATATATATATATATATATATATATATATATATATATATATATATATATATATATATATATATAATTCTTGACTAAAGATGATTAAAATCTCAATCTAAGCTTAAAATCTCACTCTAAGCCTTTTAGAATTGACATGAAGTATAATATCTTCTCCCTTAATTATAGCAAAACAACTTTTTCAACCCCTGCAACCTCACGAATTGAAACTTTTGTTTTCTATAATTAACATTGCTAACTTGCAATACTTATCATAATTATCATGCTCCCACTAACATGATGATTATTAGCATAACACTCATGCTCTCACTAGCTTTGACATGTATCCAGAAAACAGCTGGACTTCTAGAAGTCAATACTTTATTGACATTCTTACCAAAGTTCAGATTTCTGATACTAGATTGCTTTGATAAGACTTTATCAAAATCATACACCTTATCTTAGATAGATCACAGGTGTGTCTAAACAATTTAAGAACTATGAAAAGGGATGCCATAATCATAGTCTCAATTGTTTAGACCTTTTGCCATTTCTCATAAGTCAATGTTAGTGTGCCGGTTAACAGCTCAACATTCTGATCACAGAACCATGTGATCGAGATCCATCTTCACGATCAGAATCAGCATATACTTCCTTTAAGTTTCTTCACTTTTCTTTGATTCTTAAAACATCAACATGTGACCCAGTCACATCATGTAACAAGAATCTCATAATAGAAACTTAACAGAGTTAGATAGTGGACTTTAACTGAAGTAGAGTCAATCTTCTTGACTTGATCAACCTTATGATCTTTCAAGTAAATAGGCTGCTTCGCAATCAATGCCCCTTCCTTTGGCAAGAGAAACATAGGGACTCTTTGGGAATGGTACATGGGACTATCGCAGACTTAGCCTTTCACTTTACCATTTGGTCAACCTAGTTGACTATGGTCAATCCCTTTCCTTGGGAAGAGAAGGCTTTTCTAGATATCCAATGTTACCATTGTCAATGTCCATGGTAGTTTGGGAAGTTGATCTACTAATCAAATTTGCTCTCCCAGTGCTCCAAATTATTGCTGATTCAGCAGCACCAAGCAAATAGATAAGATCATTAAGGGTCATGTCATAGTCTGTTTCATAGTAGTCCCAAAGGAATTCACTATGTGACTTAGAAAGTGATTGAACCACCAACTTTCTCAAGAGTTTGACACCCAACTCTCCCGGCTTGTCAATATGTGACTTCATCTCCAAGATGCGATCACACATAGACCTTGCTTGCCAATAGGGCTTGAGTGACCTTGAAGTTGTGGGTTAAGGAGAATAATTGGAGGAGGTGGAAGAAGTGAAGTTCCAAGAGATTTGGGAGGATCATAGATGTCTGAACCAGACATCTTTTTGGGAGATATTCAAGATAGTTGATCTAAAGTCCTTAATATAACACCCAATATGAAATATTAAGGCTAGGACCCAGCAAACTATTTTATAACTTGGAAGAGGGATGCCGTAATCCAAGCTATAAAATATTTGAAGGTAGGTGAATGACGATTCACCAATTTCGACCAAGATAAACGAAATGTATTATTAGGTTTTAATTGGTTTTGAAACTCCTAGATTCTTTTGAGATTCATTGAACTTTTCAAAGGCATGTTTCAATCTCGAGTGTGCCCTTCAGGTTTTGTGACTGAGATGTCGAGGATCACAAAACAAGGTGTGAATAACCATGCAAATATACTTGGTACCCTTAATATTTACCCCTCAATCGATGTGCCCGTTAACCACACACGCTTCACCGATACTATGATAAACATTAAGTTACCCTTTGCCTACCTTGTTAAATCAAGCTAGTGTGTCGGTTAACCACACACGCTCCACTAACTGACTTAAGCAAAGTGCAAAGTGTAATTTCATGGGTTAGCACCAAATTCACATTTTCCTAAGTAACTAAGATTGGGTATTATTAAGAGTTTAGTTACTTAGTATTTATCATTAATACTTTTAATGAAGGGAGAATTATAGTCCTTGTCCTTCCCGTTCGGCTAACGACCCTCCACCGGTCAAGGAAGCGGTGGGTGAGAGTAGACACCCATTAAACTGTCATTTTATAGGCAGTAACCTTATACCCCCCTTATAGACCGGCTTCGTGAATGAGGCCTACTATTGGTAAGACGACTTGCTCTTATACATATAATATATTAAACTTTTAATATTATAATAGTATAAGGGTGTATTTTAGACATTTAAAATACTTGGTGGTTTAATCTATTAATTAAACTAAACTTTTAATTTAATTAAACTCAAACCATATCTTTATTTATGGATTTAATAATACTCTTTTAATTAAACGCTTTAATTAACTATTAATAAAGTCCATAAGAGTTAATTTGAATTATTCAATAAAACATCATAATTCCAATTATTAAATTCAAAATTAAAACCATTTAATTAATTGTTTAAGTTATGAACCCAAAAGTTTTAGAATTCAATTCTTTTTTTTTCATAAAAAGCTTTTTCCAAATTCCAAAACTTGAGGGCAAGTTTTGTAACTCTTGAAAACCTTTGGATTCCATAACTTATGGAGTTAAATACTTGTTTTATGATGAAACTTTTCATGTTCCATAACTTAAGAACAAGTTATGGAATTCTTTAAAACATTAACTCCAAATTTTGTAACTCCATAAAAACTTTAAATCAATTTTTTTTTAAAACAACTTTCATATCCATAACTTATGGAGGTTTCAAAACACTTAAGATCACAACTTTAAAAAAAACTTTTGAGCTCTAAAATTTTATGACAAAATTTGTAACTCCTTAAAACATTTAGATCAAACTTTTAAAACTAATAAAATAATCATATCATTTTATCTTTTACTAAATTTGACCTAATTCAACTCATATAGAAAATGATTCAAATTTTACAAATAATTAGTTTTTTCACACAACAAGTAATTATCTTAAAATTTGACAAACGTCATGTTTTTTTTCCTTTTTTTTCAACTTGAAAATAAAACATTTGCATCAATATAACAGAAAATAATCCATGGCTTTGATACCACTGTTGTGTTTTGAGCATTCTAACACTCCTATGGTGTACATGCAACCCTATAAACCTTGGATCTATGTTTTCTCTATTATACATGCAAATATTAAATATTCCAAGGTTTCATCCTAACTAGCATATTATGAAGCACCTATACTACAAAGTTCTAGTTAGATGACATACCTTTTGATGTAGCTTGATGTCTTCAAGCTTTAAGAGCTTAGCCCCAATAGTGTGGAAGCCTCAAATGGAATCACAAATCACCAAAACACCTTGGAAGAACTTGAGAGAATATGTATGCACACTAAAATTGGCCCACTCTTATTTTCACACACTTGTCCAATTTTGTGAGCCAAGGACCCCTTTATATATTATGGAGGATTAGGGTTACATCCATGTAAACCCTAATACCCATGACCTTTCATTTACATAGGATCCATGGGTTAAAAGCTCCATGGACCATCCATGAAAGCTTAGCCCAACCTAAATGAACTTGGCCCATTCCATATATATAAGAGTCCATATTTAATTAGTTCTTTTTGATCACTTAATTAATTCTAAATTAATTCTTGATCAATACTAATTAAATAATATGATTCCATATTAATATATTAGAACTTATAATATATTAATATAAATCATAAATATACTATTCTCAAATGACTATCCATATAAATTGTGCCGGTGAAGTGCAACCCAAATGGACCATGCCGGGTCGGGTCAAGTACATACCAAATATAGTTATGGACTTAGACATTAATCCAACAACCTCATCATGCAGGATCTCCCGGATCCTGTCATCCATCTCATCTGGCCTCATCTGGCCGATAGTCACGGGCGCTGTCGGCGCCTCCTGTCCGCCCTCTCCTGATCCTGACCCGGATCCAGTCACGAATCGTCGTGTAACCACCATGCTGTAAACATACCAAAAAGATATCAGATATTCCATATAACAATCCGGGAACCAACTCCCAATCAAAACCCTAGGGGTTGTGACTTCCTTGCTACGCGTACGGGTCCTGTGCTTTCAGTAGTACGGGCCCATACTACCTTCCACACCTACCCATATTTGTCTCAAGTATCATCACAACGCCCTAAAACTATACATAAGCATGGCGTGCGCTCAGTCCTCACTCCTAGAGGAAGGCTAAATGTCTCATAACCGGCAGACTCATCCCAAACAACCTACCCATCCATGAAACTTCCACCAACCCAGCACTCGTGTATGCTAACCATACATAACGCTGGACCCTATAGACTTTCGCATACATGATCCTACCCTAAGCCCTTCATCAGACAAGAACAAGAAATAAGGCCAAACCAAACATTCTCAGGCTATAAGATCTTAATTATGTACGACCATGATGCATACACTAAGCAACCACAGTAATGATGTCAATTTCATATAAGAAAAACCCTAGGCTACCAGGCATCATATAATCAGACAATTCTATCATGCAATTCCTGAAGATCCCTAGCCTAGTACTAGCATGTTGTTTTAACATATCATGTAATCAAATAATCCGTAAGGTATTTTGGGGTCTATCCGCGAGCTCCGGCTGACCGTACACTTGCATCCTCCTTTATTATTTTGAAAACATTTTACTAAATCGTTTTAAAACCTTGTCCTCAGTTTGAGACTGGAGACACGCGAGTGTTTCCTCAAATTCACTCAAACCAAGGCTCTGATACCAAATTGTAACATCCGTAAAAATCATGCAAAATTTAAACTTTTAAAAACATTTAAAAACCCATGATTATTACAAAACTTGTTTTCAAAATAGTATATCGTCAGAGTATCCCAGAATCAAAACATAAAATCAAAAAGTGTGAGGAGCAGTACGATTACGCATTCGCCTTCCCGCGATCATCAGAAGTACCTGAAACAATAATCGATAAATGTAAGCTCGAAGGCTTAGTGAGTTACCCCCAAAATACCAACGCCATATAATCATAACCATATCACATAAACATATAAGCAAACAGCATGCATAATGAGCAATCAGTATGACTGGACCGAATCCCGGTCCTCAGTCTATCTGGACCGCTCTCCGAGCCCTCGGCACGTCTGGACCACCCTCCTCGGGGCCTTCAGCTTATCCGGACCGCTCGCTGGGCATTCGGCCTGACTAGATTTGCCCGGCCCGGGCCTGCAGTCTACCCGGTCCGCCCAGGGTGTCTTGGCCTACTGCACACATCAGGACCTGCCACCCTTTTCCCCAAACCAATAAACATGTGCACATAAATATCATACGCTAGCATGCAATAACAAATAGTCATACAGATCTAGCAGATCACTGTCGTGGCAACCATCCCATAACCAGGATACCGATCAAACCAATCTCTAATATAACAACCATCCTACAACCAGGATATCAATCTAACAGATTACTAGCATAGTAACCATCCTAAAACTAGGATGAAATCTAACAGACCAATAACATAACAACCATCCAAAACCAGGATGTAAATCATAAAGGGTCGGCCTTGGTGCCGTAGACCCTGTTGATATAGTGAGGAGAACTCACCTCACAAATGTCGCACTGAAGTGATAAGCTCAAACTCTCAAATCACCGACACGAACTCCACCACCTATAGTTACCATAAAACCATTTCCATAAATTTCCAAATAACCAAAATACCCCCAGAGGTCAAACTGGTCAACCATTGGTCCAAGTCAAAGTCAACGGTCCAAGTCAAGAGTCCATGTTGACCCAACTCGTCAAGTGCAGCTAGCAACTCGTCGCGTTCCTTAAGAGTTCAGAAGGTCATAAAACCCTCACTGACTCGCCGAGTTTCCGACCAACTCGTCGAGTTTATGCGTGTCCAGAAGTCGGGGAAACCCTAACTGACTCGTCGAGTCCTCTGCTGACTCGACGAGTCCATGCAGAAACCAAACAATGGGAAAACCCTTCCTAACTCGTCGAGTCCCTTATCCGACTCGTCGAGTTCATAAAGTCCATTTCTTGTCTAGATTATTTTGAGCCATTCCAAAGCTCCAAATAGTAGATCTAGCCTCCTAGGGCCTAGTTATCACGTAAAGTTGCAAACTTTACGTGCATGCAAAGTCTCAAGAGTCAAAACCAAGCTAAAGAAGAAGTTTAAGACAATAGAAGGGCCATAGCTTGACAAAGGCTGAGACTTTATGACAATAAGGGGCTAAAGGGGTCCAGATCTGAAGTTGCAACCTCAGATCTTGCCCCAAATCCGAAATACCACCATAATACCCTAAAAAGGGTTCTAAACCCATGAAACAAGAGATCTATCTAATGGAAAGCCAAGGTAACAACTTGTTACCTTCCAAGTGATGCTGAGATGAAGTAGAACTCGGATCCACAGCCTTCCTCTTGTTCCAAGCTTGAGTACTTCAAGATCTTCCTTCCACACTTCACCACAAGGCTTAATATCACACAAAAAGAGAGAAAACGGTGATTTATGGTTTTTGGACTCACAAGGGCTGTAAGGGGGAGGCTAAGGGGCAAAGGATCCTTTAAATAGGGTGCAAAACCCCGGGGATTAGGGTTTCTCTTTCCATCTACAACTTGCCGAGTCCGTCTTCCGACTCGTCGAGTCCGTCACTTAAGACCCGCAACCAAAACTGTGCCTACTCGACAAGTCAGGGCATCCAACGCGTCGAGTCGACCTTTTTCAATGGAAATATAAGACTAACAGTTGTACCTGAGAGTTGGGGTGTTACAATGAGGCTCATGATGTGAGCTCAGTCCAAATCCGAACATCTGGAAATAATCTGTCTAATAAACTTTTATGTGATAATTACTTGCTATACTTATCCTCCAAATCCGATTTTGTTGTATCTATGATGATAAAATAAAATCCTAGAAGTTAGGAGATAAGTATTTGACTTGATTAATTGTTTTGTTGATTAATATGATTGATTTTTTTAAGTGTATAAATAATAAATATAGATATTAATTAAACTTAATAATTAATGTCAAATATTATTTGGTTTATTTTATAAATCATTATAAACCTAGTATTTTGAAAAGTATAAAATACATCCTTATGGATCTTATTATTAATTTAATCAAGTAATTAATTAAAAATGATTAATAAATCCATAAAATGGTTTAAATTTAACTAAATTAAAAGTTTAATTTATTAAAAGATTAAACCCTTGGAATTTTAAAATGTTTTAAAATACGCCTTATACTATGTATATATAATTAAAGGTTTAATATATATTATATGTATAAGAAAATTCAGTCAAATCGCTAACACGCCTCTTTCATGAAACCATGCTATAAAGAGGGTATAAGGAAACGGCCTATAAAATGGCTCTTGAATGGGTGTCCACTCTCACCCACCGCTCTCCTGTGTGGTGGAGGGTCGTTAGCCGAACGAAATTGATAGGACATAATAAGTATAATGATATAAAGTAACTAAACTATTTTCTAAAATCTCACTCTTAGTTACTTTAGGAAAATGTGAGTTTGTATGCTAATCCATGAAATTGCACATTACACTTTATAAGTCGTTAGTGGAGCGTGTGTAGTTAACCGACACACGGATGGGGGACTAATAAAGAGTGGTAGTGGGTGTCTCGAAAATTATCTTTGATTAATGATTAATGGAGCGTGTGTGGTTAACCGACACATTAAAACGAGATGATAAATGACATCAAGAGTATCAAGCTAATTTGCATGGTTATTCACATCTCGTTTGTGATCATCGACATCCCAGTCACAAAAGCGAGAGCATAATATGAGATTAAACATGCTATTGATTAGATTCAATGAATCTGAAATGATCTAGGAGTTTCATAAGATTGAAACTAGTAAAAGTCTTACCTACCTAAAATAGATTCAAATTTGATTACGACATCCCTCTTCAAAGTTCAAATCAAAAATATGGATCCTAGCCTAAATTTAAATTTATGGGTTAATAATTAAGGATTAAAATCAACTAACTTGAATTCTCTTTTCTCCCTTCATAGATGTCAAGTCAAGACAACAATGGTCTTCCTTATTCTTTTGGAAATGGTTTTCCTATTCCTTATGAAGATGATATTCCACTATCAGATTAAGGTGAAAATGCTTTCTCTTCTTCGGGAAATGGTATAATTGGACGTCATGCTTCTCCAAATCTTCCTCATCCTCCTCCAGTGACTCTCCCCATGTCATGTTTTCCTCGAGTTGAAAGATACAAAACTACTCAAGCCCTATTGGCATGTAAACATCAAGATGGAAATTCTGTGTGTACGCATGTTCTGAAAATGAAATCATACGTTGACAAATTGGATAGATTGGGTGTTGTTTTCCAAAGGGAGCAGAACATTGATTTGGTTCTACTTTCGCTTCCTAAGTCATATGAACAATTCATTGAGAACTTTTATATGAGTGACCTCGATGTGACCCTAATTGACCTGACACATGTTGATTGTTGTTGAAGCAGAAATGCTTAAGAGCACAAGTGAAGCAAAAGTGTTTGAAGGATTTAATTCTAAAGTTTCCATGGACATTGACAATGGTGACAATGGTGGTCCAAAAAAGATTTCTCTTCCCAATGGAAAGGGATTGACCAAGGTTAAACTTTTTGATCGTATGGTAAAGAGAAAGGCTAGTTCTGAGATAGTTCCATGTGTTATCCCGATAGAGTCTATATGTTTCTATTTCTAATTGAAGGGACATTGGTTGCGATGCTGACCAGACTACCTGAAAGATCTTAGAGATGGTAAAGTCAAGTCGTGTGACTCTACTTCAGGTACACCCATTATCTAAATCCATTATTTTAACAAGTTCCTATTCATAGATTCTTAATACATGATGTGATGATCACATTTTGATGTTTTGTAGGATCTAAGAGAAAGAATGAAGCTTAAGAAGAGTAAGTTGAATCTGATCGTGAGAAATAGATTTTGGTCGCATGGTTTGATGATCAGATTTTGGAAGCTACTACTTAGGAGTTATGATAATTTAATAGATTGCTTAGGAAATGTCTAGAAACATTGTTTTCATTTTTGCATTGTAAGGAAAAGTTCCAAAATTTTCATTTATTATCAATAAAAGTGAAATTTCGGTTTATTTGGTTGGTTTACTTTATATTTCCTTACAATAGCATTTATGAAAGTGTTGGTTATATTTCTATTATTAGCAATGTTAATTGTGGATTTGATTCTTATTGTTTCACTTGTGGTAATGTCATAATTGACTAAGTGATAAAAAAATTCTCATCACCCAAGTTTAATTGGATAGAAACTTGGAGTCATGCAATTTGAATTGCGTGATGTATGAGAATCTTGATCGTTGGAAAATTATGACTAATTCATTGATCACACGTTTAGGTGAATCAAAGTGAAGGACTAATGGATCTAGTACATGTTGACATGGACTATTCAGATCCACCACAAAGGACGATAACTCTAGTCGTCATGATTTACTGATGTTTCAGCAGATATGGTTGTGTTTATATGATTAAGCATGATTCTAAAACTTTGAAAATATTCAAAGAATAGGATAACGAATAAGAAGAATCTATTAGGCAGAAAGATGAAAGTTTCACCAATCTGAAAGGAAAGGAGAATACTTTAGTATCGTGTTTTGTTTGACTAAGAAAAGGAATCGGATCTTGTTGAAATGGTTCAATCGAGAGATCAGGCATACTTCGTTTCTAATCAAGTTTTAGAGCCATGCTCTAGTTACTACACATCGTATCTCGGAACTCATCTTATGCTAAGTAGGTTTATAACACCTCATGAAATATGGAGTAATAATGTTTTCTTACTCTAGCTCATTTGGAATTGGAAGTTGTGATTTTTTGGTTAAAACTAATGATAAACTAAGACAAATTCCATGATGTGTTTTTTTTCAGGAATCCACACTAACTTTTGAACATTTTTTTTATTTTGTCAAGGATTGTTCCTTGAGAGAAACTTATATGTAAAGAAGTCAGTAGGAGTCTTATTGATCTTGAGAGTTTTAGGAGTCAATCGAGAATAAACCTTTTAGTTATCACTAGCACACGACCTCAGGTTGATAACCTATCGTGTTAAGTTAACACGTTCTTGTTTATGTGTACCTTCCATTTGATTTGGTGATGCTTATGAGTTCTATGGTTCTTTTTTGACTGCTAAAGCAAAGCACGTTGGTCAGTGAAAGTACATTGATCAATATGGGCGAGCTGCTTAACAACACGGAAGCACTGGTAGGCCCTTGTGCTACCAGAGGGTAAGAAATTGAGAATAAGCAAAGTTTAGTCCATGAAGGAAAGTTAAATTTGAATGTGGTTTTGTCATAAACCTTATCTTATGATTGTAGGTTGGAAATGATAGATTCACATGGATCGGAACATGTACACCATAAAATCTAGGTGGCAAAAGGTTTCTCTCTAATCCATGAGAATGATTATGAGGAAACACTTTCGCTAGTAGATTTTAAAAGATCTGATAAATATCATTATGGTTAGTAGTTGTGATAAATGCATTCTCAAATTCGCAATATGATTACGGCATCCCTTTTCATAGTTCGAATTGTGAGAAATGGCAAGGAATTGTTTGAACTTTTAGGGCATATAGCTATAAGTTTTGAAAGGGTTTAAACACATACACACATATGTTATCTAAGGAAGGTGTATAAGCTTAAGAAGTCTGGTTGGAGACTTATTAAAGCATCACATATAAAAAAATTTCACTTTAGTAAAAAATCAAGAGTATTGATTTCTAGAAGTCCAGTTGATTTTTGGGTACATGTCAAAGCTAGTGGGAGCATAATTGTTATGCTAATGAGAGTACAACTGTTATGCTAAGTGTTGCAAGTTGACAATACTATTTGTAAGGAACAAAATTTTCAATTTGCAAGTTGCAAACTTTGGAAATTGTTTCGCTATAGGGAGAGGGCACTCATACTTCATTTCAAATCTAAAGGTTTAGATTGAAGGATTTAGTGGAACTTAGGTGTTGTTTGTTTTTTGTCTGCAGATCTTCTTGACCTCTTCTGTCTGCACCGCGCAGACCACACGCAGACATTAGGCTTCGCAGACTGTTTGTTTTTTTGAAGACTGCAGACCTAAAAAGGTCTGCGTGTCCTCTTCTTGGCGCAGATGTGGACAAGAGTCTTCAAACCTATTCAAACATATTCTAGCCTAAAAAACACATATATCTTAGATTTTTTTCTATTTTGTTTTTAACTTAGATCTATTCCAACTTTATATATGAAATGATTTGAAAAAAAAAAAAAGTTACAATACTTAAAGAAAAAATGTTCGACGACACAATCATGATTTTTGTGACAAATTTATAAATAAAAATTTAATTACAATAATGGTTGTTAGAGCTGTTTATATAGATATGAAAAAAAAATGTAATATTGTCTTATATTTTTGGGAAATCTCCAGAAAAGTCCTAAGATTTTACCCTAATTTATGAAAAAAAAAGTCATAAACTAAATTTTGTTTTCGAAAAAGCATGAATTACCGGTAAAAATGGTGATTTTACCCATATTTCCCAGTTTACCGGTTTCATTACTTTCATGTTTCATTAAAGTCCCATTATTTTACCCAATTTTACGAATAAGTCCCAAACTAAAATTTAGTGACGATTTGGCCATTTTCTCTATGTAACATACATTTTACCGGTTTCATTGCTGACTCGGACGTCTAGTCATTAAATGAGATGATGAGATGGATATGTTGAGTTATATAATGCTAGGTTTAGCATAAAACTTGATATCCTGATGTATTATATATTTTTTTGGAACATAAAATGCATCCAACGAAGACTATAATAATTATATAAACTAGCAACAACTGCGTTATTTTTTACGTTAATAAGAAATATCAAATTGTCTATCTAATCTTATGTAACACAATATATCCATCTCATCAGATATCAACTCATTTTTTGCCCTTTTTTCCTGGAAACACACATTTTATTGGTTTCATTGTGGACCTAGATACATAGTCATAAATGAGTCGATGAGATGGATATCAAATTTTACAGTAAATGTAGCATTATATAACCCATCGTATCCATCTTATCAGCTAATTTAATGACTAGGTGTCTATGTCAGCAATGAAACCGATAAAATGTATGTTATATTAAGAAAAGGGCTAAATCATCACTAAATTTTATTTTGGGACTTATTCGCAAATTGGGGTAAAATAATGGGACTTTAGTGAAACATGTAAGTAATAAAACCGGTAAACCGGAAAAACGGGGTCAAATCGTCATTTTTACCGGTAATTCATGCTTTTTCGTAAACAAATTTTAGTTTGGGACTTTTTCGTAAATTAGGATAAAATTTTAGGACTTTTCTGGAGATTTCCTTATATTTTTTGTGTCAAATTTTATAAAACATTATTTAATGCTATATCATTCATTTCTTGGAATAAATATTTATGGCCAGTTTTTAATTGATTTAATTGAAAATGTAAAATGAAATTTTTGAAAATTTCATTTAAAATAAAAGTTTCTTTTCATCCATTTTACATGTTAATTTCTTTTATTCTTAATTACAATGTTTAGGTATATCTTTGCGACCAAAATTTATTAGTTTTTATCAAATATATACGTTAATTCGTACCATTTTATTTTTACTTTTTATACAATAATAAAAGTCGATCTACATTTGTTAATTATCTATAATAAAATCATAAAATTATTGAAAAACTCTTTTAAGGTTAAAAAAAATCGGTTTAATTAGATTTTAGTTTATTCTAGCAGCTTGCAGATGTTAAAAAACAAACAATCTTCTTCTTTCCGACTGCAGACGTTTGGTCCACCTCTTCTACTGCAGATGTGGTCCGCAAACTGCAGACATTTTAGCTCAGAAAAAACAAACAACACCTTTATCTTGGACATATATGAATATCATGTTGAAATGATTCAACACGGGAAATTCAATATATGGAAATATTGTAGCAAGAGATACAAGGTCTTTATGTAAGACATAATGAATTGATTTCATATGTTATAATATTCACTTGTTCTCATGCATTGAGAGGAAAAAAAGACTAGAACTTTGTGTGACTAAAGGTTGTTAAAAAACTGTCAAGAACATTATGAGGTTTACTGAAGATTGGTTGCTTGTGGATAGTTGGAAGTATAGTATTATTTGGAAGGACCATAGTGACATGTTTTAGATTGAGATGATTCTTGATCAGAATTGATGGCCATATGGGAATATGGAAGTGTTTCCATAATGGGAGTTGAAATCTATATGTGAATTGGAAACTTTAATGCAATGAAGGTTATCAAGGAGTGTATCTTGAATTTGAGACTTCATCACCATGGAGGTATGGAATTGTTTTTATTAACAATGTTCCAATGGAGCATTTTGTAATATTGTTGGCTAAGTCTTGGTGACTTTGACGCCATGACATCACAAACGGACATTGCATGTAAGGTTGGAATTCTAACACTTTTAGTAGTGACAAGAATTTGGAATTGTGAAATGATCATCATTAGAATAATGTCCAGTCGATCTGTTCACAAAGGAAGGACCATAGAGAGGCATAATATGCATGTTCATGACATGGCATAATTGATACTTAATTCAAGTGGTTAGTTGATTACTCGAAACATTATACAATGAATAAAGTCTTAATTAATCCGGTGATTAAATAATAAGAGTTTTATTTATATTCGGTATTTTTGAGGCCATAGCTAATTAGGTTATTATTGTGTCTCACTTTGCATGTTTTACTTCCTGGATAATTTGATTATTCGAAATTCGACAGTCGCTCGTACTTTTGGAAGTAAATAGCGAATTAAGATTGTCATGAATTAAATTGTAGATTGTCTATGGAGATTAGACATAACAATAGTTTTGCTGCAATGTTCATGAGTACTTAGTAATGGGGATTTTAAGTATTGGATAAACCCACACTCAGAGAATTACTTCATGGATTTTATCACGAGTGATTCTGAGCTGACAATATCTTATATTCTTGAAACAGAGATATATGAGTTGTTGTTTACAAGTCAGATATGCATTGATAATACGTAAACGCATCAGTAACTTGATGTTATAAAAAGTATTGGTGTGCATGATTTCATGAGTAAATAGAACAAGCATATCAGTCAAAGTTTATTCGTTCCTTTTGCCCTAATGGGAAAAGCGATATCTTTGGCCCCCTTAGTGATTTGAGGTCGCCATCTGGAGTGTTTGGCCCGTTGGCCGAGCCCAAACTAAATTGATGTGTTTAATTAACAGTTTGAATTTAGTCGTCATGAATCGAGAAATCGGGAAATAGAATTTTGGACAATGAGATTAATTTCAATCCATGTCTCATGTCCATATGATATCTTGTAGAACGTAGGAATATTTGATCACTTATCTTAGGACACGTTACTGAATGGGTGAGAGTTCAACAATGACTTTTGGTAGCTACAATTTGTTGATCAGTTTGGTAGTTATACTGACAATTATGGTTATTAGACTTATCCAAGTGGGAGACTGTTGGATTAGGTGTCTAAGTCCATAACTATAATTGGTATATACTTGAATTGATAGTAGCACAATCCTTTTGGGTTGTCCTTTGGTATATACTTGAATTGATAGTAGCACAATCCTTTTGGGTTGTCCTCAAACCGAGCAATTGAATATGATAGCTTTTAGAGAGAGAGACTGATTTATTAATTTGTTATATGGCTAATAAATTAATTAGAAATCAAAATAAATAATTTGTTAATATATAATGAGAATAATATATTAATTGGAAATAGTATTATTTAATTAATAATTAATCAGAAATTAATTGGAATTAATTTTGAGATTAATTGGATTAATTAAAAGTGCATGGTCTGTTTGGTTATTTATTGAAAGTTGAGGAAAAGAGCCCATGGACCTCATTGGATGAGGTGGACGAAAATCACTTGGCCAAGCCCAAGGAGTTTTCTTCCAAGCCCTTGAATGAGGAGGGAATGGGCTGCTTGGTCCCCAAGCAAAGGGATTAGGGTTTCCTCCTTAAACCCTAGCTTTGGAACTAAGTTAACTCAGTTATATAAAGGACCATACCCTTCATATTTTCGACTCCTTTCCCTAAGAAGATATGGCCGAAATTTCCACCTCTCTCTCTCTCTCTCTCTTCAAGCTCCTTGGTTGCTAGGGTTTGGGTGTGAACCATCAGATGCACGACATTTGTGGTGCTTGAAGAATTCAAGATTGTTTGCTATAACAATCTTCAAGGTAAGTTTCTTGTTCTTATGAATTAGTTTTTCATAGGAAAGTTTTGTAGGTTGATAATTCTTAGTATGTTGTCTATATGTGAAAGACATAGATCCTTATTAGGTTGCATGTGCCCTAATCATTTAATTGTTTAAATGTTTTTCCGCTTAGAGCATTGTAGTTGTAACCCTGATAACCCATCATTATCATGCGATATGATCTGAAGTAAATTGGAATCAACAGTAGAGTAGAACCAAGACTTGACACGAGAGTCAATGGAGTCCCAATCTTCATCATCATCACTGATTAGTTTCGATTTTCCAGTGATATGTCCCATAACTTTGGCACCTTTACAAATATCATTAAAAATTCTTCGCCAACGTTTGTATTTTAACCCGTCCACACTCAGTTTGAAACTGAACTAATTATAAACATTAGTGACCGCATAGACCAGGGTTTGAGCGGTGGGAACAGTGGTGGAAGACGAGGACGGGATGGGGATAATTCCAAAAAAAAATAATAACTTGTGAAATAAAAGAGAACAGAATAATAATGGAAAGCTTACATCATGTAAAAGGATTGTAGGCGTATGGAGTACTGATCCTTGAACACCGGATGAAGATGACGATATCAGAACAAAACATAGATAGATGATCGACTGGTGATGTTTGTTCAACAGATACAAGATCACAAGTGGGTGGAGGCAGCAGACAGAATGAACCCAATAAGTAGCGATGATGAACTTAATATTCTTGGAACGCAAGCAGGGTAAGGTTACGATGCTTATGCATGATCTGCTGGAACAAAAACTTGAAAGACACCATAAAAAAATCGTATGTATCAATGTGGAGGGATACGGATGCATCTTGATACCATGTTTGATAGTGAAAATACCCGTTAGGGTTTCTGTGTATTCCATCTGTATAAATAGTACAATCGAATATACAATATTTACAATAAGGACCCTATATTATACAAGATAAATAAATAAACATAAACTAACAGTGATCATCAAAATAATAACAATACTATTCACTGTAAACTTGCGCGAATAAATAGATCGGGTTCAAAAGTCGATCTGAGTCCAAACTGAGTTGCAATATGATAGTTGCCTTATTCCGGATTTTACAAATAAATAGAGGACCACATAAACGATCTTGGGTTGCAAATCACCCATTTTAGATTACGTTGTTAAATATGTAAACAAACAAAACCTTACTCATTTTTAATAATCCTGAAAATCATATTATGAAATAGCCCGTTTGAGGTTTTCAGCCATATGGTTTCGACCAAACTCTGTTTGGACCCAATTTGGTTAAGCCTGAGATCAGCCTTTCATTAGCCCTAAATACGTGAGACTGCTATAAAGGATTTCCTAGAAATAGTTAGTTGTGAGATCACTAATAAATACAATTAAGGTATAATTACTGTTATGGAAGTAAAAATCCGTTCGGCTAAAGGTGTACTTATTTCGTCCTAATTAATATATCGCAAAAATTAATGTTTTAAAAATTACACAAAGTGATGGGCAAATTGTATGAATGGAACAAAGGTAGTCCTAAATAAAATTAAATGCATATGCGTTGAACGTTTTATTAAATTATTATATTTCAATTGTAACTCTAGGTGATAGTTTTAATATATTAACCAAACAATTAGTCTAGTTGGTCAAATTTTATTTCAAACGTGTCAAATGAGTAAGATAAAAGAATTTGTTAAAAATTAAAGGCATCCAATGATCCAAAGTTGTATAAAATGTTCTTAATGTATGTAACCATCGAATTTATTTTTTCAACAAAAAATATTCACAATATATTAATAATTTATATAAGTTAAAGGCATCCAAAGTCGCCTAAAGTGTTTTAATGTATGTAAACATCAAACTTGTTTTTTCAACAAAAAATGTATACAATATATTAATGATTTATATAAAACTGAAGGTATCCAAAGTCACCTAAAGTGATTTTAATGTATGTAACCATGAACTTGATTTTTCAACAAAAACTCTATAATGTATAACATTTATATAAAATTAAAGGCATCCAAAGTGGCCTAAAGTGTTTGTAAGTAAATTGTGACGCCCACAATTTAAAGTTAGAAGTTTTAAAAATAATCTTTTTAAAATTAGATTAAAATAAATAATATAGAGAATTTAATAATTTAAAGTTAGTTAATTCAAAATAATTAAATTAAAGCTTAATTTTTTTGAACTGCAAATCCAATCAGCTCCTAAACTACTTCTTAAATCCACTTATGCTCACAACAATATTTGAACCTTCGAAATATTGGAAATTAAGGAGTGATATTTGAATAAATTCATTAGGGTATCAACTTAATTATAAGAATTTTATCATTTAAGGTTAAATTATAAGATAGGAGACTAGAAATATTGTCACAACCCCGGTCGTCGGCGGAAACGCCGAGGTGCGCGACGTAAACCAGTAATCACAGTTATTGAACGTATATTGAATAATACAAATATAATATTCTATTGTTACCGAAATAGAAATTACATTGACAAGATCATTGCTAAATCAAGACACACGCCTAACAATTCGGCGTTTACAATGGTATAATAAAAATAACTGAGAGCCTTCGGAGCGAACACTTCCGACCTCTTAAATAACATGAGAATACATGCATTTAAAGTACGTCAACAAAATTGTTGGTGAGTTCTACAGGTTTTGACTTCATATATATATATATATA
Organism: Lactuca virosa; assembly: GCF_052849685.1. Taxonomy (NCBI): domain Eukaryota; kingdom Viridiplantae; phylum Streptophyta; class Magnoliopsida; order Asterales; family Asteraceae; genus Lactuca; species Lactuca virosa. The sequence continues at coordinate 91,558,423 of NC_136426.1, forward strand.
TATATATATATATATATATATATATATATATATATATATATATATATATATGGGAAAAGTGAATATAAATTACAACCCCACCTAAGTTTAGGTACTAAACCTCATAAAAATACGCCGTGTTACTATATAATGATTGTGGTTAGGGGACTCGCGTTTAACACTTGAAGATGTAGATTCAAGATCGACGCAATAGTTTTGATAAGGAAGTAAGAATATTGATTATCTTCGACCTCATGACAGTGAAAAAAAGTGATGTTCACTAGGGTGAAGTAATAAACGATAGTGGAGGAAAGAAAATACGGATGGTAAAACGATAATAGAGGAAATAAATGTTATCGAGGATGGTATATTTAACAAGTGAAACCAAATCGGGTATATTCATTAAGTTAAAACAACATAATTTAGAGGTTTATTACTCAAGCTTAGGTGAGGTTGTAATGTATATTTCCTATCCTATATATATATATATATATATATATATATATATATATATATATATATATTGTACGGAAAGAGTTGCGTATATAAAATGGCAATCTTCTTTTATTTTTCAAGACAACAAAATAACCATTTTTTCCTTTTTCGAACTTTATTTATCTGTCACGTGATTCGTATAAGAATTAATGGTTAAATAGATTTTTGGATCCCCAAGTTATCATATGTTAAATATTACTAATGGTTTGTATATCAGTTAGTTTGAAATCTATGGGATATCAGTAAGGTAAACTTCTCTTACTTTCCTTAATTCTTGACCATATTATACTAATGGTTACTTTGAAAGCCAACGGGGTATCAATAAGGTAAAATCCTCTTACTTTCCTTGATTCTTTACTAATGGTTACTTTGAAAGCTAATGGGGGTATCAGTAAGGTAAACTCCTCTTACTTTCCTTGATTCTTTCCCGAATCGTACTAATGTGTACTTTGAAAGCCAATGGGGTATCAGTATGGCAACTCCTCGTACTTTCCTTGATTCTTTACCGAATTGTACTAATGGTTACTTTGAAAGCCAATGGGGTATCAGTAAGGTAAACTCCTCTTACTTTCTTTGATTCTTTATCGAATCGTGGGGTAATTGGTTCCTGAATGGAAACTGTTCTGATTTCCATACAATATTGGGGTTTCCAGGTTTATTCATTGATTTATAACCGAACTTATGACACCACACTCTGCACCGACACCTTAATAGGGCTTGCTCGAGCCATTCACCTTAGGATAACACAAGGTAATGTTCAAATGGTACTAACGTCAACGACAAAAACCCGTCTCGCCAGACGTAGTTGTAGCTAGCAACTCTCAGACGGGCGCTCCAACCATATAAGGTCATTAATGTAAGACTTATACTTGTCGTTAGTCGTTCTCTGCGGATTAACGGTTATAATCGGGAGGGTTTTTACCAATTAACTTTACGGTATTGGACTTACCCTATAAAATGATTCATATTAGGATACCCGGATGTAGTAGGTTCTAACGATGAACGTAGATATCCTAGCTCTGACATTCGTTGTTAGTATTTCACTAAAATATTATAATCGTTTGTTGTTTAGGGAAACAACATTCGGTAATGCCAACCACTTTTGGAATTTATATATTAGTCGTATTTTAATATCGCATTATTAATATGATTAGTCATAATAATTTCTTATTCGACTTTACTTAAAACTCACGGTTTTAATATCATATAATTTCCGTCAACGACATAGTACGACATTTATTTTTTTGGGTAAACGACATTTCACATGATAATCACAGAGTTTTCATTTCCAACTGTCTTTTTATACCGCCATGGGTCAAATATACAATAACTCATTATATATATATATATATATATATATATATATATATATATATATATATATAGAGAGAGAGAGAGAGAGAGAGAGAGAGAGAGAGCTAGGTTCAAATGTTTCTAGCAACTATTGTGTGCATATATGCACCAATGAGAATTCAGGAAATAATAAATCATTAAATAAATTAAAAAAAGGTATAATTGTAAACTTAGTATATCTAATTATGGTAAAAAAATAATAAATCATTTAATTCCTCCTTTAAATAATGGAAATCAGTTTAAAACCCTAGATATCACCCTCTTTTTCGTCTGCATCGAACATCGCCTCCTCCTCCAGCGAACATCGTTCCCTCCATCGGCTCTCTCCTTCGACGACAGGAAACCTCGGAGGAAGGATGTCGATGTTGTGAACAGTAAGACGATTTCCACTCCTCCCATCCTTAATTTCAATTTAATCCCTTTATTGGCAATTTAGGCCATCCCCGAGATCAGCCTCCTTAAATCGCCACATGAAACCGACAACCCTAACCCTAACCCGCCGTCACCATGACAGCCAAATCGCATAATTGTCAAATTTGTCGAGCATTTGCTCTCTATTCCCACTAATCACCACAGGATTCTCGCCTTACCACCATCAACTACTAGTTTCACCACTATCAGCCACACTTTAAAACAATTTGGATTCTGAATTGGTTCAAGACCCCAAGATGGAGCTCTACAATATGGAATCGCGATTCTTCTCTTTTAAAATCTGGTAATGTTTCTTTTGGGGTTATAATGTTAGTATATAATTTAGTTGTTTTATAGCCTTTCTACTTACAACTATTTATATCTGGTAAGTTGTTTTTGTATTCTTTTTTCTACTGTGAATTGAGTCAAAAAAATTTATATGCATTGAATGGACATTTTTTTTTTCAAGTTGGAGGACACTTAAAGATAAATTGTATTGGGAGTTGTAGGGGACAAGTGTCAATCTGCATAGAATTTGCTCTCCAACCTCTCATCTCACCAACATCAGCCTTCACCACTATCAGTCACACCTTTAAACCATTATCTTATCTACTTATTGCATGCCATTTTGCTATCTATGCTTTTTTTTCCTTATTTGTTGGTTTGAAATGCAGGGGAAAAACAAAGGTGAAAGTGGAACAATTAAAGAAAAAGTTTTAGTATGTTCACAATTCTATATTGTCAATAGATCAGTTGGAATTCAGGAAATCATATGACCTGGTAATTTCTCCAACCTTACTTTTTATTTAAAAAAATCATTTAGAATTTCTAAGTCATTCTTAAATATGTAATGTGTTGCTTCTTAAATATATTATTTTTTCTAAGATAATGATGTTTTTTAATGTCAGTAGTTCTTTTGAATTTGGTACTTTAGAATTTGTTTTGTTGGAAGTATCAACAATATCACTGGAAACATGTATTACTGTAAAGACTCGTGATTTGTTTCTTAACACTCTCTTCTAACTTAGATAGGCTCTTAACACAACTTGTAGGTGCAAACAAAGGTGGTTTTTTTACACCTGGTGGGATAGATACTATCTATTTGGACATTTTTTACATTGGAGGGTCTTCTTCCTACTTATTGTTCCCTTACGAAGATGGTTTATATATTCTAATTGTTTTTTTTCTTAGTCACCTTTTGTGTTAACATGATCTTTTCATGCATTTATATTTCAAATGTTTTGTTTGTTGGGTATATTCTTGATGTGTATATTTAATGCACGAGTTTTTTATTTATAATTCCTAATTTATCGCATCTAAACCACACCTTACAGGCAGTGAACCCGATCGGGTATAGTATAGCTTTGATAAGCAAGGGTGTCGAACACAAGGGAACGGTAGTGAATTAATTTAAAATATTTGATTATAGGTTACAAAGCACACGAAAGGAATGTATTATTAAATCTCAAATGAATAACTAAATAGGAAATCTCGATAAACTGACAGGAAGACAAATCTCTTTAGGTACTTTGGTTTAGACAAATTACACCTTAAAAATCATAGACAATTGCACACACAGATTTATTTATTCATGTTTACTGATTTCTAAAATGATTAGATTCACGTTCGCTATTACTAATCCTTTAGCAAACAAATCAATTCAAACAATGATCACTTGATTAAACTAACATGTTTCCTAGTGTTCAGTTCGTATCAAGCAAGACTTGTAATAATAGTTAATCAAATTACTAATTCAATTAACCTCTTGTTGATGGTTCGTCACTCAAGGCTTACACATTAACTTACTTATTTCCTAGTTAACCCTAGTTTCACGTTCACTATTCCTAGGCATATAATCTTGATGGTCATCAAAATCATAAGAGGCAAGCAATTAATCAGACGGTCATACAACTCAATATACTTAATAATTAACAGAAAATAATTGTCATTAACACATAAGGATCTTTTAACAAGCTTGGCAAGATAAATTAAACATAAATAAACAATCCAATATAACAATTAATCCATAAATCAAGGTTTTATCTAATCATAAACTCAAAGCAAATGGTTTTGACACCAAAATCAGAAAGTAAAAACATAGTAGTATCACAGTGGAATGCTAAACATGGTCACGATAACAAACCACATGATTACCGACACGAATCCGCTCTCTAATCCTTCAGATATTCGCTCCTTTCAGCTTAACGGCCTTCCGACCGCCTTCTAGACCCTCAAAACGGCAGTTATGAAGTTTTCTTGTCGCACAAGTCGAAGTGGAATATCATAGATGATGAAAATGGTGGAGTGATATGGGGTATTTATAGTTGAATGGAGATGGAATTAATATGGAATATTAGAGTTGGATTAGAATAAGGAAACTAATGGTGGCTTAGGGATTAAGCAAGTAAAAATAAGGTAAGTGGTGCTTGGGGAATAAGTAACTTGGAGGGAATTTCCGTCCAGCTTTTATGCTTCATCTTCAAGACCGATTTTTTTTAAGATAAATGCCGAATTAGAAAAAAGGCCCTCTCACATAAATCGTAGGAAATTTCGTCTAGTTTTCAAAACATTTTGAATATCACAAATCGGGTTTATGAGTTCAGATATACCCCAAACACTGAAGATGGGTCAATCTGCCAGCAATATCTTTTTTGCGTCTTTTTAGCTCCTTTTTCCTCATTTTGCATTCCCATTTTAACTGTAATTTAATATTTCAAAGCGTATTAAGTATCTTTTAGTTCTAAATAGCATAAAACATAGTATAAAGTAATAAGAAAACATCATAAATATATGCATAAAATAGACGTTATCAATTCTTGATAATACAAATTTTTTAAGAATATTCAAAACCATTCTGCAAGAATAGTTTATTCTGTAAGAATATTATTGTTGTATTCTGATACAATTGTAGTTAATTATTTATATGTTTAATATGCAGTTGTTACAAGTGTATCACTATAAAATATTTGGCAATGAATTTGTGATAGAAATGGCTTGAAGACCAGATGGGAAAGGCTTAAAGAATGAATTAAAGAATGATCACACTCACTGTTTAAGAATGTTGTTATTTTTTAAGAATTACACTTGTTATTCTTTTATAATGTTGTTATTATTCAAAGAATCACAATCATACAATGTAATTATTTGGTATATTATTATTTCAAGAATCGATTTTGTGTATTCTTTCAGATTGTATTTACTAGTTTATGATTGGCATTCTGTCATTCTGACATAATAAAATCGAAAATATATTATGGTTGGCATTCTGTCATTCTGACAGAATAAAATCGAAAAATATATTTACTAGTTTATGGTTGGCATTCTATCATTTTGACAGAATAAAATCGGATTTTTAAATTTGAATTAATTTAAAATATTCAGATTTTTAAAAATAAAGGAATTAATTATCCCTAAAAATCCGAAAATTTCCTTTTTTAATATAGGTTAATTGACTGAAATGCCCTTATGCTGAAATTTGTGTGATTATATGGTACATGTTATCATATTCTAATATCATAGACCATCAGATCATGACCTTTGATTTTATTCCATCCGGTGGTCCAGATCTGTGCATTCTGGCACACAATAGTTAGTAAAAACAAAATAACCTATATATATATATATATATATATATATATATATATATATATATATATATATATATATAATTTATCGGGAAAGCCTTATCATATTTATCGAGCATCTAATACATTCTTTCACTAGCATACAACCCACTATACCATTTCTATAACCACATATATGCATACGTATAAAACCGATTTTTGTGTTACTTTTTAGTTATAGCTAGTTCCACTTATGACTAGTTAATCATAACCTTGTAGTTTTTCCTTATAAACAATATTGACATTACTTTCCGGTATATGATTTATAGAAGTTTGCATCTTGCTTATTTTCATAACGTTATCATGAAGAAAACTTATAGCTTCTCAACTTAACAAATATACATATTTATAAGTTTATGACAAGATTTTCATAATATTTTTAATTCACGTGATTAATAATATACTATATTTCGCAAATAACGACTCTTATTTCGTGAAGTCGATCATATTATTTATTGCAATAAATCCATAACTTAGTAAATTTAATTATATTTTTATAATTGATATAAAAATATATTAATGAATTTTCCATTCATTTTTACATAACCTTATATATTAAAAGTTAAATTTTATAATTTTAACTAATAATTATATAATTTCATAAACTTGGTCTTTCTATCAAATATGACAATGTACTTTCGTTTTATACACGAATAATATTTTTGGTCATTTTTATATTTTTTCATGCTTCCATGAGATACTTTAACTTGTGTTATTATAGCAATCTACTTATAATCTTGTGATTTTTCTTAATAATTATATCCATATTTCACATAAGGTATGAATATATCATCTTTTAACAATCTACTTTAACTTAATAGATTTACCGGTGATTTATCACATTTTTAGATTGCTATTTCATAAACGTTTGACCAATAATAAAGTATGATGCTAATTTGTATATAAAACATGAAAGTCATCAAACTTTAATAAACACACATATATTCTCCCCCAAATATTAAAACTGTAAAAGAGGGTCGTAGAAACTCACATTCGATGCGTGATCTCGATCCAGGTTCATTTTGGTGAACCTTTTCGTGAATAACCGCAAGGTCACTTTTCTTGGACTTTAAAACATTTCCAGGTTTGTGTTGTAATGTTTTAAACTAAAGGGACTTGTTTTTAAATATTTTATATTTAAAAGAAAAGGTTGTTTTGTAATTTATTTTAAACAAGGGACTGTTTTGTGATTATTTTTATCGAAATGGGTTATTTTTTTGAAATGGCTACATCAAATGGAACTTTATTTGATTAAATATCTTAACAGGGGTGGTTTTGGTTTAAAATACAAATGTGGGGGGACCGGTTTTGCCACATTCATCAAATGGAAAAGGGGATCACATGTTCTTATTTGTGCCTGATCGGAGCAAAGGGACGAAGGCAGACGAAGAACGAAACCGGTGAGGAGGGGTTGCCATCCACCTCCGGCGACCCTTCGCGGTCCGTTTCTCGTTGTCGGCGTCCACCAATCAAGGAAGGGGTCTCCGGTCTTTATCTGCTCGAGAAGGGAACGAAGGAAAGTAGAAGTCAATGTTGTCCGATAGTGGTTAAGTAAATCACAAGGAGGGAGAAGGGAGTTGATCTCCGACGAGCTCCCTTGGCTCTTCACTCGTCATCGGTGGTAGCGAGGGAGGTTGCTCCGGCATTTCCTCGTCGGTCTTCTTTTCTTTTTCTGGCTCGATTGACATGAAACACAAAAGGAATTAGGGTGAACGAAATTTGTTGTAGATGGGGTGTTTGGTTTGCTGGGAAATCGATGAGAAGGAAGGAAAACGAGAAAAAGGGGTTATTGCCCTCTTGACTATCGGCAAACCCCACCTCCGGTTAAGGTTCTCTTAATCGAAGCTGAAGAAGAAAGAGGGATGGGAGAAACATATCTGCACCATTATTTCAGGGGGTGTCTTGGGGCTTGCTTGTTGGTAAGAAGGAGAAGGGGTGGTGGCTGGAACGGATTCAGCAGCCTCCATCTTCTGTTTCGTTTTTCCGGTGAAACAAGCGAAAGATGAAAGAGATTGAGAGGAAGAAGATGTAAAGGAAGGTGAGAACGAGTGAAACAACAAAAAGGACCGATCTTAATAAGATTTCTTGGGAGATTTTTGGTTGATTCTAAATGATTTTGTTGTACAAAATCAGATTTTGAAAGATATTTGGTCTAAAATCAAATGATATGTATTTTATTTATTTTGTGATGTAATCTCCAATTCTCGATTCTTGATTCTCGTGTCATCAAATCGTTTCGTGAAATTTTTCTAAAAATGCCTGCTTATTATTTTGGTCGTGGTGATTCCAGAAATGCAGACGGAATTCAATTCCGATATACCAAACTCCGGGAATCAATGTCTAAAGTTTCCGATTAATTCGTTTTAGATTCGACAGATTTTACGAATCTGTTTTTGGTCAAGATTAAAAATATGATAAAAATGTAATAAAATAATAGATCATAGCCTGAGTTCAAAAATGTGTTCAAAAACAACTTACGAGATTCGTAGTTATCCCAACTGAAGCAGTGCACAACTCGTTTCAGGAAAATCAGATAAGTACTGATTTTTATAACTTTAAATAGGCGTAACTTTCTCATACGATCTCCGTTTTGGACGTCCTTTATATCCATAGAATCAGGAGAACGTAATCTACTCAAATTTCTTATCCATAACTCTCAAATATACTTACTGCAAAATTTTATTTTTAACGTCACAAATAAACGTAATTTTTGGTGATTTTCGATTCGATCTTCAACGATAGATGTTTTGAACATTTTGAGATGTTCTAAAAGCAATTATGAATATAATATCTTTAATATAGATTAAAAACATAAAATTACACACAATTGGTCATTAATACCTAACGGTTCGCGGTGATTTGACTGCCGAACTCTGATCGATTTTTACCAATTGTTACATTATCCCCTGTTGAAAGGAATTTCGTCCCGAAATTCAACGTGTAGATAAAATATTATTAAACAATTGGTGGAATTTTCGTTTCGCTTGATCCATACATGATCTTTCTATAGTCGATTTAAGTCGCATAACTCTAGATTAGATCATCGATCTAATAGATGACTTTACCACAAGTCACAACTAAACAAAGAATAGGAAATAAGATCGAATCGAGTATTTTAAAGGTTATTAAATCTTAAATACAATTCTATGGTGATGTACTTTCCCAAATATGAAACACTAGCATGGTTTCTAGTTACTAATAGAGATTCGACGTATGAAAGAGTGTCGTGCATGTCGATTAGTCCTCGAGATAACTTGATGTAAATATCAGGACCAAATTCTATTAAGAATTTCGAAGGTCTTTTGAGTCACAGTTTTAATTTGACTCGTTCTCTAAGCCGATTTTTTCCTCTAAAAGGGAATGCTTTTTAAAGATACACAGTCTCCAACTTACAAGTCAAGAGGCTTACATCTTTTGTTCACATAACTCTCTTATGTTGGTGATTTTAGTGTCACCATGTCATTTTAAGTAACTGGAACTAACATGTGAGCTAAGGGGCTTCATAATTTGTACTCTATTATATGTACGGGGTTGTGCGGAGTGCACTCATGGATTAGATCGAATTAGAATCCGGTTCGACGACTAGTCGGGGGTTCGGGGGCAGCGCCCCCGGGTCCGGGGTTTCCAAAGGGGCAGCGCCCCTAGCGGGGTCCAAGGGGCAGAGCCCCTGGGTGGATTTTACATATGGGAACATAATGGAAAATTCAATTTCTTGAGGGTGATTATGGTAAAACTAACGAAACTCGTTAGTTTTTGGTAACCCTAAATCCTCATTAAATCCGGATTAACATTGCTTGCTTCCAAAGCAACTAATGACGACCCAACCCTAATGAAACCCTAATCGTGTTTAATATATAAACAACTCTTCCTCTACAGAAGGGGGTTACGATCTTAAGCTCTCGTTTCATCATACTTTCACAGAATCCTCTAGGATATTGGCTTACGATTTCTGTGCCTAGAATCGTAAATGTCCACTTGGATTATCCTAGGCTGAATATCTTGTAACCCAGGCATAGGGTAGAAATATCAGTTCGGAAAGTGATATCACGATCCAAGTTGGTATCCAGATCTCCACCACAAACCCTAAATTTCCCAACATTCGAACTGATACTTTCTGTTCCTGGAGATGGGTGACTCAATCCACGAGATGACTACCAAGTTTGCTAAACTGGAGAAGTTCGAAGGTGTCGACTTCAGGCGTTGGAAGAAGAAGATGCACTTCATGCTGACTACTCTGAAAGCAGCGTACGTGCTGACTACTCCAAGACCAGCAGAGCCTGAAGAAGGTGTTGTTGAGACGGCTGAAGAGACAAGAAAGAGACAGAAGTGGGACAATGATGACTACATCTGCAAAGGTCACATTCTGAACGGTATGTTAGATGCATTATTTGATATCCATAGTGAAGCCTTGTGTGCCAAGGAGTTGTAGGACACCCTTGAACTGAAATACATTATTGAGGATGCTTCTAGCAAGAAGTTTCTAGTCAGTGACTTTAATAATTATAAGATGGAAGATTCAAGGTCTGTCACTGAACAGTACAATGAACTCCTTGGCATATACGGTCAGTTTAAACTGCACCGTATGAATATGGATGAATCCATTGTTGTGTCCACTATCATTGACAAACTGCCTCCGTCCTGGAAATACTTCAAACATAACTTGAAACATCAAAAGGAGGAACTGTCATTGATTCAACTTGCTAGTCACATTCGTATTGAAGAATCTCTTCGTGCGAAGGAAAGTGACAAATCTAAAAAACCCAAAGGAAAAGTTGAACCTGGACAGCCCTCGGTTCATATGGTTGAAAATAAACCAAGGAAACAGAACCACAAAGGACATGGCAAACGTAAGCAGGAACATGTCCCAAGCAACTCCAACAAAAAGAGAAAGGGTCTGGTTTGTTGGAGGTGCAATCAAGTTGGGCATTGCAAGCGTGATTGTCGTGTGAATTTGGGCAACAATGGTGCTGGAAACAGTGGAGCCAATGGGAAAGTGAACGGGTCTTCGGCCCAAGTTAAAGGAGGTCAGTTTTTGACTAACTTTGATAATTCTAATCAGAATTATGTTTATTATGTTTCATTTATCCCTGAATCATTCTATGTGCAGGATGATGATGTTGCTTGGTGGATCGACTCTGGAGCAACGAACCATGTATGCAAGAATAAACGGATGTTTGAAACATTAACTCCGCTTGATGATGGGTCGGTGCTGAAAATGGGAGACGATTCTTTTATTCATATTTGTGGTTTAGGTGTCGTGTGTCTTGAATTTACTTCTGGAAAGACAATTAGATTATTTGATGTTTTGTTTGTTCCCAAGATTCGCAAGAATCTTGTTAGCTCTAGTTGTTTGAATTCTGATGGTTTTAAACAAGTTATTGAGTCGGATAAGTTTGTTTTGTCTAAGGGTGGAATGTTTGTTGGCTTTGGATATTTAAATAATAGAATGTTTCGTTTAAATATTGTTGACAAATTATTACCTGTTCAGAATTCTGCATTTGTATCTTCTGCTTTTAATGTTGATAAATCTATGCTTTGGCATGTAAGATTAGGTCATGTCAACTTTAGAAGGATGCATGAGATGTCAAAAGATGGATTAATTCCAGCCTTTGATATGACATCTGATAAATGTAAAACATGCATGCTTACAAAAGTGACAAAACAGCTATTTCCTAGTGTTACTAGAAATTCAGCTGTTTTGGAACTTGTACACAGTGACCTGTGTGATTTTCACTCCACTCCTTCTTTGGGAAATAAAAAGTATGTGGTTACTTTTATTGATGACTGCACTCGGTTTTGCTATGTGTATTTGTTGCATTCTAAGGATGAAGCCTTAGATAAATTCAAAATATACAAAACCGAGGTGGAATTGCAATTGGGCATTCCGGTTAAATGTCTCAGGACTGATAGGGGAGGTGAATATATGGATCCCATATACTTCCAATCAGTGGGTATCATTCATGAGACCACGACACCTTACACGCCTCAACAGAATGGTATTGCTGAACGCAAAAATCGAGTTTTAAAGGAAATAGTAAACTCGATGTTGTCTTACTCGGGATTGAGTGAAGGATTCTGGGGAGAGGCCATGTTAACGGTCTGCTATCTATTGAATAGGGTTCCAAATAAAAGGAACAAAACAGTCCCATATGAACTTTGGTTCAAGAAAAAGCCGAATTTGAGTTATTTTCGGGTTTGGGGATGTCGGGCAGTTGTAAAACTCACCGAGCCCAAAAAGAAGAATTTGGGAGAACGTGGAATTGATTGCATATGCATTGGCTATGCTGAACATTCCAAGGCATATAGGTTTTATGTAATAGAACCTAATGATTCGATTTCGGTTAACACTGTTATCGAATCACGAGATGCAATTTTTGATGAGATGCGGTTTCATATATTCAAAGGCCTAAGAATCTGACTTTTGGTGCTCTTAAAGAGCAAAATTCAGAAAGTCGAGATGGTGGTAATGTGCAAGAACCACAAGAGCTTCGTAAAAGCAAAAGAGGCAATATTGTGAAAAATTTCGGATCCAACTTCCAACTGTACTTGGTGGAAGGTTCAAGGGATGAAATTAGTCTTGAATACTCTTATTGCTATAGTATTGAAGATGATCCTAAGACTTATCAAGAGGCCATGGAGTCTCGTGATAGTGCCTTTTGGAAGGAAGCAATTGATGATGAAATGTCATCAATTCTTGAGAACAACACATGGGTGCTGTCTGATTTGCCTCCGGGTTCTAAACCTCTTGGTTGCAAATGGATTTTCAAAAAGAAAATGAATGTTAATGGGACTATTGACAAATTCAAAGCCCGGTTAGTCATTCAAGGTTTTAGACAAAAACCCGGTATTGACTATTTTGATACGTATGCTCCAGTTGCACGTATTTCTACTATTAGATTGTTGGTTGCCTTGGCAAGTATCCACAATCTGGTTGTTCACCAAATGGATGTGAAAACAGCCTTTTTAAATGGTGATCTTGAGGAGGAAGTTTACATGAAACAACCAGAAGGTTTCATTATGCCCGGTAAAGAGCATATGGTTTGTAAACTTGTCAAATCTTTGTATGGGCTGAAACAAGCGCCTAAACAATGGCATCAAAAATTTGATGAGGTGATTTTGTCTTTTGGTTTCAAGACAAACCAATGTGACAAATGTGTTTATAGTAGATTTGATGATGCTACTAAAGCTGGGGTGATCATTTGCTTATATGTAGATGACATGTTGATTTTTGGTACCGACCAAAATCAAGTAGATGAAACAAAGAAATTGTTATCATCCAAGTTTTCCATGAAAGATTTATGAGAGGCTGATGTAATTCTTGGAATAAGAATTAAGAGGATGAACAAAGGATTGGTAATGACTCAAAGTCATTATATTGAGAAAATTCTCAAGCGGTTTAATTTTACCGAGTGTTCTCCTGTGAGTACTCCTATGGACCCAAGTGTGAAATTAATGCCAAATAATGGCGTTCCCATTTCACAATTGGAATACTCTAAGGCTATTGGTAGCTTGATGTATGCCATGACAAGTACCAGACCTGATATTGCTTTTGTTGTGGGTAAGTTGAGCAGGTACACTAGCAATCCTAGTGCTCAACATTGGCAAGCAATGAATAGAGTGTTTAAATATCTCAAGGGAACAATGAACTATGGTTTCAGTTATTTGGGGAGTCCTTCGGTTTTAGAAGGTCATTCAGATGCAAGTTGTATTACCAACATGGAGGACCATTCCTCAACTTCTGGTTGGGTATTCTTTCTTGGGGGAGGTGCCATTTCTTGGGCATCTAAGAAGCAATCTTGCATTACAAACTCGACAATGGAATCTGAGTTTGTTGCGTTAGCAGCTGCTGGTAAAGAAGCGGAGTGGCTAAGGAATTTAGTCTATGAGATTCCTTTGTGGTCTAAACCGATAGCACCTATTTCTATTCTTTGTGATAGTGTTGCCGCTTTGGCTAAGGCATATAGCCAGGTTTATAATGGCAAGTCTAGACATCTAGGTGTTAGACATAGTATGATTAGAGAACTAATCATGAATGGTGTGATTTCGGTTGAGTTTGTGAAATCGCAACAAAATTTGGCAGATCACTTGACTAAAGGTCTGACAAGAGACTTAGTGCACAAGTCTGTAATCAGGATGGGATTAAAGTCCATTTAATTCTATAATGTGAGACACCCAATTCCCTCCTAATATAATGTTAGGAGTTGAATTCAATGTGGAAAGCTCATACTTATAGATTGGAACACATGAAGTATTCATCCCAGGTATGTGTTCGGTTCTGCAAGTTAGCCAGGTTGAAGTTTAACTTCTTAATAATTCCTTTGATAAATGTATGTGCATGTAACATCCGAATTTTCAGGTATGTTATTTTTAATTATTTATTTTTGAGGATCATTGATCTACTCGACGAGTTGGTGCTATGAGTCGTCGAATAGAAGCGGGGTGGCCACGCAAGTTTAATGAACTACTCGACGAGTCCAAGAGTGGACTCGCCGAGTAGGCGCTGTAAGTGGAAACCCTAGATCCCCGGGTTTGGGACCTATTTAAAGGCACTTATAGCCTCATTTGCGGCCACACCTCTCTGAGAAGAAACCCTAAACGCCCCTTGAGCTTGTGAGAGAATCTTGAGCTTTACTTGAGACTGTGAGTGCATTTTGGTGTGATTTTGCAAATGAAAAGAAGGGTTCCAGCAAGAAGGACCAAAGGAGGTTGTCATTCTTAGATCTTGGAGCAAGGATCTTCACTTTGAGGTAACAAATCGGCCCTCTCTTTCTGTATGGTGTAGATTTCATGAATCTAGGGTTTCTTGACCCTTGTCTTCAAAGGATTTTGGAGTATTTGAAGTCCCTTTGTGGAATAAGCATTAGATCTGGACCTTAAGAGGTCCAGAGAGTCCCAACCTTCCAGCTTTATGCAGTCCCTTTGGAGTTGTGGACCTTGGTTGCCAATTTAGGAGCTATTTCACAAAAAGAAGCCCTTGGAGTGTTGCATGAGCGTAAAGGTTGGATCTTTACGTAATTATTGGGTACTAGAAGGTCAGATCTATAGGTTAGAGAAACAGATCTGACCTCAGAAGGTCATTTGAGTAATCTCATGGATGAAACCCGCCGAGTCCATGAGCGGACTCGACGAGTCGGGTCGTGTTGCACCACGATTCGTGCTCAGTGGTAACCGTTGATAAAAAGGTTAACTCGACGAGTCGAGTGAGGCCTTACGAGGATTCAGAGGACACGTATGGACTCGCCGAGTCATCCGAGTGCACTCGAAGAGTCTGGTCAAAGTTGGACCGTTGACTGGGGTTGACTTTTAGGGTTTGGTCAACATTTGGACTTTGGACCATTGGAGGGGTAAAATGGTCTTTTCCACTTCTGAGAGAATATAGGGAGGGATTAGTTTAGCCTTTGAGAGCCGTATTAATTAGAGATAATTACTTTATGTGATTAGGCGGAGGCTAGATCCGATATTCGAGTTCGAGACTTTCCGAGATTACCCGAGGTGAGTCTTCTCACTATACATTACCTAGAGTGGTAGCTATGCGCAGACCAGAGGGTCTTATGTGTTATGTTTATATTTGAGTTTATGTGCATTGTGTTATATGTATGCTATATAGACCGGACCGGAGGGTCCAACGAGCTAGACCGGACTGGAGGGTCCAACGAGCTACGGGACTGGAGGGTCCCACTGAGACACATTGACCGGAGGGTCATATCGAGTTATAGCCTCGAGTGGCTTATGTGTTGTATGTGGTATTTTGGGGGAACTCACTAAGCGTTTATGCTTACCGTGTTATGTGATATGTGTTTCAGGTACCAGCGAGGATCGCGGGAAGGCGCCGACATGATTTGTACACACTGGCAGAGGATTATGTTTTGAGATTCTGGGATATGTTTTATAATGATAACATTTGACACGTGAGATCTTGAGAATATTATATGAGTTTTATCATGTATGAAAAATGAAAAATTGTTTTAAAATTTACGTTGTTACAAGTTGGTATCAGAGCCTTGGTTTGAGAGATTCGGATGCACCTTCGGGCGTATCTGAACTCAAACTGAGGATTTGAGAAATTTTGCATAAAAGAAACAATTTTCTAAAAAGAGAAAAAGATTTTTGAAAAACACAGAACGAAGCAGTGTCTACAAGCAGCCAGCGCCCGAAGAGTGATTTCCCAAAATACCCTTACATTATGTGTTATGAGATATTATGTGATATGTTATGTATGCTAGAGCAGGCTAGGTATTCATAGTTAGGACTAGAGTGGGCCTGATTTGTGATGCCTTAGCCTAGGAGTTACTGCTACTATGAGATACTTCGTGAGTGAGTAGGTAGCAGCGAGGAGCCTATGAGTGGTCTACTGGAGAGTAGCCTGAGTTTAGTGAGATATAGAGTACTTGTGATCTGGGATCCTAGGAGGAGGACTTAGGGTGAATACCGATGCATTGTGGAAGGTAGTATAAGGGCCCATACTACTGGAAACACCGGATCGGTGAGCAGTCCAAGTAAGAATCCTTAGGGGACTAAAGAACAAGTAGGGTTGAGTATCGAGTGCGAGTATACTCGAGCTAGTCTCTGACTTCTTTTGTGTTGTATTTCAGAGACATCATGGTTGGGACGCGCCACCACCCAGGAGGCAGTGGTACCAGTGGTACCAGTGATGAGGAGATCCGTAGGTTGATTCACGAGGAGGTGGCCGCAGCCATTCGAGCTGATATTCCTGAGATGTTTGGGTCTATCAAGACCACTTTGATTGAGACGTTTGATGAGCGGTATGCTTCTCTTACCGAGGCTGCTGTTGTCGCAGCCACCGCAGCCGTCGCCGCTGCCAGGCCACAGGGGGGGTGACTCGTTGTTGTACCGAGAGTTCAGCAACACGAAGCCACCAGAGTTTGATGGGACTCAGGATCCGATAGCGGCGATGAGGTGGATCTCTGACATTGAGGGATGATTCTACACCTGTTCTTGTCCGGAGCATCTGAGAGTACGGTTCGCGTTGAACCAGCTTCGATTGGGAGCGAAGGACTGGTGGAAGTTTGTTACGGTAGACTTCACTCCTGCAGAGATTACAGCGGTGACCTGGGAGAGGTTCACCACCATGTTCCGTGATAAGTATGTTCCCCCGGTGGAGAGGGAACGGTTGGCGCAGGAGTTCTTGTCCCTCAAGTAGGGGACGGAGTCCGTGACTGTGATTACACGGATGTTTCACGAGAGGGCGTTGTTTTGCCCTGATCACGTGTCTACCGAGCAGGCACGTATGAGCTGATATCTGAGCATACTGAGGAGGGACATTCGTGAGTTCGTGGCGAACTCGACTAGGGATGAAAGTGGGTCCAAACCCGGACCGGATGGACCCGGACCCGGAAAACCCGAAACCGGTTAACGGGATTTTGTAAAACCGGAAACCGGACCGGTATATAGGAACCGGTTCCGATTCGGTTCCGGGTAAAGTGGGTCTAGAACCGAAAAACCCGGAAACATCAAAGTGGGTAGGTTGGAACCGGATAAAGTGGGTTTAGAACCGGAAAACCCGGAAAAACCGGAATTCTTTGGTAATTACTTACTACTTAGTGGGTTGAACTTTGAAAATTTTCATATTGATATCCCTACTTTGGGGGACTATAACTCGTTGAATATGAAACCAAAATTAACAAAATTATAGTCTAAAATCATGTACAAATCTAAAATACACTCTGGAAAAAACCGCATGTCAATTCGACTTTGAATGAATGAGATATGCATGTGTTAACATTTTCACATAATACATAGTACAAAAACAAATAGCTGAAAGTTGAAAATTTTTAGTTTTGATATCCTGACTTCGGAGGACTGTAATCATTGAATGTTAAACCAAAAATGACAAAATTATAGTCTAAACTCATGTACAAACTTTAAACTACAAGTTGGAAAAAACCACATGTCAATCCGACTTCAAACGAATTAGATATGCATGTTTTAAAACTTTCACCGAATACAAAAAACTGAAAAACTAAAAATTTCCAGCTTTGATATCTCAACTTTGGGGGACTGTAAGTCAATGAATATAAAATTAAAAATAGCAAATTTATAGTCTAAAATCATGTACAAACTCTAAACTACATGTTGGAAAAAACCGTATGTCAATCGGAGTTGAAATGAATGAGATATACATCTTTTAAACATTTCACAAAAACCGGTTCCGGTCCTAAAAGTGGTTCCGGTTCCAAACACCGGTTCCGGTTTTTAGGCCCGGTTTACCCGGACCCGATGGACCCAAACCCGGATTACCCGGAACCCGGATAAAGCCATTTTTTAAACCCGAAATCGGAACCGGTTCTATATATTCCGGTTCTAACGGTTCCGGTTCCGGTCCGATTCCGGTTCCGGTCCGGTTTTCCGGTTCTAAATCGCATCCCTAAACTCGACATATCGGACATTTGCCGAGCTCCAGGCGAATGCTCGGAAGAGGGAGATTGAGCTAGAGACTCAGCCCAGGGAGGAGGCCGAGTCTCAAAGGAGGGACAGGCGGCCAGTGCAGTCTCAGCCGGCAGCCAAGCGGGCAAAGCCCGCTGATTCGAGATCTGGAGGTCCGAAGGGCCGCACTTGCGGGAAGTGCGACAAGAGCCATGATGGGGGTGTGCAGAGCGGGTGTGTGCTACAAGTGTGGGAAGGAGGGGCATATCGCGAGGGATTGCCCCAAGGGATTTTCGGTTTGCTTTCATTGCAACCAGACAGGCCATCGGAAGGCCGAGTGCCCGCAGCTACTACAGGGATCAGCGCAGGGATCTGCACCTGCTGCTAGAGCTACCGAGGTCCGGCCAGCAAAGGCCGAGGCACCGAAGGCTCGCGGGTGAGCCTTTCAGTTGACAGCGGAGGAGGTCCGCGCAGCGCCCGATGTCGTGGCTGATATGTATTCTTTTATTTATTTATACTGAGTTTGAGATATTGTGCTTATTCTGTGGTATGCATAGGTACTTTTCTTGTGAGTTCTGTACCTGCTTTGGTGTTATTTGACTCGGGTGCGAGTCGATATTTCGTGTCATTAGCGTTTAGCCAGCACATCAGTACCCGGCGAGAGGCGTTGAGTCGACCTCTACGAGTTTCTATAGTTGACGAGCGAGCGGTATATGCTACTGATGTGATTCGTAGATGTGTGCTCGAGATCTTCGATGTTGAGTTCCCGATAGATCTGGTCCCGATTGCGATGGGGGACGTTTCACGTTATAGTGGGTATGGATTGGTTGAGCCGATTTGGGGCGGTTATAGACTGCGAGCGGCAGACGGTGACGATACGAGACCCTAGTGGGGGAGTACTGACTGTATATGGCAAGGGTACCCGATGTGGGTCAGCATTTTGTTCGGCTGCCAGAGCGAGACAGAGTTTACAGCAGGGATGCAGCGGGTTTGTAGCTTTTGTGATGGATACACGAGTGGCCGTAGAGAGGCCGAGTTCGGTTGATGATGTTCCGATAGTGCGTGAGTTCCCAGATGTTTTTCCCGAGGAGTTGCCGGGTGTGCCTCCCGAGAGGCAGGTGGAGTTCCGCATCGATTTGGTTCCGGGGGCAGCGCCTATCGCCAAGGCGCCTTATCGCCTTGCGCCGCCAGAGATGCAGGAGTTATCCTCGCAGCTTCAGGAGCTGCTGGGGAATGGGTTTATTCGACCGAGTAGCTCGTCGTGGGGAGCGCCGATCCTTTTTGTCAAGAAAAAGGATGGTTCACACCGGATGTGCATTGATTACCGGGAGTTGAACAAGTTGACGGTCAAGAACCGGTACCCCTTACCAAGGATCGATGATCTGTTCGATCAATTGCAGGGAGCGTCTTGGTTCTCCAAGATAGATTTGAGGTCTGGATATCATCAGATGAGAGTGCGAGATGAGGATATCCAGAAGACGGCGTTCAGGACTCGTTATGGGCATTACGAGTTTGTGGTGATGCCTTTTGGACTCACCAATGCACCGACAGCGTTCATGGATCTCATGAACAGGGTGTGCAGGCTGATGTTGGATCGATCGGTGATCGTGTTCATCGACGATATCCTGGTGTATTCGAGATCCCGAGAGCAGCATGAGGAGCATTTGAGGGAGATCCTCGGGGTTTTGAGATCGGAGAGGCTTTACGCCAAATTCTCCAAGTGTGATTTCTGGTTACGAGAGGTCCAGTTCTTGGGGCATCTCGTTAATCAGAATGGGATATTGGTCGATCCGGCCAAGATTGAGGCGGTGATGAGTTGGTAGGTGCCGAGGTCCCCCACCGAGATCAGGAGTTTTCTGGGGTTGGCCGGCTACTATCGGAGATTTATCAAGGATTTCTCCAAGATTGCCGTGCCACTCACCAGGTTGACCCGAAAGGGCGTTGCTTTTACGTGGGGTCCAGAGCAGCAGACCTCGTTTGAGACTCTTCGCCAGAAGCTGTGCAAAGCCCCGTTGTTTGCCCTTCCAGAGGGAATGGAGGATTTCGTGGTGTATTGTAACGCATCGATATCGGGGTTACGTGCGGTGCTTATGCAAAGAGGGCACGTGGTAGCGTACGTATCGAGGCAGCTGAAGCCTCACGAGGTGAGGTATCCCACCCACGATTTGGAGCTGGGGGCCCTGGTGTTCGCCCTCAAGATATGGCGTCATTATTTGTATGGGGTTCGTTGTATCATATACACGGACCACAAGAGTTTGAAGTACTTGATGGATCAGCCCAACCTGAACATGTGCCAGAGGATATGGTTGGATGTGGTAAAGGTTATGACTGTGAGATCCTGTACCACCCGGGCAAGGCTAACGTGGTAGCCGATGCCCTGATCCGTAGGGCGGAGAGTGCTCCGATACTAGATATTTGTATGAGGATGACGGCGATGACTCATGTGTTGGATACCATCCGAGAGGCCCAGGCAGAGGCTGTGAGACCGGAGAATCGCAGAAGGGAGCGGGTGATTGGACAGGTGTTCGAGTTTGTGATGGATAGCCGAGGGCTCATGACCTTTCGTGGTCGGATTTGGGTGCCGTTTACGGGCGGGGCACGTAGCACCTTGATGGAGGAGGCGCATAGATCGAGATTCTCGATCCACCCCATGGCCACGAAGATGTATTTGGACCTGAAGAGAGACTACTGGTGGCCCTGTATGAAGAGGGATGTTGCATGGATAGTAGAAAGGTGCTTGACCTGTCGTCGGGTCAAGGTCGAACACCAGCGCCTGCATGGCAAGTTGCAGCCGCTGGAGGTTCCCCAGTGGAAGTGGGAACAGATTTCTATGGATTTTATCACCAAATTGCCGAGAACCGCGAGGGGTGTTGATGTAATTTGGGTGATTGTGGACCGGCTAACGAAGAGCGCTAACTTCCTTGCTATCAGTGAGAGCTCTTCTGCGGAGAGGCTAGCAGAGATATATGTGAGGGAGGTGGTGTCGCGGCATGGTGTGCCGGTCTCGATTGTGTCAGATCGAGACGTTCATTTCACTTCCAGATTCTGGAAGAAGTTCTATGAGGAGTTGGGTACGAGATTGCATTTCAGCACTGCTTACCACCCCCAGACGGACGGACAGAGTGAGCGGACGATTCAGACACTTGAGGATATGCTTCAAGCATGTGTTATGGACTTCGGTGGAAGTTGGGATACATACCTACCATTGGCTGAGTTTTCCTACAACAACAGCCACCATTCGAGTATTGGTATGCCTCCCTTCGAGCTTTTGTACGGGAGGAGGTGTCGAACTCCCATCTGTTGGGGAAAGGTAGGGCAGCGAGTGATGGGTAGCACTAAGATAGTGCTTAAGACGACTGAGCAGATACATCAGGTCAGACAGAGGTTACTGACAGCCCAGAGCCGTCAGAAGAGTTATGCGGATAGACGGCGATCCGAGCTCGAGTTCCAGGTTGGAGATTTCGTACTCCTGAAGGTATCTCCTTGGAAAGGAGTGATCCGATTCAGGAAGAGGGGCAAGTTGGGGCCCCGATACATTGGTTCGTTCAGGGTGACCGCGAGGGTAGGTAAGGTAGCATACCGTCTGGAGCTACCCGAGGAGTTGAGTCAGATCCATGATACCTTCCATGTATCCCAGTTGAGGAAGTGTATAGCCGATGAAACGGCGGTTGTGCCGCTAGAGGATATTCAGGTGGACGCGAGTTTGAATTACATTGAGAGGCCGATCGCGATCTTGGATCGGAACATCAAGGTGCTGAGGAACAAGGAGGTGCCCCTGGTTCAGGTCCAGTGGCAACATCGGAGAGGGTCCGAGCTGACTTGGGAACCGGAGTCAGAGATGCGGGCGCAGCATCCAGAGTTGTTTGTAGAGTAAGACTTCGAGGGCGAAGTCTGATTCTAGTGGGGGAGAATTGTAACATCCGGATTTTCAGGTATGTTATTTTTAATTATTTATTTTTGAGGATCATTGATCTACTCGACGAGTTGGTGCTATGACTCGTCGAGTAGAAGCGGGGTGGCCACGCACGTTTAATGAACTACTCGACGAGTCCAAGAGTAGACTCGCCGAGTAGGCGCTGTAAGTGGAAACCCTAGATCCCCGGGTTTGGGACCTATTTAAAGGCACTTATAGCCTCATTTGCGCACACACCTCTCTGAGAAGAAACCCTAAACGCCCCTTGAGCTTGTGAGAGAGTCTTGAGCTTTACTTGAGATTGTGAGTGCATTTTGGTGTGATTTTGCAAAGGAAAAGAAGGGTTCCAGCAAGAAGGACCAAAGGAGGTTGTCATTCTGAGATCTTGGACCAAGGAGCTTCACTTTGAGGTAACAAATCGGCCCTCTCTTTCTGTATGGTGTAGATTTCATGAATCTAGGGTTTCTTGACCCTTGTCTTCAAAGGATTTTGGAGTATTTGAAGTCCCTTTGTGGAATAAGCATTAGATCTGGACCTTAAGAGGTCCAGAGAGTCCCAACCTTCCAGCTTTATGCAGCCCCTTTGGAGTTGTGGACCTTGGTTGCCATTTTAGGAGCTATTTCACTAAAAGAAGCCCTTGGAGTGTTGCATGAGCGTAAAGGTTGGACCTTTACGTAATTATTGGGTACTAGAAGGTCAGATCTATAGGTTAGAGAAACAATCTGACCTCAGAAGGTCATTTGAGTAATCTCATGGATGAAACCCGCCGAGTCCATGAGCGGACTCGACGAGTCGGGTCGTGTTGCACCACGATTCGTGCTCAGTGGTAACCGTTGATAAAAAAGGTTAACTCGACGAGTCGAGTGAGGCCTTAGGAGGATTTAGAGGACACATATGGACTCGCCGAGTCACCCGAGTGCACTCGAAGAGTCTGGTCAAAGTTGGACCGTTGACTGGGGTTGACTTTTAGGGTTTGGTAAACATTTGGACTTTGGACCATTGGAGGGGTAAAATGGTCTTTTCCCCTTCTGAGAGAATATAGGGAGGGATTAGTTTAGCCTTTGAGAGCCGTATTAATTAGAGATAATTACTTTATGTGATTAGGCGGAGGCTAGATCCGATATTCGAGTTCGAGACTTTCCGAGATTACCCGAGGTGAGTCTTCTCACTATACATTACCTAGAGTGGTAGCTATGCGCAGACCAGAGGGTCTTATGTGTTATGTTTATATTTGATTTTTTGTGCATTGTGTTATATGTATGCTATATAGACCGGACCGGAGGGTCCAACGAGGTAGACCGGACTGGAGGGTCCAACGAGCTACGGGACTGGAGGGTCCCGCTGAAACAGATTGACCGGAGGGTCATATCGAGTTATAGCCTCGAGTGGCTTATGTGTTGTATGTGGTATTTTGGGGGAACTCACTAAGCGTTTATGCTTACCGTGTTATGTGATATGTGTTTCAGGTACCAGCGAGGATCGCGGGAAGGCGCCGACATGATTTGTACACACTGGCAGAGGATTATGTTTTGAGATTCTGGGATATGTTTTATAATGATAACATTTGACACATGAGATCTTGAGAATATTATATGAGTTTTATCATGTATGAAAAATGAAAATTTGTTTTAAAATTTACGTTGTTACAGTGCAGATACATGGAAAGGAGTTACCTACGTGATTGTGAAGTGTAGCCGCATTTCAAGAGGTTGTCGACTTGACCTTGATACGATCATGAGAGGATTGGGACACACGGCTTTATAATAGTGTCAAGTTGTATTATGCTAGAAATTCAATAAACTAGTATGTATTTTACTTTCTGGTATTCGAATGGGTTGATGGGTTCAATTCTTAGAACACCCTGATTCTCGAGTATTTGCAAATGTATGATACTAAGTGGAAATTCAATCGTTTCGATATTTTCATTATGTACTAGTTTGGTTTGTTTGATAAAGGTTATGTTTGTTCAAGGGTTACACTAAAATGGGGGAGGATTGTTGGTGATTTTAGTGTCACCATGTCATTTTAAGTAACTGGAACTAACATATGAGCTAAGGAGCTTCATAATTTGTACTCTATTATATGTATGGGGTTGTGCGGAGTGCACGCATGTATAAGATCGAATTAGAAGCCGGTTCGACGACAAGTCGGGGGTCCGGGGGCAGCGCCCCCGGGTTCGGGGTTTCCAAAGGGGCAGCGCCCCTTAGGCGGGGTCTAGGGGCAGCGCCCCTAGCGGGGTCCAATGGGCAGAGCCCCTGGCTGGATTTTACATATGGGAACATAATGGAAAATTCAATTTCTTGAGGGTGATTATGGTAAAACTAACGAAACTCGTTAGTTTTTGGTAACCCTAAATCCTCATTAAATCCGGATTAACATTGCTTGCTTCCAAAGCAACTAATGACGGCCAACCCTAATGAAACCCTAATCGTGTTTAATATATAAACAACTCTTCCTCTACAGAAGAGGGTTACGATCTTAAGCTCTCGTTTCATCATACTTTCACAGAATCCTCTAGCATATTGGCTTACGATTTCTGTGCCTAGAATCGTAAGTGTCCACTTGGATTATCCTAGGCTGAATTTCTTGTAACCCAGGCATAGGGTAGAAATATCAGTTCGGAAAGTGATATCACGATCCAAGTTGGTATCCAGATCTCCACCACAAACCCTAAATTTCCCAACATCTTATGATTCATATACAACCTGAAATCGTTCTCAGGTTCACACAATCTTTTATGTGATCTCATGAGTGATTCTTAGATCAGAATGTAGGGTATCACCTGCATGCTCTTTGTTCAGTTTCGTAACTCCAATCATTGTTCAACATATCGAGGATTGACACTCTTGCCCACATAAGGCCTCAAATGGTATGGCCTTGATGCTGATGTGATAACTATTATTGCAGGAAAAACTCAATTGACGAAAATGAGTATTCCATGCAATATCCAAAGTCTATCATACAGGTGCAGAGCATATTACTCATGTCGAGATGGCTCATTCGGTCTAACCATTGGGGATGAATAGATATGCTTATGCCTATGCGCGTACTCAAGGATTTCAATGATTGTCAAGATTGCTAGGTGAATCTACTATCCTAGTGAGAGAAGATAGAGATCGGCACCTCATGCAGTCTGACGATTTCTTTGGCAAGTTCTGGTCAACTTTTCCATTTCACATGGTTCTTAGATTAGCGGGAAGTGGGTGGACTTCGTCAATATTTGGACCACTACCTAAATAAAATTAAAATCATCAGGATTCTTGTGCAACTTTGGTATAAAGTCCATTGACGTTGGTTCCCATATTTACTTTGGTATTTCTTTATCATTACCCTAGTCCTGAGTGTTTCTGACATTCTGCATTTGGTACAAGTTTGTTATTTGTCCACTCAATTGGTAATCCCTACTTTCATGCATGTCCACCATTACCATTTCTTTAGATATAAGCACACTAGGTTTGAGCCTGGATGGATGGGACATTTTAGTATGTGAGCTTCGTACAAGCTCATGCTCTTGTGTTCACTACACTTAGGCGTACAAAATTTGTTTATAAAGTATCACATCCCGTCATCCTTGAGCTTGACCTGCTTATCCACTCTTCATAGAGCTTCACTCACGAAACTTTTCTCTCTCAGGGTCTCGAGTAAATCTTTTCAAATTTGAGCCGTAGGTTGTGAATGGATATTCATAGTTAATTTTCGTACTCAGCGGGGTTCGGTACATTCTTTTCGGTTCAAGACATTTGCCACCATATCAATCTCACTACAATGTTAACGAATCTCACACGTCATGATGACAACAAATTTCTCATTTATGTCATTCAACCAAAAACATAGGCAAATACCTGCCTTAATTCATCTATGTGCACCTCAATCCTTTATGTACGTGTCTTCGTGTACGAACAAGTTTTCTGTTCTTTCAGAAAGGTAGGATTGATGTGTTACACCATAGTTGTTCCAACTTCTGAAATACAATCTCTTGTTTATATTTCCAGTTGGATTTTGTTTCCTTTTGGTGTTAACATAGTTGATGGTTGGGCTACCACATAGAAGTTCCTGATGGAATCATTGTGGTGGGGTGTCAAGTCCACCAAACAAATTACACCCTTTGTATGCAAATAAAACGTAATATAATGGTAAAAAGGGGTATCGATCCTCGGGGAAATGGTTGTATTCAATCACCAATGCAATCTAAAAGAACTATTGTAAATAAACTAACTAACTACAATTAAACTAAAAGGGGGGGGGTGTTATGATTGCTTGAAAACTAAAAGACTTGAATAACTAAAAACTTGCAATTAAGCAAGATAGTGAGATGCTCAAATGTTGGGAACAATTGGTTAACCAAGGCAATTCAACACAATGAACATTTGTGTGCTTATCATTAGGATTCAACATGAAGCTTATCATTCATCCCAAATTGGTTATAGCAATCATGAAGCATGATATGCCAAGATTCCTCTTAGGTAGTATGGAGGTTGGGGAAGCCCACAACACACCTTCTTAATCAAGATCAAGGGTTTAATTGAAGCAATTGAACCCAATAAGTTAATTAGCCTTAAGAAAGAAGGAATCCCCAATTCCTAGAGGATGTCAATGCTTACACATCCATAAAGGAGCTATGATTCATAAACTAGAGATGATTTTTACCATCATAAAGCCCTTGTTCTAAGTTAATTCAATGATTCAATGAAAAACCAAAGAAATAAACTAACAATAGCTCATTCAAGTGCCAAGCTCATGATCAAAGCATTAAACAAGCATAAGAAATATGATCTAGAACCATAAACATAAGATAATTGATAATCTAGCATGAATCCTTCAAAAACCCACAAACATTAAAAGGTTTTAACCAAAGTTAACCAATATAGAGAGTTTAGCCACTCATGGCAATAGAACAACAATCACAAAAGTCTAATTGCATAAAGAAACTACCAATAACTTGGAAAGATGAAAAGAAATGAGTCTTGAGCTTCAAAATCGCCTCCTCCAGCTCTCCAATGGTGTCAAATCGAAGTTATGGCTGCTAGGTCTGATTCCCCAAGGTAATGGCAAGCCAAATGACCAAAATGCCCAAATTGGGCAGTTGCGCGGGTACCCGCGCGACGAAAATTCCACCCGCGCAAATGTTGCTGTAATGCTATTGGTCCTTCATTCCACCACTCCACCCTTCCACTACCAAAGATTCCTTTGGTCCCCTCCATATCCATGTGATTCAAATCAGCCAATCATCTTTTATCTTCAAATGTGGATGCTCCAAACCCAAAATTAATTATCCATGATCCATCTTCACAAGCCCACTTCATCCAAGCCTTTATCTTTTTAAGCCCAAATCTCCTTTGGTGGATCCGCCAAGCCCAATAGCGCCTCGAGAGCCCACAAGTCCGTCTTCACTCTAATCCACAATCGCAATAAGCTCCAAAACCCTGCAAAATTCCTAATGCAACATAAAAAGCACCCGATACGATCCATATTAAAGAAAATAAAAAAATACAATGCAATAATGATAAAAAGATCTAAAAAATCTAAAATAAACTAATAAAAATAAGGAAATAAAATAAGCTATCAAATCACCCCAAGCTTAAACCTAACTTGTCCTCAAGTTAGAACAAGACTAATATGAGATCGGGATGAGCTAAACTAAAAAAAAAGTACCATAGAACTTGGTCAACATCAGTCAACATGGTCAGAATTAGTCCTTCATGGACCCTACGCATCTTCAAAATGCTCCCCGCTTTAGAGCCATAAACCACATTCTCAACCACTTGATAGGCGAATAGATCACGGTTGGATGCAGTCGCGGTGTGCAAGACAAAGGAAACAGAGATGCGCCCAGTGGGGGCACTTTAAATCAGCAATGCGGATCATAATGCACGAAGGAAAGGCGCCTCTTCACACACTATGATTCCTACATTTGTCAGGCTAAAGTGTATAGTACGAAATAGGGTTTTTGCAGCGCGGCCTCCGGGAAAACATCCGGTTTCAGAGGCTTCTCCCTTGTACTGTCCTTTACAGTTTACCATCTCATCGTCAAGGCCTTTTCTCACCAAAAAAATCAAAAATAAAATAAAATAATAAATATTCTACTTAACCTAAACTTAAACCTAACAACTTAAATCTTCAATCTTGAACTTCTGTTATTTGGTCTTCAGCCTCCTTGTTGTTTGATCTTTTTTTTTAATAGAAAGTCTTGAACTTGGATTCTTGTTCTTCTTTTTGTGTTGCTCTTTTTCTTTATTTTTCTTCTTTGTTTTTGTTGCTTTTCTTGAATCTTCTTCATTGTTTCTTTTTGTCTTCACTTTTCCAATTTCTTCATTTTTCTGCGTTTTCTTCTTGGAAGGTCTAAGGAATTTCACCATGTAACATAGGATGGAGGCTAACATGAACACCTAATGATCATTGACAATGTGCCAAGGTCAACTAAAAAGGGTGGGAAATGACTCAAAAATGGGTGTTACCGAAAAGACTTGGTCCCAAAAGATGTGAATTGGGGGACCCACTTCAAAGTTCATCAAACACCTTAATGCAAGGTGTGATAAACAAAATCTATCTAACTATCTACTCTAGACTCCTAAAAAAATAACCTATCTTAAAAAGGTGGTGAGAATCTAACTAAGTAAGGCTCGGACGAGACTCGGGAGTACTAAGGGGTACTCCCCCCAAAACCAAGATGCGAGTCTTCAATATCTTCAATGTCTTCATAATACCTTACCGGGCTAATCTTTGCTCGCACACATTGGCTTGACCAACCACATCCCTCCGCACCTAGACCCAATCAAGCTACCTGCATCTGAACCCCACACAAGCGGTCTTAAAATGGTCTGTGAGGCTCAAAACATGTCCCACTTATCAAACACAAGGAATTCCATATCAAGACCCGGGACCAATCTATGATTCAATACTTATGACTCGGCGCTATGGTACCTGTAGGGATGAGAAGACAAGAGAGAACAAAAATGCATGAACTTAAACTAGGATGCATCTAAAAAGCATGAAAATTAGAAAAGAAAGAAACAAAATATGCAATATTTTTGAATTTTTATGCAATTTTTATGAATGACCTAAATGAGTTACTCTAAATGCAACTATATACAACCTAAATGCAATAAAAATAAAATATAAGAATACCTCACCCAAAGCTTAAAATTAAGCATTGTCCTCAATGCTTAGGATGAGAGTAAGGAAGGATCATACCGGGATCAAGATGGAGGAGGCCCACGAGGGGGGTAACCGTCGTCGGGCCGAAAATGATACCAAAGATCCTCCATGTAGTTATTGGCGCGGGCTTGCTGCTCCTCGATGCGGTGAATGGCTGCTGTGTTCCGGTTGCCCTGGAGGCGCAATGAGGCAAGCTGACTGTAGATATCAAGAGGGAATTCGTGCTCGGGATCGGGCTCATTGTGTTGCTGATAGGAGTGGTACTCTTTTTGCGGCTGAAAGTGTGATCCCGAGGGCTGAGCATAAGGTGGTGGCAATTGTCGCATCGGGAGGTCATAATGGTCTTCGGCCTCAAATGGACTACCAGCATTGGAATTGTCGACTTGCATTTCATCATCATCATCGTGTAACTCTTCAGGCAAGAACCAAGTTTCAGGCTCGCTGGTGGAAAAGGCGGAAATGCTAGGATTAGGCAAGATGTAAACTGGTTCCTTGACATGATTGAGCCAAGAAAAATGGTTATGACGGGTAGGATGAGGCATCAGTAATTCCATCCGGGTGAGGGTTATGCAGTCAAGGAGGTAGAGAGGTGGATCATCCACTGGCACATATTCAGATTCGGGAAAGTGAAGGCCCACACCCAAACCGATTATGGTAATGAAACCTCCGATGCAAATATCGCCAGTGGTCTTCGTGCGAAGGCTGTCACACTTATCCAAGAAAAAGGTGGCGAAACCGGGGCAAGACCAATGTAGTTGGCTCATGCAATAGAGGAAATAGAGCTCGACTGTGTTTATTTGTCCCGGCTCATGACGAGCAAAGATGGAAGTTGAAAGGATTCGGTGGGCGATTCTCCAACAATGATGGATGATGTAAGGATCTTTTTGTCGACTTGGATTGAAGTTTGGAAGACTTGTGATTTGAGTCCAAAACTCTACATTAGGTACGCGTTTGAATCGAGTCCACTGATGGCTATATATGTCGGTGTTGAAGGGATTGTATGTGCCCATGATGGTGTTGAGGGTGTCGTATGTGAGTCGGTGCTGCCGACCCTGGAGTTTAAATGTGAGCACCCCTGCTGCGTCATCCCGTGCATAAGTGGAGAGTAACTCTAGGGTGGGTTGTTGGTAAGTGGGCGCGGAAAGATCGAGGATTGCTTGCCAACCTATGTTGAAGAACAGTTGTTGCAGGCAATCGTCAAGGCCAAGGTGCGTCATTGAGTCTTGGTGGTAACATTTGGTGGCTCGAATTGCACGTTTTTGGAGGTTTGACCGGAATTGTTTGATTTGTGCACTCGTGAGGACAAGGTTACCCGCACGATCGGTATTCTCAGTTGATGCTTTTTTGTGGATTGCGAGGATGAAGCCTCACGGGAAGAACCATGAGAGGCGTGAAGGGTTTTGTCCCTTGCCATTGTACCTGTTAATAAACCTAGCAAACACAAAAAAAACTTGGCCAAAATTATCCCTCACACTCGCCTCACACCAATCCAAACAAACTAAATAATAAGAATATAAATCGGGCAAATATTCCAAACTTGCAATTTGGCACAATTCAATGCAATTCAATCAATTCAAAGCAAACTAAGTCCAATTCAAATCAATCTAATGCATAGCACAAGCTAATTGAAATGAGAAGTTGAATGCAATAAAATTAAAAGAAATGTACCAATTTCGTTTGTTGAAACCTGTAAATAAATCCGTAAAAACCGCACCCCAAGCTTGAGTTGAACCCGTAAGGTTGAATCTTTTGAATCTCCGGTGAGAAACAAAAATTTTGAAATTTTTGGTCAAAACTAGTGGCGGCGGCCAGCGGCGGCGACAGACGGCGGCCGGCGGCGGAGCTAAGGTTTCCGGCGAGGAGATTTTCCCGAATTAACAGTAGATCGGCGTGAGGGAGAGTGTTTGGTGAATAATGCCCCAAGAAATTTTGAATTTGTCGGAGATTTGGCGTCGGAATCGTGATTTGTTCGGTTTTCCGGCGAGCACGGGAATGGCGGTGGCGGGGGGGTGTTTTCGGTGAAGAAAGGTAGGGTTGTGGTCGGAATTATGTGGGGAATAGGGTGGTGGGGGAACGCCGGCGGTAGCAGCGATCAGGGAGGCTGCAGGCGCGATTTGCGCTTTTCCGGCGACGAAGGGGGCTGCGAGATCGCGGCGGCTGGCTGCAGGAGAATGATGCGAGCGACCGGCGGCTTTGATTAATTGCAGCGGCAGGCGGTGACTAGTCGGGATCGTCGGCCGAAGGAGGAAAGGTGGCGGAGGGTGTGTTCGGTGGGTGTAGTCGCTGTAAACGGGAGTGACAAGGTTGGGGAGGGGGGTCCGGCGGGTTAAAGGGGGGTATAAGGTTGGGTGAATAATGGGTCGGGTCCGGGTGTGGGGCGGGATTGAGCGGCCTACCGGGTGGGAGTTATAAGGGGGGGGGGGGTGGGTCGCGCAAAGGAAAGTGGAGGTTTCTTCTTAGCCGCGTGAGAATCTGCGATGGTGGAGTTAGGCCGCACAAACTAATCAGATGCAATTCTAAGTTGTGGAGGTTGGAACTCGGAACTTGCGCGGCTGGGGGCCGCTCGCGCAACGTCTGCGCGGGTACCCGCGCAAATTTCGATTTTTTTTCAAACTTCACCAAGATCATTGCTAGACTTCCAAATGCTTATTTTTAGACCAACTTCAAGCTTAGAAACACCCAAAACTTCAAGCGGAGATTATTTATTTACAACGCATTTATTTAACGTCTTTGCCAAGACTTAGCCCCGCTTCCGTCAACCTTCGTACTTCGGATTTTCCAATGTTATGTTGTCAAATTCTCCTGTGTCAAAGCCTTCATAAAATGGTTTCAAGCGATGCCCATTCACTTTGAATATTTGATTTGTTTCCAAACTCTTAATTTCAACCGCACCGTGATCAAACACTTTTATAACAATAAAAGGTCCGTGCCATTGAGATCGCAACTTTCCCGGGAATAGCTTTAAGCGTGAATGATAAAGAAGAACTTTTTGGCCCGGAATAAAATGCTTACGAGTGATGTGTTTGTCGTGAAACGCTTTTGTCTTATCTTTGTAGATGCTTGCATTTTCATAAGACTCGTTCCTCAACTCCTCGATTTCTTGAAGTTGCATCTTTCGGTGCTTTCCGGCTTCTTCAAGATTGAAATTACACTTTTTAACTGCCCAATATGCCTTGTGTTCCAATTCCACCGGTAAATGACAAGACTTTCCATAGACGAGGCGTAATGGAGACATACCAATTGGAGTTTTGTAGGCGGTCCGATACGCCCGCAATGCATCTTCTAACTTCAAGCTCCAATCTTTTCGTGTGGTGTTGACCGTCTTTTCAAGAATTTGCTTGACTTCTTTATTTGACACTTCGGCTTGGCCATTCGTTTGTGGATGATAAGCGGTTGATATCCGGTGTGTGACACCATATCTTTTCATCATGGCTTCCATCATTTTTTTGCAAAAATGAGTGCCCTTATCACTCACCA
Organism: Lactuca virosa; assembly: GCF_052849685.1. Taxonomy (NCBI): domain Eukaryota; kingdom Viridiplantae; phylum Streptophyta; class Magnoliopsida; order Asterales; family Asteraceae; genus Lactuca; species Lactuca virosa. Next base: position 91,591,213 of record NC_136426.1, read on the forward strand.
AAGCTCTCGGTACACGATATCTTGCAAATATGTTTGACTTCAAGAAGTCAATCACAGTTTTGGAATCATCATGCCTTGTAGCCTTTGCTTCAACCCACTTTGATACGCAATCAACCGCCAAGAGTATATAAGTGTATCCGAAAGAGACGGGGAAAGGGCCCATGAAATCGATTCCCCATACATCAAAGATTTCGCAAATGAGGATAGGGCTTTGAATCATTTCATGCCTCGTGGATACAGTTCCTGTTCTTTGACATCTATCACAACTTTTGCAAAATAGATAAGTATCTATTGACATTGTTGGCCAATAGAGTCCACATTCTAAGACCTTTCGCATGGTTTTGTTTTGACCAAAATGTCCTCCGCATGCATACTCATGACAAAACTTCAAGATTGATTCGACCTCATTTTGATGAACACACCGCCGTATTAGTTGATCTGGACAATGTTTCCAAAGATAAGGGTCGTCCCATACGTAGTATTTGGAATCACTCTTTAACTTGGCTTTTTGGTACTTGGTAAATGCGTGAGGAATTTCTCTAGTAACCAAGTAGTTCACAATATCCGCATACCATGGGATGGTGTTTGAAATGTAGAAGAGGTGCTCATCCGGGAATTCATCAAGGATAGAAGATGAGGAGTCATCAATATTCAACCGACTTAAGTGGTCCGCAACTAGATTTTCGGCACCACTTTTGTCCTTTATCTCAAGATCGAATTCTTGTAAAAGAAGAATCCACCGAATCAGCCGTGGCTTGGCATCTTTCTTGGTCATGAGATACTTCAATGCGGCATGGTCGGAGTATACAATCACTTTTGTTCCGAGAAGGTATTGCCGGAATTTCTCCAAGGCGAATACAATGGCTAGAAGTTCCTTCTCGGTGGTTGAGTAATTGGCTTGAGCATTATCCAAGGTTTTTGAGGCATAGTAGATGACATGTGATGCTTTGCCCTCCTTTTGACCTAAGACCGCTCCAATTGCAAAATTGCTTGCATCACACATTATTTCAAAAGGAAGCTCCCAATTTGGAGGTTGGATTATTGGAGCGGAAGTGAGCAAGGCTTTGAGTTAATCAAAGGCTTCTTGACATGCAACATTGAAGTCAAAATCAACATCTTTTTGGAGAAGGAGGCACATCGGACGTGGAATCTTCGAGAAATCTTTGATAAATCTTCTATAGAATCCTGCATGACCCAAGAAAGATCTTACTTCTCTAACACAAGTTGGGTAAGGAAGGGTTTGGATAACATCAATTTTGGCTTTATCAACTTCAATTCCCTTTTTGGAGATGATGTGTCCCAAGATGATGCCTTGATTGACCATAAAGTGACACTTCTCAAAGTTTAACACCAACTTTTTCTCAATGCATCTTTTCAAAATCTTCTCAAGATTATCCAAGCATTCATCAAACGAATTGCCATACACTGTGAAGTCCTCCATGAACACTTCAATTATATTTTCTACATACTCTGAAAAGATGCTCACCATGCATCTTTGGAATGTGGCGGGGGCATTGCATAATCCAAAGGGCATCCGCTTGTAGGAAAACGTGCCAAAAGGGCATGTGAAGGTTGTCTTGTCTTGATCTTCGGGGGCAACGTGTATTTGATGAAAACCCGAGTATCGATCGAGACAACAATAATGTGACTTGCCCGCCAATCTCTCGAGCATTTGGTCGATGAAAGGAAGAGGAAAGTGATCTTTTCGTGTGCTTGAATTCAACTTTCGATAATCAATGCATACCCTCCATCCATTTTGAACTCGAGTGGGTACCATTATTCCTTTGTTATTCTCAACAACCGTGATTCCCGTTTTCTTGGGAACCACTTGAACCGGACTAACCCACTTGGAGTCGGAAATCGGGTAAATCATATCCGCATCAAGGAGTTTGATTATCTCTTTCTTGACAACTTCCATCATGGGAGGATTTAGTCGTCTTTGAGCTTCCCTCCTAGGCTTACAATCATCTTCCATGAGTATCTTGTGAGTGCATACATTAGGGCTTATTCCCTTAATGTGCGCTATTGTCCACCCCATGGCCTCTTTATGATCTTTCAAGACTTCAATCAATTGGTTTTCTTCAAAGTCTTTCAATTGAGAAGAGATGATCACCGGTAGAGTTTCATCTTGACCTAGATAAGCATATTTCAAATGGCTAGGCAAGACTTTCAATTCAAGTGTGGGTGGGTGGATTATGGAAGGTGGCATCTTGTTTGGAGAATGAGATAAGGCAACTTGAGAAACATCCTTTTTGGTTGAGTTGTTAAGTTCTAAAGTCTTCACAATCTCTTCAACTTCGGAGTCCAATGTATATATATCCAATGTTTTCTTCAAACTTTCAACATCAAAACTCATGTTGAGCACCATCTTCAAAAGATCTCCATGTGATAACTCGAATAATTCTTGGGTGATTGGTTCAATCACATCAACCCGATATAATGGAGAAATGTTGCTAGGGTATCTCATGGCCTCAAAGATGTTGAAGTGAATGATCTCTCCATCAAATTCCATTGTGATCTTCCCATTATGGACATCAATAATTGTGTGAGCGGTATTCATGAAAGGTCTTCCAAGAAGGATCATAGATGACTTGGAAGGGGTCTTCTCTTCAAGGTCAATGACATAGAAGTCCGCGAGAGATACTAGTTGATTGACTTGAACTAGTACATCCTCCAACACACCTCTTGGAAATACACTTGACTTGTCCGCTAATTGAATGATGACTCCGGTTTCTTCCAAAGGTCCAACATTGAGAGATTGAAAAACCGAGTATGGCATTACATTGATTGAGGCTCCAAGATCTAACATGGCACTTTCAACATGCAAGTCACCAATGGTACAAGGAATAGCAAACATGCACGGATCCTTGCATTTGGGTGGAAGCTTCTTTTGGATAACCGCGGACACATTGGCATTGACTTGAATCTTTTCATTCGCCTTAAACTTCCTCTTATTAGTGCACAAATCCTTAAGAAATTTGGCATAGCGCGGAATTTGCTTTATGGCATCCAATAGGGAAATGTTGATTTGAACTTTTCGGAAAGTCTCAAGAATTTCTTTCTCTTCCTCTTGTTTCTTGGAAAAGGCTAACCGAGAAAGGGAAAGGTGGTGGTATGACCAATGGCTTGATAGGCTTGTTGGAAGAGTCGGGTTTGTCAATGTTGGGAACAACCGGTTCCTTTGAAGTAGCTTCAACCTTCAGAGGATCAATAATAATAACCTCATATTCTTCTTCTCTTGAAACTCTTTTGGGGTTGCTTTCTCCAAGGGTTTTCCAACTTCTTAAAGTTATTGCACTCACATTGGGATTCTTCTCGGTTTGAGATGGAAGTTTACCCCTTTGTTCCATCTTGTTGAGAGCGGTGGCCAAGTCTCCAATTTGTGCTTGAATGTTTGAGAAAGTGTTCTTGGTCTCTTGTTGAAATTGGGTTTGGCTTTGAGCAAGAGAAGTGACGAGTTCTTGAAGGCTCATTTGATGGTTACCACTTGATTGGCCGTGTTGTGGAGGTTGTTGGTAATTTGGAGGGTTATAAGAAGTTTGTGGATATGGAGGTTTTTGGGAAGGATATGGCGGATGTTGGGGTCTCATCAAAATGTTTGGTGGATTTTGCTTTGGTGGGTATGGATTATTTGGGTTATTCCTCCAATTTGGGTTGAAATTGTTTTGAAATCCTGTGGGTCTTGGTTGACCTTGATATCCGCCCATTGCATTCACATCTTCCGGTTCACTTCCAAGTGTGGGACACTTATCCGTGTAATGCCCCGTCATGGCACAAATACCGCATACCATCAATTGTTGACCACTTCCCACCACCATTTGACTTAGCACATTAGTCAAATCCAAGAGCTTTGATTCCAAGTGTTGAGTGTTGCTAACTTCACCAACCACTTGTGGAGAATTTCTTTTCATGTCATTTCTAGTCCCAAAGTTCCTTTGATTTTGAGAAATGGTTCCAAAAAGTGATCTTATCTCTTGAGGGGTTTTGTTGAAGATGTCACCACCACTTGAAGCATCAATCATCCTTCGATCTTTTTCATTCATACCCTCATAAAATTATTGAAGAAGTAATTGTTCGGGAATATTGTGTTGAGGACAACTTGTACACAAGTTGTTGAATCGCTCCCAAAAATCATGAAAAGTCTCATTCTCTCCTTGACGAATCCCCAAAATGTCACTTCTTTGACTTGATATCAGGGAGGTGGGATAGAACTTGCTATTGAAGGCCTTGAGTAGCTCTTCCCATGTGTGGATAGATCCCGGTGGTAAGTTGAATAACCACTCTCTAGCTTTATCTTCCAAGGTGATCGGGAAGGCGGTTAGCTTGAAATCATCCAATGTCACATTTTCGGGCAACATGCTAACACATATCATATGAAAGGACTTTAAATGCCTTTGAGGATCTTCTCTATCCAAACCATGGAACTTGGTGAGTTGATGTATGAAACTTGACTTCAATTTAATCCCTCGGCGGTTTGCGAGATAAACAATACCAAGAGGTGTGTGAGTAACATCCGTCTCCATCATTTGTCGAAGTGTCAACTCTTGAGGGGGGTTGGGTGGATTGGGGTTATTGGGATATTGTTGCAAGTAATTGGGTGGTTTTTGGTAAGGTGGGTATGGGTATTGTTGGGGATTGTAGATTGGTGGTGGATAAGGTTGGTAGTTAGGATATTGGTTGTAGGGGGGTTGTTGTTGGGGGTACATTGGGTTTTGGTACATTGGAGGGTGTTGGTAATTGGTTTGATTTGGGTAATGTATTTGTTGTTGAACTTGAAAAGCATTGTTTTGAGGTTGGTTGTTTTGGTGGAATTGTTGGTTTTGTGGTTGTGGTAGTTGATAATTGGGTTGATTTTGATGAGGGGCTTGATTCCAAGGTGGCATATCAATGAGAGGTTCTTGTTGTTGTCTTGCTTGTTGGGGTGGTGTATTGGCATCTTGATTGTTTGGGTTTGGGTTGGGATTGTGAGGTGGAGTGTGATTCATGGCTATGTAGTTTTCAAACGGAATGTCTTCAAAGGAATGACCAACAATTGGAGAACTCGGCTCGGTGTCGGTATCACTTGAAGTGTGAACTTGATCTTCTATGTCGATTAGTGGAGAAGAGGAAGAAACATGAACTAGTTGTTGTTGCTTTGCTTGTTTGGCTAACTTTTTCAACCTTTTTGCTTCTTTTTCAATTTCCGGATTGTAGAGTAGTTCACCGGTTCTTGTAGACCTAGGCATAAACAATCAAATAACAATAACCAATTTCCCCGGCAACGACGCCAAAACTTGGTGGGGTGTCAAGTCCACCAAGCAAATTACACCCTTTGTTTGCAAATAAAACGTAATATAATGGTAAAAAGGGGTATCGATCCTCGGGGAAATGGTTGTATTCAATCACCAATGCAATCTAAAAGAACTATTGTAAATAAACAAACTAAACACAATTAAACTAAAGGGGGGGGGTGTTATGATTGCTTAAAAACTAAAAGACTTGAATAACTAAAAACTTACAATTAAGCAAGATAGTGAGATGCTCAAATGTTGGGAACAATTGGTTAACCAAGGCAATTCAACACAATGAACATTTGTGTTCTTATCATTAGGATTCAACATGAAGCTTATCATTCATCACAAATTGGTTATAGCAATCATGAAGCATGATATGCCAAGATTCCTCTTAGGTAGTATGGAGGTTGGGGAAGCCCACAACACACCTTCTTAATCAAGATCAAGGGTTTAATTGAAGCAATTGAACCCAAGAAGTTAATTAGCCTTAAGAAAGAAGGAATCCCCAATTCCTAGAGGATGTCAATGCTTACACATCCATAAAGGAGCTATGATTCATAAACTAGAGATGATTTTTACCATCATAAAGCCCTTGTTCTAAGTTAATTCAATGATTCAATGAAAAACCAAAGAAATAAACTAACAATAGCTCATTCAAGTGCCAAGCTCATGATCAAAGCATTAAACAAGCATAAGAAATATGATCTAGAACCATAAACATAAGATAATTGATAATCTAGCATGAATCCTTCAAAAACCCACAAACATTAAAAGGTTTTAACCAAAGTTAACCAATATAGAGAGTTTAGCCACTCATGGCAATAGAACAACAATCACAAAAGTCTAATTGGATAAAGAAACTACCAATAACTTGGAAAGATGAAAAGAAATGAGTATTGAGCTTCAAAATCGCCTCCTCCAGCTCTCCAATGGTGTCAAATCGAAGTTATGGCTGCTAGGTCTGATTCCCCAAGGTAATGGCAAGCCAAATGACCAAAATGCCCAAACTGGGCAGTTGCACGGGTACCCGCGCGACGAAAATTTCACCCGCGCAAATGTTGCTGTAATGCTATTGGTCCTTCATTCCACCACTCCACCCTTCCACTACTAAAGATTCCTTTGGTCCCCTCCATATCCATGTGATTCTATCAGCAAATCATCTTTTATCTTCAAATGTGGATGCTCCAAACCCAAAATTAATTATCCATGATCCATCTTCACAAGCCCACTTCATCCAAGCCTTTATCTTTTTAAGCTCAAATCTCCTTTGGTGGATCCGCCAAGCCCAATAACGCCTCGAGAGCCCACAAGTCCGTCTTCACTCTAATCCACAATCGCAATAAGCTCCAAAACCCTGCAAAATTCCTAATGCAACATAAAAAGCACCCGGTACGATCCATACTAAATAAAATAAATAAAATACAATGCAATAATGATAAAAAGATCTAAAATATCTAAAATAAACTAATAAAAATAAGGAAATAAAATAAGCTATCACATTGGTAGTAGACAACATAAATTCTTTTGTTTTTAAAATTTCAGTGTTCATTTCTTAGGAAGAAGTCTTCGCTTAAACTTCATAGTTGTTAAAAATAATAATGATTTATATATTATAAAAAATATATCCATCATTATTTTATAATTAACTATTTAATTATAGATTAAAAAAGGTAAATTATTATATAATCATGAGTTAATTTTATATAAAAGATATAAAATTATTATATAATTTTTGGTTATTTAAGGAAAAAAGTAAAATGCAATCTCTTATATGGTTAATTGTAAAGGGTATGAATAAAGAAAGCTATATTTATTTTAACTCGTTATCTAATATGTTTTGACAGGCCCGATCCTGACGGTGGGCAACCCGGGCGGTCGCCCAGGGCCCATGTCTCTAAGGGGCCCAAAATTCCTAAAATAAATCCTTATATATATATAGAAGAAAATTTATTTTATGTCTCTAAGGAGTCCAAGTAAGCCCAACTTTAAATCAATCGAACAAAATAGAATTAATCAGCCCAAAAAGTTTAAAAAAAATGCACAACAACGTGAAGTCTGTGAACTAAGTGTGCACCACGAATCGAGATCCACAAGGCCGGAGAATGAATCGACGACCTCGATTTTGTGAATCGACGTCCTCGTTAATTGCTATCATCGTTAATCGACGTCACAAGGGCAAAATTGCATCAGTTCTCTATTACTTGCTTCTCCCTTTTGATCTCCCCTTGCTACCTTTCCTTAACATGCTTCTCGTTTTGATCGAAACTTCATTCAATCTCGATCAGAAATTAGAAGACGAGTAATATAGACCACAATATCTGGTTTCGATTGAATGTGAAATACCGACGAAGTGACCATCGACAATCATTAGGAGATAAGTACATCAGGTTAGCTTTTTCTTATTTTGTCAATTATTCTCAAATTTGATTTACAGTTCACGTTCTTGTCACTCTGATAACCGATCAAATGCTGAAAACATACACATTTTTTTTTTCTGATTTTGTTTGTGTATCAGATTTCTGGAGACTTGATTGAAGTCGATTCTTCATTCTTCATTACCTCTACATTTCAGATTGTTTAGTTAACAAGGTAGTATCTTTGTAAATTTCTAATTTAAAAGTTTTAATCATGTTCTAATTTTTCTAATCTTTGTTTTTTATTTTATTGTGCAGTTGAAGCTTTCTTTGAACTGAATATGATATTAAGTTTCTACAACTTTGAGACATAAAGTAGAAATCAGGTCTAATCTTTTCCTTTAAGCGGTAGTGTTTATTTTTTTGACAATCTACCATGTTTGCTAAAAGGCATTTATCTGGAGGCCAGAAAAGAAAGAAACCAAAAATTGTCGATGCTTTCATTCAAACTCGAAAAGGATATACTCATAGCTTTTCTAAACAATCAAGTCTGTCTAATTTGAATGAAAATGATACTATTTTAAATGAAAATGATAGTAGTTTTAATGAAAATGTTGCTAATTTAAATGAAAAAAATTACTAATTTGAATGACAAAAATACTAATTTAAATAAATGTATAATTATTTTTTACCACAAAAGTTGGGATTTGCTAGATATTCAATGAGATATTCTCATTGAATATATCATCTTATTAACCATTCATGTACTGTTGCATTTGCAGAGAGAAGTCTTTCAAATATGAAGTTATTGTAGAATTATCTAAGGTCATCGTTGTTGAAAAAAATGTTGAATGGTTTGACAATATTACGTATAGAGAAATATCTTAGATACAATTGATCTTGTTAATATTATTTATGATTTTGTATCTAAAAATGCTAGGAGAATTTTTTAAATTACTTGTTTTTTTAATGGTGTGGCTATATATGTGTTTTTTTAATATCAATAGTGAATTTTATGACTTTTGTAACGATACGTTTATTTTTAAACTAATTTTTGTTATATTTATGATTTTAGGGGCCCATTTTTTTTTCTTTTCGCCCTGGGCCCACTATATGTTTGGACCGGTCCTGGGTTTTGATACACTTATTTTAATGCACTCATATCATTCTTTTTTCATAAAATAAATATTTACTTGTGAGTGAAGGCATGAATCGAGGGTCAGCTTTTAGCCCATAAAGACAATAAAAATATTGGTTGTAACTTTAGGAGAAAGAACGCGACCTCCACTAGCACTGTGGACTTGGTTGTTCATGTGTTGCAATCTCTCTCTATATATATATTTCAGACAATTTATCACTAATTAAATAGATAAAATGTAATTATGTTTCATATTTTTCTTTGATAGTACACTTAACTTCTACAAATAATTGCATCAATCGTGTACATATATTTTTCTATTAATTTAACTACATATTGTCGTCTAATTGTGATCAAATTAAGCTTACACCGATTTACATGCTAACTGCTAAGTAAAATAACATAGTTTTACTCAGCTATTTGTTTATTTCATATATATATATATATATATATATATATATATATATATATATATATATATATATATATATATATATATATATATATATATAGAGAGAGAGAGAGAGAGAGAGAGAGAGAGAGAGAGAGAGAGAGAGAGAGAGAGAGAGAGAGAGAGAATGATCATTTGAGAACTCAAAGTTTCCCGATAACCCGAGAACCGATTGTGAGCCGTTAGATCAAAATAATAAAAGGCTAGGATGCTCGGTGGCGTTTTTGTAAATAAATGGGAAAATTAAACACGGGGGCATGGTTCTGAAATTAATCGAAGGGCATTTATGGTACTGAAGAGATTATCCCCCAAATCAATCGATGCCGCTCTCAAATCCCTCATCGTCTTTGTCCGTCATCCCTCTTTCTCTTACAACTTCATCGTCGATCCTTCCCCAATCCAGAACCATCGCCTGACATCTATGGTTTCCTCCGTCAAATGTCTCTGCTATTCATTGAATCAGGTAAGGTGAAGACTACTAATTCATGGTCCTTATCCTCCGTATCATCGATGGTGAATCCACGAGCTAAGAGATCGATGTCATTAGTTTTCATCTTCAATTGCGACAGTAGATTGCCAAATACCTGAATATTCTATGATGGATCTTTGATAGAGATCCCCACTGAAGATCAGACTCACACACATGCGCTGGAGATCGATGAATGACCACAGTTATTGTCGATTTTCAACAAAATCATCCCCGATTTCAATGAAATCACCATCGATTGGGAGTTACAGAGCGTGTAGTTGCTTTACTAGAAAGTTTAAGGTAATGGAAGTCGATCCTACGCCTGATGAAAAAGAAGCGTTTGAAAAATACTCTGATAATATCTATATGACTACAGATCAATTGTGATGGATTGATTATGACTGAGAAACAAAGTCATGTCGAGATTCATGAATTTGTGATCTGTTGATAATCAGAGCGACGCCTTCTCCGATCGAGTTTATGACACCTCCGTCTGATCGATTTTTTAACACCTCGTGTAAGTTTTCTAATCTGTGATCGAAACGTTCTGATCTACATCGCCTTATTTGATCAGTTTTAAGATCTCTAGATTTATCTCCTTCTTCTCGCCGTGTAATGGCAGGTTCAAACAAAGCCTTTTTCTATAATATTCATCTCTCCCTGTGGTGAGCACAACTCTAAGCATCCATCTTTGCTCTTTTTATCACCACTAACGACACTGCTGCAGTCCCATACTTGTAAGTTTCATTCAATTTTCTTATTTACTTTTTGTTTTGCTTTGATTTTGTTTCCATTTTATGAATGGATTTTGTGATGTTTCTTGAACAATTTTGTTTCTGATTATTGATTAGGTATGTGGTTTATCATATTGCTAATTTGCTATGCTTAAATTGACGAAGTACAATTTAACTTGATGAAAACAACGATATAAATCATTAGAGTGCTGATTAATATATGGATTAGTGGATTGCTAATTTGCATATATCTTTATTTGAAGTTTTCTTATATATTATATGTTATTTTCCTACCCATTAGATTGTTATTTAGCTATTGTAACTTGCATTCACAAACTTCACAAACCAAAGTTGACTCATTTTTTTGATATTATATATACTGAAAATTTAATACTCAACTCTACAGTATGAAGTATTCAACTATAATATCTAATAGCTGAGATGCACGAAAATTAGGACTAAAAATAACATGCTTTAACAGCTAGATCTCTTCATCTTCTTGTGAACATAGTTTATTGTCCACAACTCAAACTCCACCAGGTACTACTTTATGATCTCCTAACTATGTTTTACCTAATTTGTTATTAATTTTGATTAATTATTTGGGTAAAATTAGATTTATATCAAGAGAAACAATGAACCTGTTTATGAGATGCTATGTACAGACTCGGTGGTGACTCCAAGAAAAACAATCCATTGGTAAGTAATATTTTAATTATCCACTTCACATATTTTTTAAAGCATTAATAGTTTTTCATTTTTTCATATTTTCATATTTCTCAGGTGCCAGTAGACCTTGTGATTGACCATCAGTTCAAGTTTATGTTTCAAGAAGTGCAAATGTTGTTCAAGCAAACATGGACCTTGAATTTCAACACAATGATGAACACTTTTCCTTTATAAAATGGGGATAACATGCTTTTGACAACATGCTTTTCTAGTATTGTTCACCAGGTAAATATTTGCACATTCAAACCACATCACAGATGAACCTTACAAATAGTCACTGTAATAAGCATAAAAAGTTCAAAAATACAATGAAATGAATAGTGAAAGTTTGATGAACTCTTCAATTACTTGTTAGGTGGTATTCGACTATAAGTGTGTAGTGATTCACTTGTAAAACACAAGTGAATCACATATGAATTACATGTGATTCACGTATGAATTATATGTGAGTCACATGTAAATCACACGTGAATCACATATGAATTACATGTGAGTCACATGTAGATCACAAGTGAATCCCATAAGAATTACATGTGATTCACATATGAATTACATGTGATTCACATGTAAAACACATGTAATTCACATATGATTTACTTGTAATTCACATGTAAATCACAAGTGAATCAGATATGAATTACATGTGGTTCACATGTAAATCACAAGTGGATCACATATGAATTACATGTGATTTACATGTAAATAACACGAAATTCACATATGAATCACAAGTGGATCACATATGAATTACAAGTGAATCACATATGAATTACAAGTGATTCACATGCAATTCACATATCAATTACATGTGATTCACATGTAAATCACATGTGATTCACATATGATTCACTTGTGATTCACATGTAAATCACAAGTGAATGACATATGAATTATATGTGATTCACAAGTGAAGAATTATATGTGATTAACATGTAAATCACATGTAATTCGCATATTAATCACATATAATTCACATATAAATCACAACTAAATCACATATCAATTACATGTGATTCACATGTAAATAATATATGAATTACACACAAGTGAATCACAAATGAATTACGTCTATATGCACACATGTATTTTGTGTGAGTGTTCTTCGTTAATTATTTTTTATAATTTTCTTGTGAATTTTTTATTTGAATCTTAAAAAATACAGTCACATTTGAATCTTACATGATATATACATGTGCATTTTTGTGAGTTTTCTTGCATTAATCAATTTTTTTAATTTTCTTGTAGATTTTGAAGAATTTGTAGAAAATATTATAGAGGTGAAAAGTGATAAATTGAAGAAAATAAGAAAATGTTGATATGAAGAAATTATAACACTGTGAATCCTTGTAGCATTTTTTATTTTTATTTTGTTTTATTTTGTATCGAATAAAATACTTGTACTATTATATTTATAGAATGATTAATACAAATGAGATTTTTTTATGATTTATTTAGGAATATTATAGTATAAGAAATATACATATATGCATTTCAAAAAATATGCATATATGTACCTAAAACATTTATTTTTTGTTAAAAAAAATTAGAGTTTATTTTTTAAATATTCTAGTTTTTTTATATAAATTTACTGATTTTTAAAAATTATATTTTTTTTAAAAAATGCAGCTTTATTAAAAAAATTGCAGTTTTTTTTTGAAAAAGTTGCACTTTTTTTGAAAAAATTGCAGTATTTTAGAAAAAAATGCAGTTTTTTTGAAAAAATTACAGTTTTTTTTTAAATTATTGTTTTATTAAAAAATTTGCAGTTTTTTTAAATACAGTTTTTTTTAAAAAAATTGTAGTTTTTTTTTTGAAAAAATTGCAGTTTTTATAAAAAAATCAAATTTTTTAAAAATTTATGTTTTCCAAAAAAGTTAAAAAAATCTGCAATTTAAAAAAAAACGAAAATTATTTATTTTATAAATAAATCCAAAATTTTGTTTTATAATGTTAATTTGAGAGCTTTTTATTAATATTTCTAATAATACAAAAAATTAAGTGGGATTGGTATGATGACGATCATGCCCTTAATGATTTGATTTTGATCTAACGCTCCACCTTTAGTTCTTAGGTTCTCGAGAAACTATGAGTTCTCAACCGATCTCAACCCTATATATCAATCGATCTCAACCCTATATATATATATATATATATATATATATATATATATATATATATATATATATAATGTTTAAAGAAAGTCTAAGATTCTGTAATACAGTTGGTTAACCACCTAAAACTACATATATAAGACACAAAAACTCGTGTTATGTTTCTTTTATGTTATCATCCGTTGCTTTAGTTTTTAAATAATTATATTATTAAATTCCAAATTTTCATTACACGTACTTAAACCAACAAGACTTTTATGAAAAAAGTTTACATATAATTTAACAGATATTAAAGAAAGCCGATAAAATCAGACGTAGTGTAAAAAATATTGCTGGCATGACACACAAATGATTGAGTTTTGAAAAAAGAATGAAGGTGTGGTTTGCTTTCTGCTCTCCATTTGGTAAAAGTTGTCATCTGATGCTAATGCTTTCTGTGGAGTATTTTATTACAACATTACAATATATATATATATATATATATATATATATATATATATATATATATATATATATATATATATATATATATTAACGTTCCTATAAGAATTATAATGGTCATTAACAAACGACATGATTGGTTTATCTTTTTAACAACGACAAACCCAAAAATATCAATTGTTGATCGTAAAAGAAAACTACGGATGAGCATTAGAACCGCCGGAACCGGAACCGGACCGGAACCGGAATTGGTAACAAGGTCCGGTTACCGGTTCTTCATTTTTATGAAAACCGGTACCGGTTCTAAAAACCGGAACCGGTTTGACATTTTTTTCGTTTTTTAAAATTCGCATAACTCACTCATATGAAGTCGGATTTAGTTGATTTTTTTTTCAACATGTAATTTGGAGTTTGTAATTCATTTTTGACTCTATAAACATGTATTTTGGTTAGATATTGAATCAGACACATTTCCCGGAATAAAAAATATTGATGCTGCGTTTTTTCTATTTCAGTACTTTTTTTGTTTTTTTTTTAATTTGTTCCGTTTTTTAAATGTGCATAACTCATTTATATGACGTCGGAATCACTTCATTTTTTTTCCAACATGAAATTTGGTGTTTGTACTTCATTTTAGACTGTACAAACACATATTTTGGTTAGATATTGAATTCGCTATAGACCCCGGAAGACAGCATATCAATGATGCGTATTTTTTGTTTCGGCATTTTTTTTTTTGGAATCTGTCCTGCTTTTAAAATGCGCATAACTCACTCATATGAAGTCGAGTTACTTGATTCTTTTTTCATCATGTAATTTAGAGTTTGTACTTCAATTTAGAGTGTAAAAAGTCATAATTTGGTTAAAAATTGAATTATTTACAAGCTCCGAAAGATAACATATCGTCTACAACATTTCAACCGGTTCTAATTTGAAAAATAACCGGAAAACCGGGACCGGAACCGAAACCGGCGTTAGAACCGGCGGTCCGGTTCCCGGTTCTTATAATATAGGAAAACCGGTTCCGGTTCCGAACCGGTCCGGTTCTAAAGCTCATCTCTAAAGAAAACTAATGAGAAAAATATCAAAATGTGATAAAATAGATCCACTACTATAAATCGTTAATAATTATTTTATTAAGAGCGCGTGATCAAACAAATGGTTTTTCTATTAACCAAAAAGACATTAATTGCATAAAGTAATAATAATATTGGCAACATAAAACTACTTTAAAATAAAATCTTCACTAGATTTTTTATAATTTACTTAATGTTACAAAAACTATCTATCAACCAATTATTTTTAAATTTTTAATTATATTAGTTTTACTAGCTTTGTCTTAATTTAATTAAAACCCCAACATAGACGAACAATTTGACAAACAGAAAATATCAAAATATTGATTGATAAATCATTGTATTTGTTTTATGTATATACTTAAAGATGTGCTTGCTTTTTTTTCTCAGAGATCTAAGATATTTATAAAATTAAATCTGTTTTTTTTTTTTATAAATTAAATACTGATTTCATCATCTGTATTTGTATATGTCATCAATTCGTATACCCACAAGATAAATATATATATATATATATATATATATATATATATATATATATATATATATATATTTTGCATATAAATTAACAAGATTTGTTCATACATTCATACAAAAATTATAATAACAACGAAGAATCCATGATCTTGAATGGTATGTGACTTTACAGAAAGAAGGAAAAAAGGATTATAACAACTAAAGTAGACACCTTTACCAACTCATACCAACAATCAACAAACCAAACCAAATTAAACAAGTATATACATACACACACAACTGTATCTATACATATGTACAAGTAGTTTATGCATATATATTACAAACCGTTGAAGAAGATTCTTTCTTGGAAGGTAGTTGTGTTTGTCAATGGGGGTTAGCTTAGCTGCTGATTATTTTTATACCCATATCTCTCTTATTTAATCAAACTATGATTTTTTAATGTATATACATCCATCCTCTTAAACATATTATATTCTAATTTTTCAATGTGTAAATCATAAAATGGGGTCGTGTTTGCATGTGGAGCTTTCAAAACGATATTGTTATAGTAACATTCTAAGCTCCAAAGACTTTTTATGAGCAATTAATCATTTTTAATGTCCTTATTTTTATACAGTCGAATATGTAGCAATTTAGAGAGAGATATTGTGTATAATATTGTTTGGCAAAATAACTCAAAGCTGGAAACAGGTAGCGGGTAGTTGGTAGCGTATAGCTGGTAACGGGTAGCTGATAGCTGCAAGCTGGAAGTTATAACTTTTATTTGTTATATGAGTGTTTGACAAAAATAGCTGGAAACTTGTAAAATATGTAAAATTACATAAAAGGACAATTGTTTTAAAATAAATCAGTATATAAATATATTTTTAAGGGCAATTATGGAAATTGATTTCAAAAGTTCGGTAACGTTTTATTAAACGCTACATAAAATAGTTATTAGATTTGGAACGTTTTGTTTAAAATAAAACGTAAACGTTCGTACTACCAAACGGAGTTTTTTGTTTAAACTAAAGAGTTTTGTCAAAAGCTATAAACTATAAGCTCTCAAACGCTTCCAAAAGCTTCGTGTCAAACACGTGTGTGTTGGACAGCTAGCTTTTGGAAGCTTCTATCTTTTAGCTTTTAACAAAAAGTTTCGGTTGAGATTACGAACTTTTAACTTTTAGTTTAAAAAAAAAGCTTCAAACTTAAAAACTAATTCATATAACATTTAAGAAAAACTATTGATTTTTTTTAATCTAATTCTGAAATTGTCCTTTTATTATTATGTTTCATATTTATGTTTTAGAAAAGTGCATTTTTATGTAATTTTATATATTTTAAAAGTTTTTAATTATTTTTGTCAAACACTTATATAACAAATAAAAATACGGCTTCTAACTTTTAGCTTTTAATTATTTTGCCAAACACGTCCAAAGTTTAATTAACATAATATGGATTGAATGGATTGCCATTCTTCACAAAGTTCTGTTTTTATTTTTATTTTTTTGGTTCACAGACTTCAGTGGCCAAATTTTGAATTAAAACAAAGTTTGTTATCATGTTATATAAAAGCTTCTACATATTTATAGTGAACTGAAACATGTGTAGGTGAGAATGGTAAACCCTTTCCATCTACTCCACCAACGCATATGGCTTTTTCCACAAGTACCCTCAGTCATTTCCTCAAAATATGTATGCCCTTGAAAATGGATATAAAGGTAAAATAGCATTAATAATATGATGTTTTTAATTTGCTATATATATATATATTAATTAATTGCGAACCCTATAGAGATTGGGGAGAAAGCTCCAAACGTGGCATTTTGGTGACGAGCTTTTGAAGCAAAGTTGTTTGTATTTTGATGGTGAAAGTTTTGGGATTAAATGTGTGATGCTCTATGTGTTAAACATTTATTAGAAATATTTATAAAATGTAGATAGTATTTTTTATGCGTAGGATACTCACTTAAAGGATTATTATTTTGTTAGGAATTTTTTATGTATTAACCTAATATATACATTATTCCTGGTGGTGAATGGTGGATTAAGTGTGAAAATGAACAATAAAACATATTTTGTGAAATATATGTAACATGCTTGTGAAATGAATATACAGAAATATAGTTACGACAATTCATCATAAAATTACGAAACACGTGGAAGTCCCAAAACCCATAAAGTGAGTACAATTCAACACATGGGGTGTCACTACATAGTACATACATAGAACATTGTCTCCCTAAATACATCACAACAAAAACAAAGTTTCAAAGCTATTATCATAAAGGAACATCGTAAAATCTTCTTACATGGTCCCTAGCGAGAAAGGCATGTTTATCTTCTCACTTCTTAACATTTAAGGTACATATCACAATTATTCACAAAGAACACCTATTAGGCTTAAAAGTATATATAATGAAAAACAAATGGGTTGGCATTCAAAAAGTACGTTAGATGCAACCCTTAAATAGCAATGTAAGTGAAGATGAGATTTTTCAAGGAAGCTCGATACACATCAGGAGTTATGTTTTTTTTTTTTTTTTTTATAATTTTTACAGGATGGGCTAGTGTATAGATGGTTGAAAACAATATTGTTCTTGATCTAGTCCAAATGAAGTCCACTCGCTGGTTTTAAATTAAATTGACATGGATAAATTTGGAACTCCGAAATCACAATTAGAGCATCCGAAGCTAGGTGTCAAACTCTTCTGCCACTTTCAAACATTTTATAAAACATCTTTTCTACAACATATTTCCAAACTTTTTATAAAATTATTCAACTTCTTTAAAGAATACCACCTAAAGAAAAATTGTCGAATAATTTCAGCACAAATATTGAGACAAGCTTCAACCACGGAAAATATTTGTATGGTCTCATATTTATACTCTTCTTTTTGGATAAGGCTTGGTAAACACCTCCCATTAGGTGACCCAAGCAGGTTGACTAGGAGAAGGGTGATCGACATAGTTTTCAAATTGATTGTTTAGTATCAATGCTAAAGGTGAGCCCTCTATCCTATCCTCGCAAAGTGGGGAGAGCCACAGTAGATGGCTGGGAACCGCATTTTGTGAAGCTTCATGATTAACTATCCAACAAATTCCGTGTGACATGCACATCCCAATTCAGTATCTAAATATAGCGTTGAAGTTTGAGTTCTCATATCTACCATTTATGAAGTATTTGTGACACTAGATAAAATGGTTATAACAATGGGTAATTGTTTGTCGTACCATCAAAACAAATGTGAATGTGAAATAGTGCAAGTCACATGCACCAACATTTTAACTTGAAGAACAAAGCAACACCAACAACAAACCTTGACAATCCCATTAGATTGGGATATGGAAGGTATATGTTAATAGTCGTGACTCTGTAAGGGAAAGAATGACTGCATTACATATGACATCCAACATATGTGAGATGATAACTTGTAAATGGTGCATAAAATGGGAAAGTCATAGTATGAAACATGGATACTTCATCAAGAAGCATATGATTTTGAGAACCTGTAACGGGAAAACAATGGGCAATAAGTCTATGAGTACAATAAAACAAAATATAAATAATCAAAATATTAGCATATAAGCAATAATTAAGTATTGACAATAAAGGTCAGAAAACATAAACAAACATGGTGTTAGGCTACCTATCAACCATGATGTTTTGTCATCACAAATCCCTATTTGAGGCCATCTCCTGGAACGCTTCTACATGTCAAGTCTTAGACTATCCTCTTACTTTCATTTAGGACGACCTTTCTTTCTTTTACTATCAATCATTATTGTCTTTATCCTCCTTACAGTCTTACATGTTAGCCTCCTTATGACATCTCCACACCAATGAGTTCCAGCCTAGCTGGGAAGAGGTACCGGGTTTAGTGTTGATTGTATTCTATTTTAGGCATTGATCCCTTTGTTTTTGTATAAATATACTCTTAATATTCAAAGAGAAGGAGAACATTATTTCACTCTGTATTATAAACAACGTTCATGAACAATAATAATATAATACATAATGTTAAAAAAACTAGAATTACCATTGGCCTTCTGAGATGTAACTAAGAACCGAATAACATTTTGTTTCTACCACCTAAGTATGTCAAATGTGGTAGTAAACACAGTTTTGGGTTCATTTAGATACTTCTTTAACTCGATGTCAGTTGCAACCGACTTACTTTCTTCTACATATAAAATTACCCCAGAAAGTCATTACCCACATGATTTTCAATTGCAATTGAGCTAATTTCTATTGCAATCGAGTTGCCAATTCTATAAGGAAGACGATGGGAGTCAATTTTTTAATGTTATGAATAATGTTAAAAGTTATGAATGAATTTGATTATGAGTTCAAGACTTCTATACAAACTATTAAACATTCGGTTTGAGATCTTGAGATCTGTACTTTTGGGAAAAACACAGGAACCGACCCGTGTAGCACCGAATATCAATTTGGGGTGAAAGTAAAAACCAAGTACCATACCGTATGTTTGGAATGCATTCAGGTTTACTTCAGTACCACTTTGGCTTTGATATCCATAATGCTCATCCCTACATATACATGTATAAAAAGGTCCACAAGTCGGGCCAATTTTGATAGTTACATGTATTCCAGTAAAGACGATACATGGTATTGGGAGCTATACGAGTTAGGACAATTCACGGTGTGTTTGGTGAAGCACGATATTTATTCGTTGGATAATGATGACAAAGTATGTATTCTTTGCCTGCTTTGCAATAGTTGTAATGAGATAACGAATCATATATTCGAAGGGATGTGAGGTGGTGACATCTTTGTAGGTTCTTATTGGCCCGTGGTGAAATATTCAAGACTTGTCTTTTGTTTGGGATAAAGATTTGATTTGCTTAGCCGATCAATCACGTATATTGTTAGCTAAAATAAAGGACTTGATGTGGTTGTCCTTGCAACCATTTGGTCTATATGGAGTGGCAGACTTATGTGGTGCCTGACGGGTCCCGAGCCACCACCCCATTCCGGCCGTTAGTGTAATTTTTTTTCTATTAGATGCAACGTTTGAGATATGAGTGTCACTACTATTTTAGATTTGTTTGAAAATTTTCTTTTGGTGCCACTACTACTCAAACTTTCTGTGTCCACCACTGTTTATGTGGTCGTATCCTATAGCCTACAAATTTCAAAGTTTAAGTTCTAAATTGTTTGAACCATATTGTTCTTTTTTATATAGTTGTTTCTAATTCTTTTAATTAAATATTTAGTTGGTCTCACAACGATTTGTAGAACTTTTGATTCTTTGTAACTCTCAAACACCTTGCTCTCTTGCCGTTTGATTTTTTTTTTATCGTGCTTAAGATAGCCTAATAGGAGTACGACGGTTGACGAGGGAAATCCTAAAAAAAAGTGAACACATGCATGTTTTCATGGCTATTGTTAAAGCGGTACATTTAGTGCTTTTATGTAGTCATCTTACAACATGTACGACTTATGCTGGTTTACTTTTTCAGTTTTTTGTAAGATATCTTTAATAAATTTGTAGGAGTCGTATGCTTTGAAATGACAAAGGGAAGAATATAAGAAGAAAGGGTCAGAAAGGTAATTTGAAATGGTCAATATGTAGGTAAGGAAGGTCAACGGTGTTACCAAGTCATGCCACAAGACTAGACGCTAAACAAAGATTCTCCAAAAACATAAATAAAGGATAAAACGCGCTTGCCGGAGTAATTTTAATTCAAAGTAACGAAAGAAATCAACAGCCAGGTGTCACGATGTTGATGCCACCCTACTTGACACTTTTCATGGTAAAAATGTAAATCATACTTCAAGACATCAAACGATTGTTCTTCAATCACATATAAACAATTATTAACATTTTTAGAAAATTTGAAATATGATAGAAATAAATCATTTTTTTTGAACGGTGAAATAAATGATTTTTTTATATATAATTATAAACTAATAGGTTAATAATATATTTGTGTAACAAAGTTATATGTTTCTGTAGTTTATATAAAGAAGTCTAAATGTATCAATTTTATATAATAATACTTATATGTACTAATTTGTGCATGGACTGATAGACCTTTTTTAATATATGTGCTTTGTTGTATTTTTATTTTTATTTTTTTTTTTGATAAAAAATAAGTTATTTATAACTTCATTATATAAAAAGTCGTTAACCCTAAAATTATAATAAAATAAATATAATGGATATGAAAATAAGTTTGACCCGTGAAGAAAATGATCAAAAGAAGAAAATGAACGTAAAATTATTGAGGTATAAATGTACACTGTTCTTTTGTATAAGTGTACACATGTGGTTCCTTTTGTCATAGCTACTAGCTACTTGCTACGACTATCTCATTAATTTTTATATATATTATATTTTCGGTCATCCAAATCAAATATTGAAGCTTCGCCACTGGACCTATAAACAGTTGTCCAAATATAATGATCAAATTTACAAGAAAAACCTGTGTAAAAATACTCTTTTGTGCAATATGGACAAAATTTATAAGTTTTCTATTAAAAACCCCTCCATTAAGACCTTTCATGGTGCACAACAACTCATTCCAGATTAAAAGTAATGTATATTTTAAACTTACACATTTTTATGTACCAGACATACTTTTATTGCTCCATAAACGTTTTTATTAACTGTTCAGTCTGTTTCACGTTAATTTAACATACAGATAACTAATTTACTTTTCTCAATATATATATATATATATATATATATATATATATATATATATATATATATATATATATATATATATATATATATATATATATAAAAAGATATTTGTGTGTTAATGTGTGGGTTATGTCCACATGGTGGGGTTTGGCTGGTGGTGTATGTGTGTGTTTTTGGGGGTGGGGGTAACTTAGCGATTCCATCCATCTCACGTTACATGGGCACCTCCATTTTTCACATGCCACCACCCTTTCGCTTCTCCTTTTTATATTAGTTACTCCATGCTTCATATTTGGATTTTGGTTAACATTTTTATCAGCATAGAAGTGTATCAATGATTCATTGGTCGACTAAGTTTATAATATTATTAAACAGTTCACTATAAATTATATTACTTTCTTTTATATATTTCGGCTTCATTATTGAAATTAATTTATATTCAAATACATTTACTTCATAAAGTTAAATAATTTTGATAGTTGTTGTAAAACGAAGATTGCATGTTGTAAAAGGTTGAAGATAAGATTTTACACTTATAGGGCAGGGTGCACCTTTTGTAAGAGATCACTTTATTCGTCTTTTCATTTATCCAAAGATTAACAGACAAAATCAATTTAGAATTTACCCCAATATATATTATTATACATTTCTAACTTATAACATTTTCGTTAAAACTACTTATTTATTTATAAATATATTATGCAAAATACGTGCGGCATTAATGTTTAGTATAACAAGGTTCCACATACCCATGCTTCATAGTTGTTTACCTCTTATACTATAAAAAGGTGCCTTGTATTCGGCGGTAAAAGGCGTTGGAAATCCTTCGGAAACAGACATTTCCCAGGGATTCCAAGGAAAAATGTTATGTTGAAAAACAATTTCTTGGAAAACTTTTACGAGGGACTACCGATAAACGTTCTGACGCAATTCTGATGAGAACTGATGCGATCCAGCCCAATCAGGAAGTCCAACCAACAGCAACCCAAGGAAACAATCGACCCAAGAGAATTACCAGAAGACCCAGTCGATTCCAAGAATGAAGAACCGGTCAATCAGTGACCACTAGCGCCATTTCCCTTTTTAGTCTGCATGTATTTCTCCATGATACAAGGAAATACCCATGTTCCCTGGAATAACTTGCACGTTTCCATATTCAGTAGAATTAGGATTGAAGTATTGTTGCATTAGTATTTATAGGATTGTAATTTGTTATTAAAAAAGGAATCAGAAAATTGCTCCAATACGTGCTTCTTACTCTTGCTTCTTGGGAGACTAACCATCTCAAATCAGGTTATATCATTTGGTGCTTTCATCGACGTTCCTATGCCTCCCCGGAAAGACTCCACTTCCGACGACCCACCACCTCCCAGCGACATGCAAACCCTCATTCAGTTAACCACCAACCTCATCAGCCACATCACCTCTCAATCCACCACCATGTCCCTCCAAACGGAAGCCATTACCAAACTCACCACACTCCTCGCCAAACCAGAAAACCAACCACACCCACCACCACCGCCACCCCCACCACCACCCCCACCACCACCCCCACCACCACCGCACACCCATCGACCACCTAAAATCTCGCTTCCCCTGTTTGACGGAACCAACCCGTTAGATTGGCTCTTCCAAGCAGATAACTACTTCACATATTATTCCATTCCCCACACACAGCGTGTTGCTCTAGCCATGTTCTACTTCACAGGCGACGCCCTCAGCTGGTACAAGCATCTGTCCAACAACCATCTTCTTGGTACCTGGACTGATTTCACTCGAGCCCTGGAAACCCGTTTCGGACCCTCTACCTATGAAAACCATCAAGCTACACTTTTTAAACTCCGCCAATCCACCACCGTATCAGCCTATCAAGCAGAATTCGAAAAGATTAGCAACTGTGTTAAAGGCCTCTCCCCCGAAGCCCTCCGCAACTGTTTCATCTCTGGCTTGCGATCCGATATCCAATCCGAGATCGCCCTTCACCACCCCATCACACTCCATCAAACTTATGGCTTAGCTAAACTCATTGAGGATAAACTCACACCTAATAGGCCCCGTTACACACCCTCTCCACGCAACTACAGTCCCCACCCATCTCCCATACCAAACCCTCCCAAAACAGCCACCACCACTCCTGCCTCTCAAACCACTACCGCAGGTCTGCTACCACCGCCTAAACACCGTAATCCCCTCCCATTCACTCGCCTATCACCGGATGCATTACAGAAAAGAAGAGCTGAAGGTCTTTGCTTTCGATGCCCGGAAAAATTTCACCCGGGACACCTGTGCAACCCCCCACAATTCCTTCTGATTGTAGATAACGATGATACCCCTACCCCCGATACACACTCCGATGCCACTTCCCTCATCGCCACCGACCCAAACCTGTCCAGTCACACCCCCACTATTGCCCCGGACATCGACAACTTACACCCTGAATTTCTGTCTCTCTCAGATGCTGCATTCTACGGGTTACAATCACCTCGAGCCGTCCGTGTCACTGGTTACATCCATGGCCAACCGGTAACTACCCTCGTGGATTGTGGAAGTACCCAAAACATCATCCAACCCCGCATCGCTGCCCTCCTTAACACTACCTCTACACCAATCACCCCATTCACCGTCATGGTTGGCAATGGGCAATTTATTGAGTGTAACAACCTCCTTCCCAACACACCACTTGAGCTTAATAAAAAAACCTTTCAAGTGACCCTCTTTGATTTACCTGTAGCAGGAGCTGATGTTATTTTAGGCCTTGCATGTCTTCGTTCACTTGGACCAATCCTGGAAGATTTTTCCATTCCCCAAATCTCATTTACTTTTCATGGGTCGCCTTGTGTCCTAAAAGGAGAACCGTTGGCATCTTCAGCTTCACCCAGTTCCATCCATACACTGATCAGAAAAAACTCTGTAGCCTCCCTACACACTATGATTTACCACCATCAAACACCTACCACTAACCCACAGAGCCAACAACCCCATCCAGACCCCCATATTGACTCCCTTCTCACAAAATACAAACCCTTATTTGACACACCTCATAGTCTACCACCATCTCGCCAACATGATCATCACATCCCTCTTCTTTCCAACACTCAACCCATCAATGTAAAACCATACCGTTACCCACATTATCAAAAGGAGATTATGACCTCTCTAATAACCGAAATGCTCACAAATGGCATGATCCAACCAAGCCATAGCTCATACTCTTCCCCGGTAATTCTCGTCCAAAAGAAGGATGACACTTGGTAGTTTTGCGTCGATTACAGGGCCCTCAATGCAGCTACAGTTCGCGACTGTTTCCCTATACCCACTGTTGACGAGCTACTTGATGAACTCCATGGTGCCACCGTTTTCTCTAAGATTGATCTTCGTGCCGGCTACCACCAAATCCGGGTTTCACCAACCGATATTCATAAAACAGCGTTCCGTACAATAGATGGACATTAGGAATTCAAAGTAATGCCATTTGGCCTTACTAACGCCCATTCGACATTCCAAGCTTCCATGAACGATCTCTTCCGATCAGTGCTGCGCAAATTCGTTCTAGTTTTTTTCGATGACATCCTTGTCTACAGCTCCACCATCCACAACCATTATGAACACTTGCAGTTCGTTTTTCAGACACTCCTAGACAACGATTATCATGCCAAGGCCTCAAAGTGTCAATTCGCTGCTCCATCTATTCCGTTCCTAGGGCACATTATATCCGCCAAAGGTGTCGATGCTGACCCAGAGAAACTAACAGCGATACAAGCCTGGCCCACACCCACCTCCTTCACTACCTTGCATGCCTTTCTCGGCCTTGCAGGCTATTACCGACGGTTTGTCAAAGCCTACGCCCAACTCGCAGCCCCATTAACGGACCTCGTCAAAAAGCCCACCTTTTCCTGGAATGAAAACGCCACCACTGCCTTCGCTTCCCTCAAAACAGCAATGACCCAACTACTTACCCTAGAACTTCCTAACTTCTCAAAACCCTTCGACATCACCACGGATGCCTCTGGAGTTGCAATCGGTGCTGTTCTATCCCAACATGATCAGCCTATCGCATTTTTAGCAAGAAATTATGTGATAGCATGCAGGCAAACTCCACGTATATTAGAGAATTATACGCCATCACTGAAGCAATAAAAAAGTGGCGACAATATCTCTTAGGTCGCAAATTTTGTGTCTACACCGACCACCATAGCCTCAAACACCTCCTCACACAAACAATCCAAACACCCGAACAACACAAATGGCTCACGAAATTGTTGGGATACGATTTCGAACTACACTACAAGCCTGGTAAAGAAAACAAGGTAGCCGATGCCCTTAGTCGCACCGACACACCACAACTCATGGCTATCACCGGACCCACAACCACTTGGTTGAATGACCTGCGTTACTATTACACGAACCACCCCGAGGGCAAGAGTTTGATTGCAAAATTGGAGCACGATTCATCTTCACTTCCAAATCATACACTTCACAACGGCTTGGTATATGTCCATAACCGCCTCCTTATTCCTAACATTCCACATGTACGTTCTTTACTTTTGCAGGAATTTCACAACTCCACACTAGGAGGCCATGCTGGAATACAAGCTACTCTTCGTCGCATATCATCTTCTTTTTATTGGCCACAACTCAAACAAGAAGTTACAACATTCATCAACCAATGTTTCACGTGTCAAACCACCAAATACCCCACCCACAAACCTTACGGTCTCCTCCAACCCCTCCCCATATCAAATAAACCTTGGACCGATCTTACAATGGACTTCATTACCCATCTTCCTCCCTCCAATGGCAAAACGACCATATGGGTCATTGTTGACCGACTCACAAAATTCGCCCATTTCCTAGCCCTCCCCAACCACTTCACGGCTCACTCCTTAGCCACAATCTTCCTACGAGATATCTATCGCCTCCACGGGCTACCCAACTCTATTACATCAGATAGAGACCCAGTGTTCTTAAGCCATTTCTGGACCCAAATGTTCAAACAATTAGGCACAAAGCTCCGACATTCAAGTGCCTACCACCCTCAAACGGGTGGCCAATCAGAGGTCGTCAACCGTTGCCTCGAGTCATACCTTCGAGCTTTCGTTCATGATGAACCCCGCTCCTGGCAGCGTTACTTATACTTAGCAGAATTTTGGTACAACACTAGCTTCCATTCATCTACCCACATGACTCCATTCAACGCCATGTACGGACGTGAAGCAACTACTATTCACGACTATACTCCGAGCTCCAACACTACAGCTTCCATTGATGCCTCTCTCCTGGAACATCAACGTCTCATCGAACTTCTCAAAACAGCCCTTTCACAAGCCCAGAACCGGATGAATAAACAGGCCAACAAGAAACGGATGGACAAACAATTTCAAGTGGGTGATCTGGTTTATCTCCGCCTCCATAATTACCGACAACATTCAGTAGCAGCAAGAGAAAGTCAAAAGCTCTCTAAAAGGTTCTTCGGCCCTTACAAAATCCTGGAACGAATCGGGCCAGTCGCCTACCGACTAGAACTCCCACCCATGTCACGAGTTCACCCCGTCTTCCACGTATCTCTCCTAAAACAGAGCCATGATCAAACAACAGCGACATAATTTCCCAGTGAATGGCTATCCGATTTAACAAATGACATTCCAGTTCCAGAGCGGGTCCTCCAACACCGCCAAATAGACCCACAAACCAACCAAATACTCATCCAATGGAAACACCAAGATCCATCTGAAGCAACCTGGGAAGATTCAAGAGAATTCAAACTACGGTTTCCAGATTTCATTACCGGACTTGAGGACAAGTCCGATTTCGAGGAAGGGAGTATTGATGCGATCCAGCCCAATCAAGAAGTCCAACCAACAGCAGCCCAAGGAAACAATCGACCCAAGAGAATTACCAGAAGACCCAGTCGATTCCAAGACTGAAGAACTGGTCAATCAGTGACCACTAGCGCCATTTCCCTTTTTAGTCTGCATGTATTTCTCCATGATACAAGGAACTACCCATGTTCCCTGGAATAACTT
Source organism: Lactuca virosa (assembly GCF_052849685.1). Taxonomy (NCBI): domain Eukaryota; kingdom Viridiplantae; phylum Streptophyta; class Magnoliopsida; order Asterales; family Asteraceae; genus Lactuca; species Lactuca virosa. The sequence goes on from NC_136426.1 coordinate 91,619,145, forward strand.
GCACGTTTCCATATTCAGTAGAATTAGGATTGAAGTATTGTTGCATTAGTATTTATAGGATTGTAATTTGTTATTAAAAAAGGAATCAGAAAATTGCTCCAATACGTGCTTCTTACTCTTGCTTCTTGGGAGACTAACCATCTCAAATCAGGTTATATCAAGAACTATGTTGTCGGAAGTTTCGAACCTTTTCCCACACACCATTTTCCCTGTATTTCAATGGATTTTAAAGGAAATTTGTTTCAGATGAAATACGTCACATACCAGCTTGTTTTTATTTTGAGGGTTTTATAGGTAAAATTGATTTCCAAGGAAACATATTTTTAGGCATTTTGGAAGAACAACTATTTTATGAATGCTTTTCATGGTAATTTTGATATCAAATTATTCATAAGCATTTCCAAGGAAATATGCAGCTTTATAAATAAAAATAAAAACACAAAAAATCTAGATTATTATTGTCCAAAATACAGGAAAAAATATATACAAATGACCAAATTATGTTTCAAATTCATACACAAGGATAATAAACATAATGTAAAAAGTATTCATTAACAATACAAGTATTAACAAATTTCAAAACACACACATAACATAAATTCATAAATGTCCAAAAAATATATATTACAACACTAACCTAAAGAGCATTAGGTGGATTGTTGTTGGGAGAATTATTACCAAAACGTCTAATGATTTCGATTATTTAGGCTTCCAATTTGATTGCCTCTCGACCATTTGGACTTAAGTTTGCTTTTGTTTCTTTGAACTTCCAAATTTAAAAAGTATTATATATATATATATATATATATATATATATATATATATATGGAAAAGTGAATATATGTGGATGTTATGTACCTAAGCGTAGGTATAAAATCTTTTAAATGACATAGTTTTAAATAAAACAAATTCAATTTCATTTTTCTCTTAATTTTGTTTTAGTATAATGCTATTGAATTGAGTTAAATTATGGAATGAATAAAATCAATTATATATCTTTTTATTGCAAAAAAATCACTAAAGTTTATAAGAAAAATAAAAAACAAATATATTTTTAAGGAATATAACTCAAATGTTTTGTCCTTCGACTGAAAAACCCCATATATATATATATATATATATATATATATATATATATATATATATATATATATATAATTGACGTGGATTTTCTTCACAACTTTTTCATTGTTTCCAATATATATATATGGGCAATGGACATATTAAGTCATCCGTAATACATGCAATGAGAGGGGTCGTGGCCCATGTGGCCACGATCGTTGTTCGTGAACACCACCCCGAACCTTCGTGGGGCGTGGTCATTTTTTGCGATGCATTTGACGAGTAAGAATGACCAATTAGGGCAATTCCTCCCTTTGACCCTTTGATTAGCTGTTGAACGGTGCAAATATATATATATATATATATATATATATATATATATATATATATATATATATATATATATGCTTAGGTTATTCTATTCAAAGTAATTATTATGTTATTATATGCATAAATATGGGCCAATCAATTTTACTTATTTTAAGAAATTGATTAATATATATTATTGAATTAAATATAATTGAAAAATATCATCTAATTTAATTACAAGGGTATTTTAGTCAATTAATATAGATTTAATAAAGGAAAATTGCATATTTTAAAGGATCACAGATTCTATTAATTTTCAAAATCCGATTTTACGAATTATAATTCTTTTAATTCGGATATTCTGACAGAATATGTATATGAGTATATTGAAAAATAAAAATATTCTTGAAACATAAATAAAAAAAAATATTCTTGAACCTATTTCTTGATCATGACTTTAAAAACTTCTTGTAGAATAACAAATTCTTGAACAATCAATTGAATAATAAAAACAATAAATACATAATTTCTTATAGAATACGGGTAACAATTGTTAAGAATTACATTTATTCAAGAATAAAACTAGAATAATGTTGCTTAGAATCACTTTCAATTTTGTGGTCCGTTCTTCAAGCATCAACTTCTGTGAAAACAAAACCAAAGTGTAATTTAGATTCCAATAATGCATTAGCAAATGAAAAATAAAAAACTAAATTCCTTTGTGTAACAACGTAAATTTTAAAACAATTTTTCATTTTTCAAACATAACAAAACTCATATAATATTCTCAAAAATCTCATGTATCAATGTCATCACAATAAAACATATCCCAGAATCTCAAAACATAATCCTCTGCCAGTGTGTACAAATCATGTCGGCGCCTTCCCGCGATCCTCGTTGGTACCTGAAACACATATCACATAACACGGTAAGCATAAATGCTTAGTGAGTTCCCCAAAATACCACATACATACAACTAGCCACTCGAGGCTATAGCTCTACGAGACCTTCCGGTCAATGTGTCTCAGGGGCCTTCCGGTCCCACCCTTTGAGTAGACCTTCCGGTCCTACTCTGTCGACCTTCCGGTCCATACCATATTGACCTTCCGGTCCATACATTGTTGACCTTCCGGTCCATACCATACTGATCTTCCGGTCCATACCATGCTACTTATAACATACATAACATATACATATCACATAGAAACATATATCACATACTCGTCATAACACATAAGACCTTCCGGTCACACATAATTACCACTCTAGGTAAGGTATGGTGAGAAGACTCACCTCGTATGATGTCTAGTAACTCACGTGCTCGATATCCCCGCACTCGAAACAATGACCTAGCCCCCGCCTAATCACATAAAGTAATTATCTTAAATCAATAATGGTTCCCAAGGCTAGACAAATCCCTTCCTATGTTCTCTCAGAAGACTAAAAGACCATTTTACCCCTCTAATGGTCCAAAAGTCCACATGTTGACTAAACCCTAAAAGTCAACGAAAGTCAGCCCTCCGGAGTACGCGACGCGTACCAGCTCTGTACGTTGGGCGTACTCGAAGGCTTCACATAATCGGGGAGCTCGACCCCCTACATTGCGCGTACTGGGATTACGCCCAGCGTAAGTCCCAGTTTCACTATTTCCTCACTTAAGGTCTTAATCAGTTAAGACTTTGGCTCAAAATACAGATCTGGACCTCCTACAGCCTCCTAATCCATAAAGTCGAAGACTTTACGCCTTTGCATAGCTGTAATGGTCATCAACACCCAAAACACATCATTTCCTTCACTAAAGAGCTCATATCTCATGCATGGCTCACTTCTAACGTCCAAGATTGGATTTTTATGACTCTATAACATGAAATACACTAACAAGGGACATATCTCAGATTCTTGGGGCTCATTAACTCATAATGTCATCAACTTTGGGGACAAAAACCCTAAAACACCCCATACAAATACAAAAGAAAAGTGTAGGAAAGCTTGAAGCTTTATACCTCCAAGTGAAGCTTCCCACACTGCTAAGCTCAGATCCAAGTGCTTGAGCTCTCACTCCTTCTTCTCCAAAGCTTCCTTTCCACTTCTAATGTTCAAGAACACACCAACAAGCTCTCAAAGGCACTCTCTAGCTATAAGAACAAGGATTAGGGTTTTTGGTGGACAAGTCTCTGGAAATGGTGGCCAACAAGGAGGCCATAATGTTCCTTATATAGGGCTCACCCCCACAATTAGGGTTTTAATCTGAACCTAGTACGCCCGACGTACACTATGGTACACCCAGCGTACTGGGTAGACTCCGCGTCAAGAACACTCTCATGAGTACGCGCAGCGTACTCCTCCTTACGCCCAACGTACTCAAAAGCCAAACTTTTCTTTTAAGGGCTAATTTTGACAACTTGGGGAAAGAAAAGGGTCAAAGGAATATACCTGAATTTCGGGATGTTACACTTTGGAAAAATATGTGGACTTGTGAATTGCACCAAAAGCAATAACCAAGAATTGTAGAACATGCATAAATCAGTGAGAAAAAATCCATACTCCATTCCAACAGAATTAGAATTCATGATTCCATTCCAACAGAATTGGAATTCGTGATTCCATACAATTTGTGAACAAATGTCATTGATCTTCTTCAATGGTCCATAATCGATTGATTCCAACCATTCTTAGGAGAATGACATTTTGTGAGACTAATACCAGACGAGAATTACGTTCTACAAGAATACCATTCTGTGAGAACACATTTATGCTCCTTATCTAATATACAAAAACTTGCAGTCCCTGCTTTTGCTTCTCTCATTTACCAGTTGATACCAGTAAAAATTCCAAGTAGTCTTACTTGATACCAGTAAAAATAGATGACCTTAAAAAAATGGAAGAGATGCAAAATTTCATTATGGTTTTTTAGGAAATTACCAATTGCAAGTTCAGGATTAAATAAATAGCTTATCCCTATAATCATGGTATTGAATTTTAACCTAATTTCTCCATTTTATATCTCTCCACTTCTAATTAATACTGATACAATGTTGAATTTTAGGAAGATGAAACTCACTTATTCAACAAAATCATCAGCAATACCAACAAGAATGTCATCCACTTCAGGATCCAATCTTTCACCTGGATCAATCTGTCCATTACAGATACACAAAAAAGTTTTTTAAAAAGTTTCAATTGGTATAACTTATATTATGTAGCACTTCATATGAAAGAAATTGATGAAAGATGTTTACTTTAGCAACGATCTCATGGATGCTTTGACTGCTTGATCGAAGTAACTCTGTGCACGAGATGCATCCTTTTGTGTCTCCCAAATCAAATTAGCATATATTGATAAAGCATTTCCATCGCTAGGGTTTGCCAGGATTGCTCGGCTGCAATACTCCTCAGCCCTCGAGAAATCACCTCGCACATGTTTGAATGAATCAATCAGATCAAAATTGGCCAATAGATCGGAAGCCAAATGAAACTTGATTTGGTAAAAGAAGAAATTGAAATTCGTGAATGATGAATATTGTAAATTACCTATGTTAGGTATTTCGTGTAATTGCTGAGAATCAATGAATTGCCAGGGTTTGCTTCGATCATATTCTGATAATACACATCTGTACCATCACTTCCATTATAATCGCCATTACCACCACCGCCTCCATAGATCTTTCCACCACCGTCGCTTCCACCAGTGTGCAGGAACTCCTATGACCATCCCGCCCCTCTGTGTCGGCGGGATTGAAATTAACGATGAAGAAGGATTGGTGGATTTAATCTAGGCATCTAGCCCATGTACACGAGACTCCAATGATCTGCGCCTGGTAACCTACAACAGAGGGTAGGTTCAGGATTTGAGCTTCTTCCGGTAATCTTTGCCAAATCGAATGAAATTTCATCGAGTGTTGACTCTAGCCCATGTACACGAGACTCCAATGATCGCATCCCATTCTGTGAGCTCCCAATATATTTCTGTGATTTCATCGAGTGTTGACGGCTGCCTAACTTTTTGTTTCAGGTCATTCTTTTTTTGAAAGACATCGACGGCTGTATATAAGAAAAGAAATTAGGTTAAAAGTTAATGGTAGCATGATTATAGGGACTATTTGTGGAAGCTATTTATCAAATTACTAAAATACCCTTGTTTATTTATTTAATTATTTAAATTTTTATTTAATTTTGATTGGCCCACATTTATGAATACAATAACACAATAATTACTTTAAACACCTGAACCTATCTCTCTCTCTCTCTCTCTCTCTATATATATATATATATATATATATATATATATATATATATATATATAAACCTTACCTATATAAACACAACATTTACATAAACCTTTACAGCCAAATCATTCATCTCTTTTATACTCTCTTAAAAAACATATTTATAGATTTCTTTAAGAATTTTGATTCAGATGACGAAGGATAATTTATCTCGACATTCTTCAATGTTGTGCAACACATACACGATGAAGAACGTATAGATATTACACATACAAGAGCGGTTATCAATCAAGATCGCCAAACCGCACATGACTTATTGGTATGTGATTACGTTGTCGACAATTGTCTTTATAGTGATGAGTCGTTCGAAAGCCATTTCCATCTTAATAAGACTATATTTTTACGAATTAGTAATTCTTTAGAGGCCCGCTATGATTATCTTAAACAAAAACATGTGGTTGCGCTTAGATATTTGAGATACAACATAGCCTTTGATGCATCCAACAAGTACTTAAAAGTATCTGAGAGGATCATAATTGATGGTGTAGATTGGTTTTGCTCATGTGTGTATGAGGTTTATCGTAAAAAATATGTACGTAAACATATTGCACGTGATATTGAGATATTATATTTGGCTCATGAAGAGAGACATGGATTTCCGGGAATGATTGGTAGCCTTGACTGTACGTATGTGGCATGGGAAAAATTTCCAAATATGTGGCACAATCAATTTACTTGAGGTGATATAGGTGAGCCAAGTATAATAATAGAAGCTGTTGCTTCTCAGGATTTGTGGATATGACATTCGTTCTTTAGAGTTGTGGGGTCTAACAAAAATATTAATGTTCTTGGCCAGTCCCATATTTTCAACGATATTTGGACCGGAAAGCACATGATATGTCGTTCATGGTGAACATGCATTCATACAAATATGGTTACTACCTTTGTGATGGAATATACCCTGATTATTCTACATTTATAAAGGCATACTCGGTACCTCAAACTGAAAAGAAAAAGTTGTTTACAAAAAAGTAGGAATCAGCTAGAAAGGATATCGAGAGAGCATTTGGAGTCCTCAAGTAGACATGAGATGTAGTGAAATACGCTACACGACTATGAGATATGGATAAAATTAAACGAATGATAAATGCATGTATGATAATGCATAATATATTTATTGGAAATGATGGCAGAGCGATTTGTACGTATGATGTGAACGACGTAGTTATCCTGATTGAAGAGTTTGTACCTGAAACAAATGAATTTTTAGCACGGGTTGTTGACATTTATAACAGTGAAATGTGTTTCAGTCTTCGAGAAGATGTTGCGGAACATTTGTACAAACAAAACATGAACGAATATTAGTTATTATTTTTATTTTTTTTACGTTTGTTTTTTTTATTCTAGTTTTTTTAAGTAATGTAGTTTTTTTAATTAATGTAATGTTTTTTATTGAATGAAAAACTAGTTAAAAAACATCTATGTTATTATTGTATTTTTGAACAAAAAAATTAAAAAAAATGATATGGAGTGTGTTAGGGTCGAAATGTTGTAATAGTCGAAGTTTGTATTTAGGGTCTTCGAACATTTTTATAATGTATTTTACTAGGGCATAATATTCGAAACTTCATGTTTAGTCCTTAGTATATTTTTTGTACGCTTTTCTCTTCTATAAATAGGAGTGGTTACTAGTGTCTTAGTAACGAAGTCTTTACAAAATATTCATTGTACTCTGTAAAATTTGCAAAAGCGTAATAGAACCAAACAGATCATATTTACATCGGTGTTTAAATCTTTCAATTCTACTTTAAATTTACTCTCTAATTCGTTCAATACTTGATTCATTGTCTCATCAATTGGTATCAGAGCAGGAATCATATCTCTGATCTGATTTTCACTTTGTTCAAAAGGTTTTTGAGTTAACTTTTTGATTCAAAAGTTTCCGCACTTTTTGAAAGTGAAAAAATTGTTTAGATCTAAGTATGTGATTCGATTCTGCACTTAATTCATTGAATCAAGTGTTCTAAGAGTGATTGTGATTTGAATCATACAGTTTGTTGTCAAATTCTCAAAGTTTCTTCAAAAATTCTCAAGGATCTATTCCGTACAACAATGTCGTCATTCAATCTGAATTCCATGACTTCATTTTCTCATCTTCTAGGATCATCCACCAAAATTCCTATGCTCATCCCTGAGTATTACGATCAGCCCATCAGTGGGCTGATCGTATGCAGGATTATCTCAATGGATTGAATGAAGAACTGTGGAATTGCATTTCTGGCAATCTCAATCCACCATCGAATGTTCAACCAATTGGTTCTTCCTCTGGAAACTCTGAAGTTGAAAATCAATCTGATCGTCTGAAAAAGCTGGAGAAAAGGTGTGTAAGAGAGCTAAGAGGAGCTTTGCCTCCAGTTGTTTACAACTACGTGAGGAGTTGTACAACTGCAAAGGAAATCTGGAACAATCTCAAGGAAAAATTTCAGGGAAGTGAGAAGACGAAAGTTAATTCTGTGAAGCAATGTTTAGTGGAGCTGAAGGACTTCAGACAGAAAGATGGTGAAACAATTGAAGTTTATTACGATCGTCTTAATGAATTGATATATCGATGCAATCGATATGGTATCACTAGATCAGCCATGGAATTCAATCTGATATTTGTTATGGGACTTCGAAAGGAATGGCGTAGTGTGAGCATGATGGTGAAGAATCAACAGAGCTTTGATACGTCAACATTGAATGACTTGTACAACCAACTTAAGACTCATGAAAGCGAAGTGAACGAAATAGCTGAAGAATCGAAGGCTATGTTGGGAGGTCCACTAGCTTTGGTTTCGAAGATCTCTGAAAAAGATGCTGAGAAAGATGTTTCGGATGAAGATGAAGGGTTCATCATGAACTCAGATGATGAGGCAGTTGCCTTTTATTCAAACAATCGTGTGAAAAAGTTCTTCAAAAAGCCTTTCAATCCGAAGACAAAGTCGTCTGAGACAAAAGGGAACTTTCTGAGTAAAAGTGCTGGGGAAGAGAAAAAGAAAGATGAGATGAAAGATTTGAAGCCTGTTGAGGGAAAGTCTGAGAAGAAGCTAATGGGAGATGCTGGGATTGATTGTCATTATTGCAATGGTGCTAATCACCTTGCTAATGACTGTATGCTTTGAAAGAAGGATGAGAGAAAGAATAAGGTCAAGGATGAGGCGTACTATGCTGAAAAGTTGGAGGAGGTTCGTGCGAAAGCCAAGAATTTGTCTCTGGTTGCAAAGGGTGCGAATGAGGATGAAGATGGTACTTATCAAATCTGGTCATCTGGATCAGATGATGAGGAAATGCGAAATCCAACCCATGGAGCTATGTTTGCAAAAATGGAGGAAGAATCAGAGGAGGAAACATACGAAGTGCATGGAAGATGCTTCGTATCAAAAGCTGCTGACAAATCACCAATGACCACAAAGGTACGAAACATTCTTGAATCTTTTAATATTCCAGTACATGCTTATAATTCTGAATTAGTATCTTTTGATGAAACTGTTACTTATTTTGATTCGATTGTGGTATCTGCTAGCAATGAGGCTAAGAAGCTGTCAATGCAATTGCTAGAGACACAGAAGAAATTAGATTCGAAAATCACTAAGATAGATTGTCTAGAACTTCAAATAACGAATATCATGGTTGATAGGGACAATTTATCTAGTGATAATAAACTGTTGTTAGCACAAAGAAACATTTACTGTAATGCTGCTAAAAGATTATACGGGAAAATAACTGAACTTCATCATTCATGCGAAATCAGTAAAGAACAACATAGAAAATTGCTGCCATTTTTAGCTTATGAAAGAGCTAAGGTAGATAACATTTCGTATGACTGTGAAAAAGAAATAGCTGATTTTGACAAAGTTCCGAATGACAAGTATAGATATGGAATTGTCAAAGTTAATGAATGTCTTGATTCGAATGATTTAGTTAACATTGTAAATGATACTTTGACTAAATCTGAACAAATTCACATTTTGAAAAAGACTGAGAATTCATCATCTGATTCTCAATCTAATTTTGCTGATATTGAAGATAATTCTGACAATATTAGTGAAATTAGTGAGCTTGAAGATGTTGATTGTTCTCAATTGTCTATTGTTAATGTTGCTTCGAATTCTAAAGGGAAAGAAAAAGTTAAGGATTTGATAGTTGAGAAAGAAACTGATACTCCCACAACTTCGAAAGTTAGTGAAATGAACTTCATGGATCTCAAAGATTACCAAACTGATGATAGTGATGATGAAGATGTAGAGAAAGTTTCGAAAGAAAAGAAATCTTCAAAGAAAGAAGTAATTCCACGAATAGTTGTTGACCAAGTGTATGGTGATACACAAAAGTTCGAAAAAGTGATGAATGAAAAAGGTGAACATTATCTTGAAACAAACACGGTGGTTTTTCCAAATTTCAAATGCACAGATGATGTCATTTTTCCAAATCAAGTTTTCGTAACTACCGGAAATGTTGAGAATATCAAACCAGAGTTCAAGAACATGGTTGAGGAGGATAATTCAAAAACAACTGAGGAAGGTTTTTTCGCAAATCAAAACACAGTTGAAAACAACTTAACAAAGAATTCATATATTTTTCAACGACAAAAACCACAAAAACAATGGGTTGAAAAATCAAAAGTTGAAAAAGAGAAAGTAATTCGTGTTGAAAAGGAAAATGAAAAAGCTGTCAAATTAAACTCTAAGGAATTTAAAGATCAAATTGACAAATTTTCGAAGGAAAACAACATTTCAAAAAGACAAGCACGAAAGAAAATATTTTGGCAAAATATTGAGTCTCAAAAGATGTCTGAATCACAATCCATCAAAAAGGTTTTCAAAGTTAAAAATGATTCTTTTTCAAAAACTCAACAATCATCTCAATCAAATCAAACAAGGTCTGAAGTATATAAGCAAACAAAGTTTTCGAAAGTTTCTGAAACTAACAAAACAAGAGATTTTTCAGAAAGATCCAATTCAAATCAAAAAGTTTTTCAACGTCAACATTTTAAATCAAAAATTGATACATCCTATGCTTACTCTTATGTTACCAAACCCAAAGTTGATTTTGTACCTCAAAAGCCAAATTTTCCTAATTATACAAAGAAAGAAACTATGAGGACGTCACGGGAAAAAGGAATGACTTCAAGGAAGAACATTGATCATTGGCTTGACGGAAGAGGAAAAATGTATCAGTCAAATAAATATTCAAAAGAGCAAATTCATGAAGCATACGAAAAGTATGTCAATACTTCTTCGAATGGCAGCTCATCATCTAAGGATTCGAATATCTCAGTCAAAACATGGAGACCTATCACAAAAGCGAAGACTGTTCAATCACAAACTCAAGATACGAAGGGAAAAGTCAGTGAACATTCGAAACTATCAAACACTTATGTTTCAGTTCCTTTAGATGATGAAGTGAACTTAATTAATAGTCTCAAAACCAAAGTTTGTGATTGGGTTAAAAGTTCTTCATTTCATTCGAAATTGAAATCTAATTTCCAAGGACCCAAAAAGCCTTGGGTACCTAAAATTTTTCATTGATTGCAGGTATTGTGTGACGAGCAATATGATAACAAATGGTACATTGATAGTGGTTGCTCTCGTCATATGACTGGAAAGAAGGAGAATTTAAGAGATTTTCGAAGTCTCAAAAATGTTGGAGTAGTAAAGTTTGGGAACAATCAAAAGTGTCAAGTCATGGGATATGGAAAAATCACAAATGGACAATTCACAGTGAATCGTGTTGCATATGTTGAAGGTCTTCAACATAACTTGATTAGTGTTTCTCAACTTGTTGTGGGCACTGGCAATCAAGTTCTTTTCAACGAAGAAGGAAGTGTTATTTCGAATGTTAACACAAACGAAATATTACTGAAATCTAAAAGGAAAGGTGACATGTTCACTTTGGACATCAATCCAATTGTAGGCAAACCAGTAGTATGTCTTCTTTCGAAAGCTACATCTGATTTAAGCTGGTTATGGCATCGAAGACTTTCACATCTCAACTTTCGAAACATAAATAAACTTGTGGTACAAGATCTGGTAAGAGGTTTACCTATACTTAAATTTGACAATGATTCTTTATGTGTAGCTTGTGAAGTTGGAAAGCAACATAAACAAGGTCATCCAATCACAATTGATTCGAAAATTGTTGCACCTCTTGAGCTGATACATATTGATTTGTGTGGTCCTTCGACTGTTTCAACACTCAACAATAAACGGTACATTTTAGTTATTGTTGACGATTTTTCCAGATTTACGTGGGTTTATTTTCTCAGGCTCAAATCTGAAGTTGCACAAATTATGATTGACTTTATCAAAAAGATAGAAACCAAGTTGAAGAAGATTGTTAGAAAAATCAAGAGTGATCATGGAACTGAATTTAAGAACAAAGTTCTTGATTCATTTTTGGTGGACAAAGGAATTTCGCATAATTTTTCATCACCATATACACCACAACGAAATGGTGTAGTAGAACAAAGGAATCGCTCATTATGCGAAGCAGCAAGAACCATGTTGGCATATGCGAATTTACCTCAATATCTATGGGCTGAAGCTGTTTCAACTGCATGTTTTACTCAAAACAGATCGTTCATTCATCGTCGATTTAATATTACACCATACGAAATTCTGAATAATCGTAAACCTAATGTGAAGTTTTTTCATGTTTTCGGATGTAGGTGTTTTATTATGAATCTCAAGGATCATCTTTCGAAGTTTCAAGCAAAAGCTGATGAAGGAATTTTTCTTGGATATTCGCACAATTCAGTGGCATATCGAGTGTTAAATAAGCGAACACGAAAAGTGGAAGAAACGTTCAATCTCACATTCGATGATTATTATGTTAAATCAAATGAGCATAGATATCATGCAGTTGATGCTGAAGTTCATGCTCCTGATAATCACATACCAGAATTTTCAAAACTTACTGATGATTCACCATCGACTCCTCAAGAAGGCGAAACTATGAGTGATAGTCCACTGGAGGGGGAGCAATTGGATTCGAATACTTTAGATAATGAAGAGCATTCTTTCGAGGGGGAGAAAGAACAATTGAATGTTGAAATTGAGGGGGAGCATGTTGTTGAGGGGGAGCATAATGTTGATGATGCTTGTTCGAATGCAAGCTCAGAAAATGATGAAATATACAAAGATGCCTCTTTGGAATTTGATCCAGCATATCCACCCATGGAAAAATGGACAAGAGACCATCCGAAGGATCAAGTTATTGGGAATCCACAAGAGGGAGTTCTGACAAGAGCTCAAATTCGTGCAAAGAATGAAGTATTGAATACTCATCAAGAATTTTGCATGTTTAATGTTTTCATCTCTAAAATTGAACCAAAAACAATTAAGAATGCAATGGAACACTCAGATTGGGTTGTTGCAATGCAATCGGAGTTGTCTGAATTTGAACGAAACAAGGTTTGGAGATTAATTCCTAAACCTGAAAATGTTTCGATTGTCGGGTTAAAATGGATTTTTAAAAATAAAACCGACAAAGATGGAAACATTATTCGAAATAAAGCCAGACTTATTGTAAAAGGATATTCACAACAAGAAGGAATTGACTATGAAGAAACTTTTGCCCCTGTCGCAAGACTCGAGGCGGTTCAAATATTTTTGGCTTATGCAGCTCACAAAGATTTTGATGTTTATCAAATGGACGTAAAATGTGCATTTCTCAATGGAGAGCTTGAAGAAACAATTTATGTGGAACAACCCCCAGGTTTTATTAACGAAGAATATCCTAATCATGTTTATATTTTAGATAAGGCAGTTTATGGTCTGAAACAAGCACCAAGAGCATGGTATGCAACACTTACATCATTTTTGAAACAATCTAAATTTAAACAAGGATCAGTTGATCCCACATTATTTCGAAAGAAAGTGGGGAATCATCTAATGCTTGTTCAAATTTATGTTGATGATATTATTTTTGGCTCGACTGGCCCTGCTTTGTCTAGAGAATTCGAAGAATTGATGAAAAGCAAATTTGAAATGAGCATGATGGGAAAAATCAATAATTTCCTTGGATTGAATATTCGTCAAAACAGAGAAGGGGTTTTCATTAATCAGGAAAAATATACGAAAAATCTGTTAGAAAAGTTTGGATTGACGAATAGCACAAAGCTTCGTGTACCAATGGCAACAGGCATAAAGCTAACACCATCATTGGACAAACCTGCTGTTGATATAACGTTGTATAGGAGCATGATTGGTTCATTACTTTATCTAACAGCAAGTAGACCTGATATCATGTTTTCTGTGTGTAATTGTGCTAGGTATCAGTCTAATCCACGCGAACCACATCTTACTGCAGTGAAGAATATTTTTCGTTACCTTAAAGGCACAATTTCGTTAGGATTATGGTATCCTTCGAAAACTGGATTCTTCGTTCAAGCATACTCAGATGCAGACTTGGGTGGTTGTAATCTTGATCGAAAAAGCACAAGTGGAGGATGTCAATTTCTTGATGGCAAATTAGTCAGCTGGCAGTCGAAAAAGCAAACGTGTGTGTCAATTTCCACAGCTGAAGCAGAATATGTGGCTGCTGCTGCTTGCACTTCGCAAATAATATGGATCCAAAGTCAATTGCGTGATTATGCAATTAATATGAAAAAGATTCCATTATATTGTGATTCTCAAAGTGCAGTAAGAATTTGTCATAATCCTGTGCAACATTCAAAGACTAAACACATAGCTCTTCGTTATCATTTCATTAAAGATCACGTGGAGGATGGAAACATTGAAGTACATTTCGTGAAAACAACTGATCAGTTAGCTGATATATTCACGAAAGCTTTGGATGAAAAATCTCTAATGCGAATAATAGAAGGTCTTGGAATGATCGATGGCAATTCTGTTCCATGCGAAAAAGAAGAATGATAGGCGAAAAAGAATGAATCAGAGGCGCTGAATAAAAGATAACACAAAGTCATTCAGCATTCAGAGGTTATTGTTCATGGTCAACGCTTCGACCGCTTCGAATTCGCATGATTGTCACTTATTTTCAGCGTTGAGTTAATGGTTACTGTTCATAGTCAACGCTTCGACCGCTTCGAATTCGCATGATTGTCACTTATTTTCAGCGTTGAGTTAATGGTTACTGTTCATAGTCAACGCTTCGAATGCTTCGAATTCGTACATTTGTCACTCTTCAAGGAATGCCAAATATTCGTCTGTTTGCAACAAATTCAAAAAGATTTTCTTTTGTTTTGTCTTTAAATTTTCGAAAAATCAAAAATTCAAAAAGATTTTCTTTTGCTTTGTCTTTAAATTTTCGAAAAATCAAAATTTCAAAAAGATTTTCTTTTGTTTTGTTTTTAAATTTTCGAAAAATCAAAAATTCAAAAAGATTTTCTTTTGTTTTGTCCTTAAATTTTCGAAAAATCAAAAATCCAAAAAGATTTTTGTTTGTTCGATCTTTATTTAAAAAAAAAAAAATTCAAAACAACAAAAATATTTTTATTTTTAGACTTTTGTTGCAGATTATGATGATGATTCAGAGGGGACAATGCAGGCAGTTTTAGGGTCAGGTAAAATTTTTCGTATGAATTAATATGTTTTTCATTATTCGAATTAGTTAGGTTGTCCCTAGAAGCATGCTGCTGCATGTCGTCCAAAGCCTCCATGACTCAATGTGTGTGTACGAAAGCCTTAATGAAATGTTTCGTACGAAAATTTCTTCCCAATCAGGCTTATATTCACATTAGTCTCTGAGCTACCTTACTCTTCTCACAATGAGTTAAGAGTTTCCTGTTTGGTCCAAAACATAACAGAGGTACTTTTCGTGTCTTATACCAATCTTTTTCATCCAAAACATTCTTACACGATCACACACAAAGACGTATATTCGAGAGGTCTCTGATCAAACCCATCGAGACTTAGATATATAAAAACTCTGTGTTTATGATCTGACATCATGAGTCTGTGATGGAAGTGAAACCCAAAAATCTTACAAATTAAGGAATTGACGGGGAACATTGTTCCAGATATATACGAAACTTTTGTTTCTGTACCAATGTTCGAAACTCCAAATCATATTCATTTCGAATGAGTGGTCTTGATCAAGCATTCGAAACCCACGATGTTTGTTACCCAACAAGATCCAGTATACAAATTTTTTATGAATATGATTTCCGTGTGAGTTTCATTCGAATGTCCTAGTCATGTTAAAATTTTTCAAAGCCGACTTGTCACTGACTACACTGGTCATACAAGTAATTTCTGTTACACTTTATCACCTTATGTTTAGGTTGACATGTAACGAAATTTTGAACCTACCCACGAAGCATTCTTAAAAGAAGCCCTTTGATACTTATCAAAAAGTATTCGATTGTACTTCACGGGAACATACACAAGCTGTTGATCATCTCTCTTGATGATTAACGAAGCAACCTTTGCCCGGGGTTTAACTGCCTTCGTGTCAAATTAAATTTTTGACATCACAAAATTTTAAATTTTTTTTTTTTTTTGTTTCTTGTCTAAACTTTCTTTGGCACACTACACACACGAAATCCTTGAGGTTCTGAGTAATACCAACTCAGGCTGATGATTTCGAACATCTGGCAAATGACTTCGCTTTTTATCCCAAAAGTGAAAGAGCCTTGCCTCCATTCGAAGGGTTCTAACGGTTACAATTCTATTAAGGGGATAATGGCAGGCTGTGTATACGTGACGTATGGTATTTTGCTCGGTTTTCCAGGTGATGTGACAGACACTTTTTGACGCATGGCTACCTTTCCGCTGTACAGGTCCGATTTTCAAGGTGCCACGTCGGATCTCATTAAATGCATCCCGCTTCAAATTCAAATCATTTAGGGTTACATATAAAAGGGGGTTCAAGAGTACTTTATACGTTTATGCGATCAAAACTCAAAACTTCCCAAATTCTCTGTTCTTCATCTTTTTCAAACCCTAACAAGGGCGACTACTGCTCATGTCGATCCTTCTACTGAAGATACTTCTTCTGCACCAGTTATGAAGATTCAATCTACCAATTATTATATGGATGGTGAACTTTCTCAATGTCCAGAAGAATTCAAGATGCTTATTGTTTCTTTAAAACACTCTGTTTTATCCAAAGCAATGTTCAATTCCTTTTCTGTTCCGGTATCCTGGCTTTCTCAAGCAGGATCTACTGCCACATACAACAAAGCCTTTGATTCGATTACTTTTCACCTAATCAATGACAAAAAGGTTAGGCTTTCCAAGAAACTGTTTTGTCAGATTCTTGACATTCCAAATACACCTCCTTTTGTTGAATTTCAATTCTCCCAAATAATTCATATGTTTAATGAAATGGGATATCAGCCCCCATTGTCAAAGATAAGTGACTTTAAGAAGTCTGGTCTTCCAAAAGTATGGAATTTTTTGTTTGGGATATTTTTGCGTTGTTTAACCGGAAGAACAGTTGGATTAGATAAAGGAAGGATGGAGGTTTATGCCATGGTGGCTGGTTTATACTATGATCTTCCAGCAGACTACTCTACACAGCTATGGAAGGAATTCCAAAAAGGAGTAGAACATACGAATGTTGTTCATGGCATTTCGTGTGCTAGGTACTGGAGTCTAATTCTGCAACATTTTTACAACAAGGAAGGCATCTTGGTTTCAAATGAAGAAGAGAAGGTTACTTTTCAATCTTATCACTTTCCGAAGGAAGTTGTTGACAATGATGATGAATTTCCAAACGTTGCTCGGATTCCAGACGCGATGCTTAAAGGGTGGATCCTACGAATCCTGTTTTGATTGCATATCTGAAAACATTCGATTCTTCTATTCCTACGGGAATTTTGTTGCCACGCGATGAAAAGAAGACCAAAAAGTCGAAGAAAGCTGATCCTGCTTCACCTGAAAAGAAAACGAAGGGTTCAACATCCTCTAAATCTTCAAAGAAGAAGACAAAAAATGTTGCAGTGACAGTTGAAGCAACACAAGTGATTGAGCCAATAGTGGAAGAGACTCAAGAGAACGTGATTATTCCTTCGAAAACAGGGATGTTTCGAAGAATCAAGATGAAATCCACTCACAAACGAAACTCACCATCACAGAAGTTGATTCGCAAGCCTCAAATTACTCACCAAGGAGTTTTAATTCGTGAGGTACATGTTCCTGTTTCTCCCAGATCCAAGAAAAGAGCAGCAGAAGATATGGCAAAACACTTGTCACAACCGAAAAAGAAGAAGACGAAGAAGACTCGAAAGATTGTTTTATCTACTGAGTCTACAGAAGAGGATGAACGAATACCAGAAACTCCAGAGTTCACTTCTATCATTACAAGTTCCATTCCTGAGAAGACTGTTATCATACCACCCGAAGTTTCGATTGCCAAGTCAATTTTTGAGGAGGTTCGAACTTCAGGCATCCCTGCACACGTATCTGATACGGATGCAAATGTCAACATGGGTGAAGGTGGTTCGAAAGATGCAGATCAAGGTCCAATTATCTCTACTCCTTTCGAATCATTGGTTTCTGTTACACCAACATCTACTATTCCTCTCACATCAACCACTGTTTCACCAACCTTTGAACATATCATCAATCAACCAATTACTTCCATTTTTTCATCTCAATCCACTGATACACCCAAACCATCTTCACCCACTGAAACTGATAATGAAGGGTTTGGTGGAACATTCGAAGACCTAGAGTTTCATGATGAAGAAGAAGAATTTCCTGATCATATGTTAATGACAATGAAGCAATACAAAATTCTTATTCAAAAGTTGAACTCCATCATTCAATCTCAAGCTGATCTTGGCGGAGGTTCATCTATTTCAAGTTTGGAGGTTGATTCTATGCTCAAGATGTTTGAATCAAGAGTAATCAACAAAGTTTCTAGAATGATAAAAGCCTCAGAGTCTGTTATTTTAGAAAAGGTTGATTACACAGATCAGAATTCTGAGCTTCGTGTTAAAACTCTCAGATCTGATTTTATGGGAGAAGTTAAGGATCTGCGAAGCATAACAAAAGAACGACATGTTCTTTTTGTTCAGGAAGTCAAGAAAGTGAGGGAGGATGTTAACTCCCAAATTCACGAACTTCGTGAAGACATGAAAAAGGAAATTCTATCTGTTCAACATGATTATGCGTCCTTGAATCAGAAGGTCGATATCATTTGTGATGCTGTCACTCGATTTGTCAAGCTATACGAAGGTTTGAGTCCTCAAATAACTCAAATCTCCAAGTCTGAAAGTGAAAATTTTGAAGGTGTGATCAAGTTGTTAAAGGAGTTGAAGGAGATCTCAACGAAACCGGTTTCGTCACCGTTGATTACTCCAGAATTTTTATCCCAAAAGTTTGTGCAGTTCGAAGCCATACTTAACAAGCAACTTGCTCCACTATTTCGCATATCCAGTCTTCTTCCCACAACTACTGCCCCTCCTGTTTTCACAGGGGTGCAAGGGGGAGAAAGGAAGTCAACAGAAGAAGAAGCGAAAGTGGTGGGTAAGGTATTTCCATCTAGCATCCCTTCAACAAAACCAGTAATTGTGTCTGCTCAACCAGTGACCTCAACAATCGTAACAACATTACCAAAGCTGAAGGGAATTTCAAAGCTGAAGGGAATTTCAAAGAAAAAGATGAAGGGACTCATATGAAAATTCGTTTTCATGCAGTACTTGGCAAAGCCCCTAAGGATGTATGGTCACTGATCAAGATCAAGAAGGTGATAAGCATGAAAAAGGATGTGGTCTTTGAAAACATTGTTCAAAATGTTAAATATGTTGTGGCCAGGGCAAATGGAAAAACATGCGAATTCACTATTGCAGATTTTCCTCTGATGAACTTGTATGACCTTATACAAGTGGCATTGCTTCTGAAAGACAAATCCTTTTCTTTTCTGCAAAACACAGATCCAGAGGAATTCAAACTTGGAGTTGCTCACATCAAAATCTTCATTGAGAATTATTATGAGTGCCTAGCACTGACTGATGTGGAGTTGGCTACTGCAAAGGGAATGGAAGTAAAAGTTCCAATGGCTCCTTCGTTGACTCAGACTGAGTTGAAGAAATATGCTGATGGAGAAATATGTTTAAAGCCATTTGGAATAGTTTTTGCTGGAAAGGATAAAGCTGGAAAAGCGAAGCGGTTTTTGTTCCAAGCTAGCGAAGTGGAGAGATATTCTACATCTCAATATATGAACTTGATTGTTCGTATGAACCACTGCAAAAAGAACAATGAAGGAGACAAGAAGGAATTGAAGAAAATTATTTCTTGGTATACTGAGGTTCGAAGAGTTTTGCTGTACTCCATTACTCTACTTACAAACTGAAGACTTCGACTTTGATTACAAAGGGGGAGATTGTTAGGGTCGAAATGTTGTAATAGTCGAAGTTTGTATTTAGGGTCTTCGAACATTTTTATAATGTATTTTACTAGGGCATAATATTCGAAACTTCATGTTTAGTCCTTAGTATATTTTTTGTACGCTTTTCTCTTCTATAAATAGGAGTGGTTACTAGTGTCTTAGTAACGAAGTCTTTACAGAATATTCATTGTACTCTGTAAAATTTGCATAAGCGTAATAGAGCCAAACAGATCATATTTACATCGGTGTTCAAATCTTTCAATTCTACTTTAAATTTACTCTCTAATTCGTTCAATACTTGATTCATTGTCTCATCAGAGTGGTGTTGTAATGATAGATATACCATAGGTCTAATGGTTGGATATGGTGATATGTGACAACCACCGCTATAATGGTTAATGGTGGATATTGTGGATGATCTTAGGGTGAAAATGCTCCATGACGATAAAAATCCCTATAATCCGGATCAACATCTTGGTATGATTAAGCCTGGACCAATGACATTCTTCGTATTTAGAATGATAATCATATTTGTTAGGCATTGAAGGAACTTGCGTCTCCTTTCCCTTTTTTAGCATTCTTAGGTGTTGTTTGTTTTTTTCTAAAAAACCACTTCTTACCACTTATTGTTGCGCCTCGCAGCACACACGCATCACTTGTCCATTAGCAACCGTTTGTTTTTCAGAAGACTTCTGACTTAAAAACTGTTGCGCGTGTGTTGCGTGGCGCATCACTTGACCCCTCTTCTTTAAACCTCTTCACACCTTACTTTTGTAACGACCCAGAAATCGAGGGTAAAAATTTCATTCTAATATAGTCAAAATATACATATCATTTATTCCAAACATCTAAAAAATCGTTAATTAAAAACGTTTATCAGAGTTCATCCCAAAATCATTCAACGCGGAAAACATAGGTGCGTGCACTGCGATCAATCCGAGCCCTTCTTTTCCAAATCGATGATACCTGAAACCAATAAACAAAATTGTAAGCACGAAGCTTAGTGAGTTCCCCAGAGTATACCCCACACAGTCCACATAATCACATAATTCATATTAGCTATAAAAGCTACATAAGCCATATCAATCACATATCCATACATATCAACATATACGTATGTCGTGGGCTCGTCCCCAGGGTCTTACTCCAAGATGCCATGGGCTCTACACATGGTCTTACACCTAAGTGTCATGGGCTCTCCCATGGTCTTAGATAGGAAAGCCATGGGCTCTCCACATGGTCTTACATCCAGGTGCCATGGGCTCTCCCATGGTCTTCCATACAAGTATCACAAAGACAACTAGCATACCACATAATCACTAGCATACCCCTATACATGCATACCATACATATCAGTAGTGAATCTACATTAACACTACAACATAGTAGGAAAGCTATGGGCTCTCCACATGGTCTTACATCCAGGTGCCATGGGCTCTCCCATGGTCTTCCATACAAACATACCACATATACCACTAACATACTTCCTAGCACATAACCAGCTAACATGTCACATAATACGACTTCAGCTAATATACCACATATGATAAAATGGGCCGGACTTGGTGCCTTAGACCCATTGGTATGGTGAGGAGACTCACCTGGCACTGCTGAAGTCCCGCAGATAAAACTCCAGTGCTTGTTGACAGGTTCCCGAACTGTCAACATCAAAACATCACCCAATTAATAATTGGGCCCCACTACATAACCATAAATACATACTTTGGATAATTACTACATTACCCAAAGCTTGGCTTTATTCCAGCCCAAGGTCCAATCCATAGGCCCAAAATTCAAACTAGGAATCAAAGCCCAACATATGGCCCAATTTTCCAAATTGGGCCTAAGCCTTTACATGGTCTTATTCAAAGGCCCAACCATTTATTCCGGTCTAGCATTTGACACTCTAATGGCCCAATATCATATAATCCTTAAGGTCCAAACTATGGCCCATCTATAGCCCAATTTTCCAAATCGGGCCCAGGCCTTCACATGGGCCTTACCCTAAAGCCCAACAACACAGTCTAGTCCATATGATAATTCTTGGATGGCCCATTAATGATCCAATTACCAAAGCCCACTGGAAAGGCTCAACTCAAGGCCCAAGTGAAATTAGGGTTTCACATAAAATGATGATTAGGGTTAAGTGTCCCTACTTAACCCATTAAGGACTTATTCCATTAAGGACTTAATCCATTAAGTCCAATATTGCTTTAGATTAATATGCCAACGATTATTAATTAATAATTTAAGTTTAATAAATAATCCCGATGTGGGTCCCGATCAGTCCCGAAATTAGGGTTTCATGGCATTAGGGTTTTACAAACCCTAATTAGGGTTTTCAACCCATCTTAGCCCAATAGGCCCAAAACCAAGTCCTTAAGCCTATTAGGGTTTTCCTTAGGTCAATTAGGGCTTCCTTGGGCCCATTAGGGCTTCATTGGGCCTACTAGGGTTTCATGCATCCCGGACGAATCAAACACAAATAAACACACCGCCACCCAACACGGCGGTTGGTGGCGGCAGCCACCACCTCACGGTGGTGGTTTTGAGTTACTTTCATTATTCCTTGGGCTTTTTACAATTTTTACAACGAACTCACAAAATAACACACACACTACACTAAATAAACACACACACGCAACCACCCTTGTGGTGGCCGGCGGTGGCACGTGGCGGTGGCTTTCTTGATTTTCCGGCCAAACGGAACACACACACGCCCTCATAGCAGAAATACACACACACACACACACGTTTTCACGCTTGCAATGGATCCATCCACCCACCTGGTGGCGTACGGTGGCGGTGGTGACACGAAGCAGCGGCGGAACGGCGGCAACAGGTAGTGGTGACGTGTTCTCTCCGTTTTTTCCTGTCCAAGAACATCCATACAATATTAATCTCGTTAACTAGGCCCACACACACTACATCACGCACACAGCCACCTCCTCACGGTGGCTGGTGGCGGCAGGAAAGGATGCTATGGCGGCAGCCACCATGGTTGGCACCCATGGTGGGTTTTTCTCGGGTTTCTTTGGCCAAACAAGCACCCACAACCACCTCGTGGTTCTAACAACAACTTAATCTCTTCCAGGTATGAGACAAACAACTCCCAACCACCGAATAGGTGGCTGAGGAGGCCGGAACAAGAAAAATGGCGACCACGGTGCTTCCGGTGGCAACAACGACTCACATGACGTCAAACCACTCGAGGGAAACGAAAATACGAGACGAGGTTGATCTTACCGGGGGATGGGCCGTTCCTTCAATCTCAACATTGCAAAGTTGAAAAACGGTATAAACCACTCTAACTCCTCTTTTAACAAAGGCAGCAGAAGACACGATACGATCCATGCTAACTCTCCATATAAAACAATTAACTTTAATAGGGACCAAATGAGTCCACATCATATGATTGTTTAAACCAACCGTGACTTTGGAGTCGATGAGTTTTTGAACATCATAAACATAGAATGATAGAAACGACCATCCACAGATAACTTGGATTTCCACGTGTCGGGCCCTCCAATTAGACTGACCCCACCGAACAAATTATTAATTTGGACCAACTCCGCCACCTACACCTGAAGGATGGGTTTCCGCTTCTACGCCCAAACAAGTCCGTGGGGTTTTCACCTGTCAGCCACAAAGCAAAATTTGCGTTTATCTAATTCAAATAAATTAGGAAATCGCACATCCAAGCGCCCATCATCAAGCCAGAATAAAGTATTGCTACCAGATCCGGCATTGGGGGAAAGGAATGAATAAAGATCAAGGTCTAAATCCGCCAAAGAACCCAAAATCGCCACCACGTTACTCCAAACGCCAGCAATGGACTTCTTAGATAGATTATTGACCGGTTTACGAGCAAGGTTGTGTATCCCAGAAATAACTTTTTGCCACAACGTGGAGCCATCAATTTTTAACCTCCAAAACCATTTGCACAGTAAGGCAATGTTGAGACTTTTGAGAGAACCAATCCCGAGCCAACTCCTCTCTCTGTCAGCAAGAACATGTCTCCAAGCAACCCAACATATCTTATGATTCTCTTCATTCCCGCCCCAAAGAAATCTCCTACGAATACTTTCAAGTAAATCGAATACGGACGAAGGAGCCTTGAAAATAGAAAAGTAATACAAAGGCATGTTGCCAAGAACTGACTTCACCAAAGTCAAACGACCGCCGAACGAAAGAGTTTTAGACTTCCAACTCGAAAGCATGCCTCGCACCCTGTCAATAACAGGTCTCCAATTCTTCTTTAAATTCATGTTAACACCAACGGGGACACCAAGATAAGTAAAAGGAAGTTTGGCACCCTCACAACCCAAGATATTCGCGCAATGATTAATGTCATTATTGTGGATCCCAATCCTATACACCTTAGATTTATGAAAATTATCTTTAAGGTCCGACGCCACATGAAAACACTTAAGAATCCGAGCAAGATTTTTTTTAATGTATCTAAACACAAATTAATTTCATAGATATTACTTGCAAGAAAGCGTATCGGATAGTTGGGAAAATAAATTCACGGCTATCATCCACACGTTTTAAACTAATTCCAAGGATATTACGAAAGTTATTATTGAAAAATGACAAATATTGGGTATTTTTATTTACGATTTTGATGATTATTTGATGATATTTTCTGAAAAACCGATAAGATATATTTGTCATTTTAATGAATAAATCTTTTATAAGTTTCTTTTGTCAAAAACCATGGACAAAATTAGGAGGATAATATTTTGATTATGACTATAATAAAGAATCTTTCTGTCTGGCCCATTCATGTCATGATCTTTCCATTGGAGATCCATGGGCTTTTTGGTAATTTCCACTTCTTCCCTGGCAGCAAAATATATACACGCCCTTGTATATATATGTATGTATATATACGTTGTATACACGATTTTCATACACTCTGCCCATCTCTCTCTCTCTCTCTCTCTCTCTCTCTCTCTCATCTGGTGGGGCAACAAGGGTTCATAACTTTGGCATTAGGCCTGCCTTCTCTAATCACCACTCTTGAATACACTATACACACAACGGAAAGTAAAACGTTAAAGCAAAAGAAGAAAACAATTGGAGAGATAAAGAGAGGAATTCGAGGAAGAAGGAGGGTTTTTTACTTTTTCTGGTTGAAGAAAAAGAGAGAACAAGAAATGACTACACAAACACAGGTACAAACACAGAGGCAATCAAGCGAACAGCTTCAGACACTGATGCAAGCTGGACAAATCTCCGGCAGCTTAAGCTTCAATGGGTTGATGACCAAAGAAGACGAAGAGATGTCTAGGTCTGCTCTTTCTACTTTTAAGGCTAAAGAAGAAGAGATTGAGAAGAAGAAGTTGGAAGTTAGGGAAAGGGTTCAAGCTCAGTTGGGTCGAATTGAAGAAGAAACCAGGCGTTTAGCCAGTATTCGTGAGGTTTGTTTCTTATCTTTTTACCTTTCTGTTTCCCCAATTTTTCATATACCTTACATGTTTTCTTCAATTCTTCAATTTTTTCGAGAAATAAAATTAGGGTTTCAGAAATCGAACCATAACAAAATCTCTTTTCTCCGATTTTCGTATATGTGATTGAAAACTGAAAATGTTCGTTTTACTGGATGAAAAATTAGGGTTTCCTGTATACTGTTTTTTACAAATCAACCATTTTGTTATCGTGTGTTTATATGAAAGGAATCTGCACAAACTTGTTGGATTTTGGGAAGGAAAATTGGGGGGGGTTTTCATGTACGATTTGGGGAACAGTGTTTTCGGTGTTCTTCTAAAAAAATTGAAACAATAATGTCGGTGAACGATTAGTACTTCAATTTTGACTCCTTGAGAATCGAATTTTGGGGAAAGTAAAACCAGATTCCATCGAGTTTTCTCTCTGAGTATTTTTCTCATCAATTCTTCTTTTTCAGAGTAAAATTTAACTGAAAAACTTGTTTGATAGATCTATTTCAATAAGGTTTCAACCTAACCAAAACTGTTCAAGAAATCAAATATATGTATTTAAATTCCGATTATTTTCTTTTTTTGAAAAGAATCATTCGGCCTTAAAGCTTTTAATCACATATATGGTCACACCCATGTTATATAATTATATCAACAAGTACTTGAATTCTTCTCATCTTTATGATTCTTTAATTTGAAGGCAAAAAGTCATGTAAATTTGTACCATTTTTGACCTCAAAACCGCATTCAATTCTGCATTTTTGGTATCTTCCTATATCATACAACTCCAAATATCTATCATATAACAAGTTCCATTAATCAATGGTGGGACATAAAGTAGTTGTGAACTTAACAATAATGATATAAAGTCTTTATGAAGTTATACTTTCAAAAGAATGAATCTTTATTGTCCTTGATTGTTAAATGTTAACACATGGAGGTCTATGCTCTATACCTCTCTATCTTCAATGACTCACCTCACATCATTCCCCCCATTCAAAGACATCAAATTACATTACTACCCCCAATACCCAAAAGGGTATCATCAAGTTTCCATGTGGGTTGCCTTCAAATTTATAAAAAATGTAAACTAAATTATATAATTATTTATTAGGAACTCGAAGCCCTAACAGATCCGATGAAGAAAGAAGTTTCAGTTGTTCGTAAAAGGATTGATACTGTCAACAAAGAATTGAAGCCACTTGGACAAACTTGTCAGAAGAAGGTATAAAATTGGATTCCCATTTTCCAAAATTGTCACAAAATAAAAAAAGTTATTTATTTTTTTATTAAATTGTTTCTTGGTTGCTATTATTTATAGGAGAGAGAGTACAAGGAAGCCCTCGACGCTTTTAATGAAAAGAACAAAGAAAAAGTACAACTCATCACAAGATTGATGGAGGTTGGTATCTCAAATCTCAATTTTCCGTTAAAAATTAACAGAATCTTTTTTTTTCCGTTTGGAATTAAGTCAATTAACTTATACATCTTTGTTTAATAAATTATTAAGCAGTTGGTTAGCGAAAGTGAGAAGATGAGGATGAAGAAACTTGAAGAACTGAGCAAAAGCGTTGAAACAATACAATAAGTTTAATGATGATGATGATGATGATGTGATGATGATGATGGTGATGGGGATAATCTAATTAGGGTTTGTGTGAGATTTTATTAAAAAAAAGAAGACGTTTTATCTTCTTTCTTTATTTACTACGTGTTTTATATATTGGTTTGGTTTAAATTTGTATGCGTTTTGTTTTTTTTTTTTGTTTTTTTTTTTTAATGTCAGTTTGTATTTTGCTGATCTAGGTTTGGAAATACATTTGTAAAAACAGGTCTGTAACTAAAATCATGTCAAAGAACCTCTTTTATTTCGATTAACCTTGTATGTCTTTTTATTTATTATTTTGTATAATTTTGGCATTAAAAAGGTTGTATGCGTTGTGTTTATAGATATTAGATAGATAAGATGGTGGTTTTCATGAATGGTTGATAGTGGAACAACCCTTGTGAAGGGTAAGTTTAGTGGTCCAAATGATTACTGCAAGGTGGTGGTACTACTACTGGACCAAATTATTGCATGTTTCCTTATGGTTGCATATGACAATATAGGCCCATGTATATATATTTTGTGCAAAATGACAACTGTCTACTTGATATTTCCATATCTTGATCTATTGTTGCCATCTACAAAAGCCATGAATCTTTATGGTTTGCTTAATATATATCATATCATAAATTACATGTTAGGGAATGTGACATATGTGAGATAAGGTTTTCGATAAGAGGTGGATGTAAAGTAGGGGACAAGAGGTGTTTATTAAACTTAGAGAAATCGGTTATCTAGGTTTTTTGGTAAATGGGATTTTAAACATGTGGATATGGGGTGGAGGTTATTAAACCTAGGAAAATCGGTTATATGGGATTTTGAACATGTGGATATAAGGTGGGGAGACATGTGGAGGTTGTTAGACAAATAGGAGAATCGGTTATATGATTTCTTTGGTAAACAAGATTTTGAGCATATGTATATAGGATGGGGAGACATGTGAATAGGTTATTAGACTATATGGGTTCTTTGCTAAACTAGATTTTAATCATGTGGATATAGGATGGGGAAACATGCGGATTTAATGAACATAAAGAATATCAGTTATCTAGGTTTTTATGTAACAAGATGGAGGTATATGAGGAAGTTGAGGCAGATCTATAAATGAACTCTAAGAAAGTAAGAAGTAGATGGAGGCATATACATGGTAAGGAAACAATTAAAGCTTATTAAACTTGGAAAATCAACTATATATTCATATATCGCGGGTTCTTTGATAAATGGATATAGAACATTCTACAATTATCTAAGCTCTTTGGTAAACAAGATTTAAAGCATCCTACCAACAGGTGCAGGAAAATGTCAATATAGTGATCTAACTAGATTAAAAATATTCATTAAGTAACACGACTAACGTAATATTATTATTTTGGTGTTATCTTTAACATAAAGTTTCTATAGAATAATCACTAGTTAAATGTTAAGTAACCTATTATCTTAATTGTCTTGAATACCAAAGTATTATAAGAATATTTAATTTTAAAATTTTGTAAAATGCGAGATAATATGTTGCCATGGTGTTTTTTTGGTATTTAGATAATATAAATATGGTTGGACAGTTGGGAATCACTACAACCACCGGATCCTACCCGCCTATGAAAAAATTGGAGGTTTACAATAAGTGCGAACTGACATGTGAAGGGTGGGCATAGGACAAGCTGGAGGACAACATTCCTACGTTACTTTAATCACTTAATAGAAAAAAAGAACCCCTTGCTTTTGTAATTAAATGCTTTTTTAGTCCCTCTGTACAAATACAAGAAAGTTCGATCGACAGTTGTGATTATTCTTTACTTTAATCACTTTATTCAATGCTAAGCCACAAAAGGTTGGAATTACCACATGCATTGGTTGTAGCATACAAGTAAAATATTACACTGTGAACGGAAGAGCATGTTAGTGTTTATTATATTAAATTTGGACAATAATTAATATAGTTATGTTATATGGAGGTGTATAAATTTGTTTAAGTTCAAGACTGATCCCAAACAGGTTGTTAAACTGTCCCCAAGTTTGATGCACAACCGGGATATGAATACTGAATAGGATCGGATATGTCTTAGATAGTTAGATGGGCTCTAATTAAAAGTAGGTAGTGTGGTTGTTAGATACGGTTTTAAATGATGAAATATTTGTAATATCATCTAATTTGTCCGTTAAATTCTGTTCCATGTATTATTAACATTTATGGTTTTGCACATTGTAATATTGTTGTTTGATATATTATTAAAGAGAGTCGAGGTTATTGAGATATTTTTCCTGCTTTTCATTCTTTGAGCTGGGGATTTTTAGTCCTTTTATCCAACAATGGCTACGAACTCCTGCACGTCTCAATATACGTACAATAACAAATTCATTCAAGAGACTCGTATGAGTTTCAGAGCATCCATACTGGACTTGTTTTGGTCAAAGGTTTTTGAGATCATATGGAAACAGTTTATTAAGAAAACAAAGAATACGAGGCTCGTATCAAATAACATTAAAAAAGGGGATGCCAAGGCTCTCTTTTTTAGGCCCGACCCAAAAGCCAGTGCAACTTGCTCGATCGCACACGGCCTTCGAAAACTAGATGGCAGGAATATTAGCCATTTACATAGTGAAGACCAAACGAGAGAGTATCATGGATATATCAAATGATTCTATTTAGTGTGTTCATGTGGTCAACACATGAATCATCCATGTGCAAACAAACTTATTGAACATCATATGTAATATATGGTCTTGTAAATGTAAGATACTAGGGCCTTGACTAAAGTTCGTTATAGAGTCTGGGTCACTAAAAGCATCCTTGTGTAAACGTCTAATGATAGTTTATTTTATTTCATTCTTTTTATAGTTTATTTTAGTATTTTTAGCTCTTTTTATTAGTATTACATTGTATATTCTTTATTTTCTTTATCATTGATTGTGTCGGGTACTTTCTATTTTGCATGAGATATTTTTGCAGGGTTTTGGAGCTTGTTGCGGTTGTGGATTAGCTTGGAGACGGGCTTTGTGGGCTTTCGAGGCATTATTGGGGCTTTCTGGATCCATCAAAGAAGAATTGGGCTTAAAAAGTTGAAGACTTTGTTGAAGTGGGCTTATGAAGATGGGTCTTGGATTTTTATTTTGGGCTTGGACTATCCATATTTGAAGCTTGAAGATGATTGGCCAAATTTGAATCATGTGAGGTGTGGAGGGGACCAAGGGAATCTTGAGTAATGGGGTAGTGTAGTGGAGAAAAAAGAGCCAATAGGATTCCAGCATCGTTTGCGAGGGTGTAGTCTCAGTCGCGCAACACTTGCAAGGGTACCCGCACAACTGCACAATTTGGGGGATTTTGGTCATTTTGCTCATGATGTACTTTGGGGGTTAGGGTTAGCAGCTCATACATCGATTTTCCACCATTAGAGAGCATTGGATGCGATTTTTGGGAGCTTGATACACATTCTTCTCATCTTTCTAAGTAATTGTTAGTTTCTTGATGCAAAAACACTGTTGTGATTGTTATTTTGTTGCCATGAGTGTCTAGTTTCTTTATTTTGGTTAACTTTGGCTAAAACCCTTGGATATTTGTGGGTTTTGAAGGATTCATACTTAATTATCATTTATCTTATGTTTATGATTCTAGTTCATATTTCTTATGCTTGTTTAATACTTTGATCATGAGCTTGGTACTTGAATGAACAATTGTTGGTTTATTTCTTTGGTTTAGCATTGAATCATTGAATTTACTTAGAACAATGGCTTTATGATGGTAGAAATCATCTATAGCTTATGAATCATTACTCATTTATGGATGTGTAAGCATTTGCATCCTTTAGGTATTGGGGATTCCTTCATTCTTAAGGCTAATCAACTTTCTTGGGTTCAATTACTTCAATTGAACCCTTGATTTTGATTAAGAAGGTGTGTTGTGGGCTTCCCCAACCTCCATACTACCTATGAGGAATCTTGACATATCATGCTTCCTGCTATAACCAATTTGGGATGAATGATAAACTTCATATTGAATCCTAATGATAAACACACAAATGTTCATTGTGTTGAATTGTCTTGGTTGACCAATTCTCTCCAATATTTGAGCATCTCACCATCGTGCTTAATTGTAAGCTTTTTTGTTATTCAAGTCTTTTAGTTTTCAAGCAATCACAACTCCCCCCCTTTTATTTTAATTGTAGTTAGTTAGTTTTATTACATTAGTTCTATTGGATTGCATTGGTAATTGAATACAACCATTTCCCCGATGATCGATACCCCTTTTTACCATTATATTATGTTTTATTTTCAAACAAATGATGTAATTTGCTTGGTGGACTTGAGATCCCACCATCTAACTTCGAATTATTGGTGTCGATTGGAGTTTGTGTAGGTTTACATGTAGACATGGCCACACAGTCAATTATTTCTTTTGCATATTGAGTTTTGTGTAGAAATATATTTTAATCATTACGTGTGATGGCTATTCCAAAAAAACATCACTAGATGGTCCAAGGTTTTTCATTGCAAATTCATTCACAAGCCGAAACAAGAGAGAAAGTGATAATATGTCGGATTAGGTGGTGACGATGATGTCGTCCACATATAATAAAAGATAGGAAACATCAAAACTGGGTCGGTAAAATAAAAGGAAAGTGATCACATCAACTATGGATAAAACTGATGGGGACATAATCCGCAAATCGGGTGTACTAAGTTTGTGGGGCTTGCTTGAGTTTGTACAATGATTTTTTTTTGAGAAAATAAACATGGTTAGGAAGGTTCGTGTCATGAAAACTCAAGGCATGATGCATGTAAACATGTCGTCGTGTAAAAATCCATTTTTAACGTCTAATTGGTGAATAGGCCATGAACCGGAGATGGTAAGACCGATGACGGTTTTGATAGTAGTCAGTTCGACAACCAGACTAAAAGTTTTTCAATAATCAATACCATAGCGTCTATCGCCGATAATGCGAGCTTTATAGCTTTCAAAAAAGCCTAATATTTTATATTAGGTTTAAAAATCCACATGGAATGAGCTACATAGATATTTTTCTTGGGACGAGGAACCATGCCTTATTTTCAATGAGAATTAAGTTCATCGGTCATGACACACTTCCAATTTGGGTTAGATAGAACATCCTTATGATTTCGAGGAATGGGAGAAATAGAGCAAGAAACATGCATATTAAAAGTAATTTTGGGTTTGGTTATGTCCGTAACAATACATGTTTAGATGGTCATGACATAAGGAAATGATGTTTGAATCGATGGTTCTTGCGTTTATGTATTGTTTAGTGGAAGCAGGGGCGGTCCTAGCTAGGTGTCCGGTGTGGCACCGGCAACACCTAGCTTCCGCACACGTAGTAGAAAAAATTTCGTTTTTTTTTAATTTTTACCTATTGTGCCACTATGTAAAAAAAATCGTGCAACTACTAAAAAAAATTTGTGCAACTAGCCAACTACATAAAAAAAATATTGTCACTGTATCGGGAATTACCAAACGAAAAAAAATAATAACAAGCCCAAATGCCCAATGTTTTAATCAATTATTGTTTAATAGTCCAATTGCCCAAAGTCCAAAATAAAACTTAAGTGGATAAATTAGCAATTGGGCTAATTGCTTGTAAAAAAAATAGCCCAATCCTAATTAATTGAGTATTATCGGTTGAAAAAAAATCACGATTACAGAATTGAAATTAGACTACCCGACTTCCTGATTTGCGTCCAAAAACCCTTCGACCAATCGACAATTCGACCTTCGATCGTGCCTTGGCAGACTCGTGACCTCACAATCATTCATCCTTGATCGATTTCATTGTTGGATCGATCACAATCCTTGATTGATTTCAACAATTCTCTTGAAGACTTGAAGTTCTACTCGACTTCCTGAAGGCTGAAGCAAGTATCGACCCTTTTCTGTCTTTTTTCAATTTCTACTGTTTTGGTTTATTGGTTAACAAATAACAAAATCCACTTCAAAGTTCAAACTTCAAAGCCCTACACTACAATGAAACAAGTAAGTTCTACTACCAATTCATTTAGATATTTGAAATTGATATGTTTTTTTGAAGTTATTGATTGACTTGGGTGAAATTGATTTGTTTTATTGAAGTTATATTGTTTGCTTAGGTGCAATAGCTATGTTTTTTATTGAATTGATTGTTTGATTAGGTGAAATTGATATGTTTTATTGAATTTATTGTTTAATTAGGTGAAAGCAACTTGTTTTATTGAAGTCATTGTTTGATTAGGTGTAATTGTTATGTTTTTATTGAATTTATTGTTTGATTAGGTGAAAGCAACTTGTTTTTATTGAAGTCATTGTTTGATTAGGTGTAACTGTTATGTTTTTATAGGTTAAACTAAGTGGTTTTTTTTACTAAAATACAAAGACCTAATCCTAATGAAAGTGGTGAAGAATGTTCCCAAATACCAATCACCAATCAATCAATCCCTTCCGTTTCTAATCCTAATGCACCAATCACCAATCAATCAATCCTTTTGGTTTCTAATGCAACTCCACAAACACCATGCTCTAACCAACCTAATGATAATGTTGACTTGAAATATCTTCCCAAGGACCCGTCGGATAGGCCATTGATTACAAGTTACAAACCAAATATAAGAGATGATGTAAGAAGAGCATATTTGCTTCAAGGACCGTGTCAAGTAAGGGCACATAAGTTTCCTAAAAAAAATAGGTGATAGATTTAGAAGATTCGTTCCTTCATGGTTTGATGGCTTTGATTGGTTGGAATATAGTGTGAAAAAGAATAGTGCATATTGTTTATATTGTTATTTGTGTGGGGACCTCATGGGACAAAAAGGAGGGAGAGATGCATTTGTTTCCCAATGTTTTGATACTTGGAATAAAAAAGATGCATTTCGGACTCATGTGGGTGGTGTTGATAGTTTTCACAACAAAGCAAAAGAAAAGTGTGAGTTTTTAATGAGGAAAAAACAAGCTATTAATGTAGTCTTGAGGAGGCAAACCGAAGGAGAGGACCATAAATATAAAGCTCGATTACGTGTTTCTATTATTGTTGTTAGACTTTTATTGAAAACCGGTTTACCGTTTCGTGGTCATGACGAGTCGGTTAACTCGAAAAATAGAGGGCTTTACATTGAAGTGTTAAAAGCCATTCGAGATACTAGTGAAGATATTTTCAACAATACTTTAGAAAATGCTCCTAAAAACAATCAACTTATTTCCCCTAAAATTCAAAAAGAACTTGTGCAATGTTTTGCACAAGAAATACTTTTGAGTATTCGTGAAGAGATTGGTCAAGATGTTTTTGCTTTACTAGTTGATGAATCTAGTGATGTTTCAAAAAAGGAACAAATGGCTATTGTTTTGCGTTATGTCGATAGTCTTGGCTTTGTGAAAGAAAGATTCATAGGACTAGTGCACGTGAAGGATACATCTTCTTTGACACTCAAAAACACCATAAATGAAGTACTTACAAGTAATAAGTTGAGTTTTAGTCAGGTAATTTATTCTTTACTTTTTTGTTATTTCAATTTAATTTAATATATATATATATATATATATATATATATATATATATATATATATATATATATATATATATATTAATTGTTTTAAATTTTAATAGATAAGAGGACAAGGTTACGATGGGGCTAGCAATATGCGGGGGGAATTCAATGGTTTGAAAGCTTTGATATTACAAGAGAATGACACGGCTTTTTATGTACATTGCTTTGCACACCAACTTCAATTAGTAGTTGTGGCTGTAGCAAAGAAGCATGATGGTGTTAGTGACTTTTTTGAGCAAATTTCGTTGGTGGTTAATGTTGTTTGTGCCTCGTGTAAAAGAAAAGACTTACTACGAGAGCAAGCAAGAGAAAGGGTGCAAAAAGGCTTGTGTAGTGGTGAACTTGAAACCGGAAGAGGGTTAAATCAAGAGACAACACTTGTTCGAGCGGGAGAAACAAGATGGGGTTCACATTTCAACACACTCACAAGTTTGATGAAGTTGTTTGCGGATGTTCTTGTAGTTTTAGATTTTGTGAAAGAGGAGGGAGGGTTATTGGCAAACCGTCAACAAGCATCTGGAATCTTAGCATATTTTAAATCATATGAGTTCGTGTTTTACTTAAATATGATGTATGACATTTTACACCTCACGGGTACATTGTCAAAGCAACTTCAAAGAAAAGATCTAGACATTTTAGAAGCGGCTTCGATGGTTAGAGGGACAATGGAGGCATTGCAATCTTTTAGAAACATAGGTTTTGCTAGCATTTTGCCAAAAGTATCATCTTTTTGTCAAACACACGAAATTGATACTTTAGATATGGAAGAGTTGTATATTGGTGCGAGAAAACGTAGGACTACAAAGACTAATAGGTTTCATTTTGAGGTTGAAATCTTCAACACCGTGGTAGATATGCAACTTACAGAATATTGGGATCGATTTAGTGAAACAAGCACCCAATTACTAGAATACATGGGTGCTTTGAGCCCTTGTGATTCATTTGCACAATTTGACAAATCAAAGTTATTGAAGTTGGGTAAGTTATATAAGTATGACTTTGATGATTCAGATATGATAGATCTTGAAGGATAACTTGAGATATTTTATCACTCTTGCATCAAAGATGAGCGCTTCACTAGTTTGAAAGGAATTTCCGACCTTTCTCGTTTGATGGTTAGTACAAGGAAGCATCGGTCTTATCCTTTGGTTTATAAGCTTTTAAAGTTGACTTTGATATTACCCGTAGCAACCGCAAGTGTAGAAAGATGTTTTTCAAAGATGAAGCTCTTGAAGACCGACTTGCGTAACAAAATTGGCGATGAATTTTTGAACGACGCATTGCTTTGTAATGTCGAGACCGAAGCACTTGCGAAAGTTGAGAATGAAAAAGTAATGGAGCAGTTTCAAAAGATGTCTGCACGAAGAGGACAAATTTAAATTCTAATAGATCATTATATTATGTTTAACCAGAAAAAAAAATTTGTATTAGATGTTTTATATTATGTTTGACTGGATTTTATTTTTAATGTTTTATATTATGTTTGACCAGAAAAAAGAATTGTGCAACCCCTACTACTAATTCCTGCTTCCGCCCCTGAGTGGAAGTTGAGATGGGGGTGGAGGGGGATGCAACATGGGTCATGGAAGGCAAGTGTGTGTAAACGAAGGCTCATGAGAATAGGAATGTAGGGCTGAAGTTGTCGTTGAGGTGGGGATAGAAGACCCATTGGGCTGCGATTGGGCAAGGGATAGCCAACAACAAGGTTGAAGGTGGGCTGACGAAGGTGTAAGGGTCAATGATAAATGTGATTTTTATTGCAAGTGAGAAGATTTGTTCGTTGAATATGACATGTCATGAGATGATTATTTTGTGGGTGTGTAAATCATAACATTTAAATCCATGGTGGTTGTTGGTGTAACAAAGGAATGCACACATGGTAGAACGAGGTTGAAGCTTGTTTATAGGGTGTTAGGTATGAGAAGGGTTCGAATGACAATATTTATGGTTCGTATTTTTTGTTTGACTTTTTATTTTGCGAGGAAGTGTGACGGCATGATAAACAAAATGCCATGCCATTGTTTTGACAAAATGCGTGGAGCCATAAATTATTGTATACATTGCCATTATCACATTGGAGCGTCTTGATGTTTTTGAGAGAATAGGTTTTGATGAAATCGTAGGGGTGAGAAAAAAAATGAAAACTTGCGATTTTTGGCCTATTAGAAGTGTCCATAGGAAGTTTGGTAAAGTTATCAAGAAAAAAGGCATCGGGACAATGTCCCCCGGGACTTAATATGGGGAGGCCCACAAATCGCTATGTATGATATCAATTGGACAAATCTCTATGTATTAAATAGTCATTATTTGAATGATCCCTGTATATTAAATAGCTATTATTCAAAAAATAACCATCTAGCTTTTTGGAACCGGCGAATGAAGGCATAATAATTTTTCTTTTAGCAGCTTAGACCGGAGGGAGTGGTGCCGTGCTTCATGAAACTGTAGTGATATGTAGGCGCCACCTCACCCATTACCACAAAAATGTGGTCTCATACCACACCCGAGGAGTGGTGCCACACTCCTTTAAATTATTTTTATTTTTTAAATAAATAAAATTTTTAGTTTTAAATAAAAACAAAATATTTCATTAATTAAAATTAAAAACCATTACATTATTTAAAAAAAATCCTAGGAAATTAGTAATAAAAAAACTAAAAAGCTTAAACGTACAACTTAAAAAAAACACACACACATCAAATAATTAAAAACTTTGAAAACAACTACAAATTAACCACGATTAGCGTAACATTTTTTCACGTCTTCCTTCATTTGCAAAACGACTTGAAGCGCATTCCCGGTCAAATTCGACGTGTCCATCGATAGCACTCTCAGGTCGCTGTCCCTTTGTTTCCGACTCTCTCTATCCGACGCAAGTTGCAAAAATTTATCCATTCTATCTTTTATGCCTTGCACATTATCGCCAATTTCTTTCAAGTCATCTGATTCCGACGCTTTGCCCTTGCCTTTGTTTTTTGTTTTGTCCCTTCCCATTGGTCGGGGGGGTGGTGACACTTGAACGGGCTCATCTTCGTTGAGGCCGAAACCAACACGAGCATCCGATGAAGTGTGTTCCGAGTCGGAAGTTCTTGACCGTTTTGATCCGCTATCGATGTGCTCGTCGCTTGTTTTCAGGTTTCCAATTTTTTGTTGCTTTTGAGTAGATTCCAAACTTCAAAAAACTTGAAAGTCTTCTTTTTCTCTTTTTGATAAATGTTAAAAGCTTTCTCCAAAACCACTTCGTCACTTTCGCCGCTTTTCCATTGACGTTTCATGTTGTTATATAAATCGTTAAACAACATCACGTCCTTGTTCATCTTTCCCCATTTCGAGTACACCTGATGTTTAGTACGATATGGTTTCAAGTTCATTCCTTTATGGAATCGAGCTCTAACGTGCATCCAAAAATGATCATGTTTTTGGTTCCCTCCCGTCTTCGCGTCCTCTGAAACGTCAATCCATGATTGTGTTAATACTAACTCTTCTTGAGGTGACCACGCTTTAGCTTCCGTCTTCTCTTTTCTTTTATTTCCTGGTTGAGAGGGTTGATTTTGTGGAACAAATTCTGGTTCAGATTCGGAAATGGGTGTTCGTGGTTGTGATTGTGTTTCTGGAACAAACTTTGGTTGAGAAACAAAATCAAAAGGATCAAAATCTTGGTCAAATTGTGGCTGCGTGTTGTGGAAATGGTTGCGTAGGACGTGGTTGTTGGATATGTTGTGGAAAATAGGGAAGCATACCCCCGTAGTGGTAGAAAGGAGGCGAATAAACCGGTTGATCGAGTGAAGGTCTTGGAGTTGTGGGTTTTTTAGTGGGTGTTTTTCGTTGGTTGGATTTTTGGAGGATGACATTTTTTGTGGGTTTGAAAAGAGAGAAGATGGTAAAATGTTGATGAGTTTTTTTGGTTAAGTTGATAAAGTATTTATATTAGTGGTAAAAAAAATTGAAAAATGACCGTTTAACAACGGTAAAGAAGGAGAACCAATCACAATCGAACAAGGAGCGCATCCCTGGAGTGCGGCCTAGACCGCACCCACTCCCTTAAGCCTTAGTAACCCATCAAACTGAAATATATAACAGTTTGTGACTTCAATATGTATAATGATTTTTGGTTCAAAAAAATAAATAAATAAACAATATGTATTGATGTGTTTTTTTGTCATTTTATATGTATAATAAAATTAACCAAACACTACAAAATATCATCAATTTATTGTGTTTTGCTATCGATATAAAACAATCCAAATACTTTTTTATTACATTTCATTTTAAAATTGCACAAGATACTATTCACTTTTACAAATAACCATAAATTGTTCTAAATAACCACTCCAAACAACCCCTTAGTAATAAACACTTCTACAAATTAGTCATAACTTGTTTTAAATAAGCATCTTTTTTTATGTGATTTTTTATCTCATAAATCATTTATTTATCCACCTAAAAACTTTCTTATTTCATAATAAAGGTGTAAAGACGGAGGAAGTCCATCCGTCCCACCCCTCCTAACCCACATGTCATGTAGGTATAAGGGTGGTGATTAGTTGATCCGAATATCATTATGGTGTGTTTGGTTTAATTTTTTAACCTCAAAAGTGTTTTTGGTAAAATTGTTTATTGGTTTATGGTTTTTTGAAAAAAAAAATTAACGTGTTTGGTTTAACTTTTATAGTGGAAAAAACTAAAAAGTTAATAAGTTGGTTTTAAAAAATGTTTGCTTAGTTTTTTAAAGGTAAAAAATGAAAAAAAAAAAAAAAAAAAAAAAAAAAAGCTAAAAAAATCATCAAAAAACTAGGATTTTGTAGCTTTTTGAAACCTCCTTATTTTCCATATCCAAAAAGCTATTTGAAAAACGATTTTGAACAACCCAAACATTTTTTTAGCTTATTAGCTTTTTGAAAAACTAATACAGTAATTTAAGAGCATTCCCAAACACCCACTATACCATAAATAACTCAAACCATAAACCAAATACATAATTCTGTTTGGTCTAAAACCAAACCAAAACCAAAATTTGAAATTTGGTTTGGTCCAATTCCTTTTTTTTGTTTTTTTCGATTTCAAACTAAATAATGTTGACCATACATGTAAGCGTTATATCAATCATGTTACCTCTAAACACTTGGAAATGGAACCCTCTCAACCCACATACAGTGGCGGAGGGAATAAAAGGGCTTCCGGATGCCTACCCCTACAAATATTATTGCTATAAATATATTCATAGCACACTATCTCATTTAATATGCCATATAATAATATAAAATGTGAAATCGGTTAGCCACCTTTAATCATTTGTGATTGTATCATATTAAACTAAAACCATATATATATATATATATATATATATATATATATATATATATATATATATATATATATATATATTAGGGTGTTGTTATGAACATTTTATTCTACACCCTAGTTTAATATACACCTAGTCGAAGTACTCAATATACATTGTTTTTGAGAAAATATTTTTCTCTCTCCTACTTTTCCTTTTATATATATATATATATATATATATATATATATATATATATATATATATATAGAGAGAGAGAGAGAGAGAGATGGGTTCAAGTATTCTAACTAAGTATTGTGTGGATGTAAGAATCATTGTGCACCAATCATTTCAAATTTAGTTAATTTTAAATTTATTTAATAGATAATGGTAGAATGGTAATCTTGTATATTTATTAAATAATATCCTTAATTAAAATCCCATTTTTATGGAAAACAGTTAAATTCAAATGAAAAAAATCAAATTTTAATCGTTATATATATGAACTTTTAATCGGAAGCCCTAAAAAAATTGAATCGGAGTCCTGCCTCCTGCCGATTCCTCCATTGTGGGTCTTCCATCGGCCGTTCGCCACCTTATTCTTGTTCAACATCCCAACCCCACTGTCGAATGCAGCAAGCGAAATTGGAGCCGAGTTAAAGGGTGTTCCAGACCTGATAATCGGGAACTACAGCGATGGGAATCGAGTTGCCTCGTTGCTATCTTACAAAATGGGATTCACGACCTTCAGAATCAGGGTAAGTGTATAGCTTTATCAGTTAATTAATCTTTGACTTCTTCTCCAAAGCCCTAACTGTTATGATATTGTCCAAGGGGTATTTTGGTCACATTGTGGATGGTATTCTTTTCATTGAGCTTTTCTGGCCCCTGTCGTTGTTGCCTGATTTTCGAAGATGCTCAAATCCTAAATTCTATAAAATTTTGGAGATTGTTTCTCCTTTCAGTCATAGGTTCCGGATGCTCATACAGGGGCATTTTGATCAGAATTTTAATAGAATTCTTTTCTATTCTATTGCATTTTCTGGTTATATTCCTGGTCTTTGGAAATTAAAGATCACTGATTATTTCTGGTCTTTTCTACTAATTTCGAATTTAGTATTTTAAGAAACAGTGGCTGTTTGGTCTTTTTATTAGCAGGATGAATTTTAGGTTCTGGTCTGGGTTTTGATGTGGCGTTTAAATGATAAAAAATAAGTGGTTCTTTTTTGGCTCTGCTGCTATAAAGAAGAAGGTCTGGGAAAATGATATTTTTAGAATTTCTGTGATATACCCTTATTTCTGGAGTCTACTGTAACGACGTAAATTTTCAAACAATTTTTCTCATTTTAAAAACACAATATAACTCATTTCATAATTCTCAAAATCACATATGTCTCAAATGTCAACAAATAAAACGTAAATCCCAGTATCATAAAACAATCTCTCGCCAGTGTGTACAATCATGCCGGTGCCTTGCCGCGATCCTCGGAACTACCTGAAACACATAACACATAACACGGTAAGCATAGAGCTTAGTGAGTTCCCCAAAATACCACACACAGCTCATTAGCCACTCGAGGCTATAACTTAATAAGACCCTCCGGTCAATGTGTCTCAGTGGGACCCTCCGGTCCCACAACTCAGATGGACCCTCCGGTCCCTCATCTCAGCAGCTCAATACAATACACAGTAAGCATATCACAAAACAAATAGCAAGATATCTCAATACACAGCTCATTCACATAAGACCCTCTGGTCACACATAAAATTACCACTCAAGGTAAGTATAGCGAGAAGACTCACCTCATAGGTTAGTGAATGAAAATCTCGTACTCGGAATCTCGAACTCTACCCACCGGTCTAACCTCCCCCTAACACATAATAAGTATCCCTAATTAATATTGGCCCTCAAGAAGCTAGACTAACCCTTCTACAACTCATAGAAGGGTAAAAGACCATTTTACCCCTCCATGGGCTTAATAGTCCTCAATCTTGACCAAACCCTAAAAGTCAACAAAAGTCAATAGCAGGGAGTACACTGCGCGTTCCACCTCCCTACGATGGGCGTACTCGGCTGCTATACAGAATCGGGGGTGCTCGGTCCCTACGCTGCGTGTACTGGGGTTATGCCCAGCGTACGCCCCAGTTTCACTCTTCTCACATTTTTGGTCTTAACCAGTTAAGACATAGGCTCATATCTCAGATCTGGACTCTCTAATGTCTCTTAATCCATAAAGTCATCGACTTTAAGCCTTTGCATGGCTGATTAGGCACCATCCTCCAAAATATACACTCTTTTGTCTCAAGGATCTCATAACTCATGCATGGAGTGATTTCACCAACCAAGATTGGATTTTTATGACATAACTACTCATACACTCAAAAGGGGTTGGTCCTAGACTCTGGAGTTCAAGATCTCATCAAGACTCCACCTTTATGGGACAAAACCCTAAAATGCTCAAGTAACATGCTCATAACAAAGGAGAGGCAAAGTCTGAAGCTTTATACCTCAATAAGAAGCTTTCCACTCAGTTTGCTCGGATCTACAAGCTTGGACTCCAACTCCTCCTTCTTCAAGACCTTCTCTTCTCTTCAAAACCACACAAACACTCTCAAGGCTCAAACACACACACACAAGCTCTAGAACGGAGGTTAGGGCACTCTTAGGGTTTTCTCTCTGGGAATGGTGGCCGGAAATGAGGCCATCATATCCCTTATAGAGGGGACTAACCCCAAATTAGGGTTGCACTTTGGGCCTACGCCTAGCGTACTCACGGGTACGCCCAGCGTACTAGGTGGCCTCCGCGTCACAAGCACGCTGACGATTACGCTAAGCGTACACCTCATGTACGCCCCGCGTACTCGTTTTTCACTCTTTTTATAATAAGGATCAAAAATGACAATAGCTCAATAGATCAAGGTTCTCGAAGTATACCTGGACTCGGGATGTTACATCTACTGTCTTGGTGTCTGGTGCTTGGATGGTAATACTAAGAGTTGGCTCATTACATATGTTGCTGGTTGGTCTGAACTTAATAAAACTTGATGGATTATTTTTTTCTTTCAAGACCAAAGGCATTTCTGTAATTGTCGGTTATGGAAGAGTCTCAAAGTCAAAATTGGTGCTGTTCTGGTTGAAATTATTAAAGGAATTGACCCCCAATGGTTTTTAAGCAATTTTACCTTTAAAAATCCCCATTTTTTTGTGGTTCTTATTATTTTTTTGGTTCAATTTCAAAGATAGTTGTTTGGTTTATTCCGGTTATCATATGCTTTTTACCCTTTGATGTGTCTCCAGGGGCAGATGAAGGCTACATCTTTTTAAAATTTTGATTTCACACAATTTTGATTTCGCACCCCAGGTGTTCGATGGAATGTCCCTATGAAGAAAAAAAGCCTAGCTGGGTCAATCTTCCTGCTCGGGTCTCCTCTTTCGAACAAATTACACTTGGCTCTCTTAGGTATGTATTATACTCTTCTTTTACGTCAAGGGCCTTGGCTATGGGAAGATGTTCTTGAAAAGGAACCGGATTTTTCCAATTATAATAAAAGCCTATGGACAAATATGAAGATATCTAATAAAACTTTTATTTTTTTGTTGTGGTTAATGTCATGGACTGGGTTAAATCCAAATCATTGTACAAATAGTTACGTATATAGTAAATCAGTTATAGGTGGTTTATACATTTTAATTGTTTTATTTTCTTAGGCACATTTTGTCTTAACATGGTCTTTTCATGCATTGATAATTTACTTGTCTTGTTCCTTGTGTAATTTCCTGATAATAGGAAGTCTTTAAGAATGTTCAAAAACATTCTGGGAGAAGCAAACCTTCTGGAAGGAGCACAAGATGGTGTACAAAAGTGAAAGCGAGAGGATAAACAAAGTCAAAGCCAGAGGATAAACAATATGGTGTACAAAATCAACATGACAGGAGGTATAAAGCAAACCTTCTGTAAGGAGCACATGCAAAGAAAGTATGGACAATATTCTTCCAGAATTGAATTCTTAGCATCTTCTACTAGAATAAGTAAGACCAATATTCTTTTAGAATAAGAAAAGGTGATATTCTTCTCATGTAAACGCGTACAAGAGAAAGACTTGGAATCGAGCATTAAATAGATCAAGTGCATTTGTTTTAGAATTGTATATTAAAGCATGATATGTTTTTTAAGAATTTATTTCATTTTTATGACATTTTGTTAGAATATACATAATTGTATTAAAATGTATAAGACTAGTATTCTGTAAGAATATGTATAAATCTACATTTAGTTGTCCATGAATATACAAAGATCTTGTTAATTTTCAATTAATGGTTCAAGAATGTTGTTTTCTTCAAGAAGTTAATTTAATATCATTTTAACAAAGTAACATTCTGACAGAATAAAATCGGATATAACTAAAAATTATGTTAGAATTAAAATTGAATTAATTAAAAAAATCATAAATTTTAAATGAGGAGAATTAATTATCCCCTAAAAATCTGGACTTTCCTTTTTTAAATTTATATCAGTTGACTAAAATACACTTATGGTGAAAGTAAATGGTATTTTTCAATTATTTTTAATTCAATAATATATATTAATCACTTTCTTAAAATAACCAAAATGATTGGCTCACAATGATTCCTACATCCATACAATAATTAGTTAGAATAAAATAACCTAAGCCTATATATATATATATATATATATATATATATATATATATATATATATATATATATATATATATATATATATATAAACAGGATCGGGTGAGTGACTCTTTTTAAAATGAGGACACCTTAAAAAAATTGAAAAAAAAATACAAATCATAAAATCGAGCATAGTACTACACCGGAGAGAAAAAAAAATTGGGAAAAAAAAATTTGGATCATTAAAATTGAAGCATGGATCATTTTTATGATCCATGATTCAACTTTTATGATCAATGATTCAATTTTAATGATGCAAAAATTTTTCTAATTTTTTTTCTCCCGAATATAGTATTATGCTCGATTTTATAATTAATATTTTTTTAGATTTTTTTTTCAATTTTTTTAAAGTGTCCTGACGAGTCCTCACTTTAAAAAAAATCATCACCGGAACCGGACTATATATATATATATATATATATATATATATATATATATATATATATATATATATATATATCAAGATTGTGAAGATCGTTCGACGATAGCTCGGCGGTCAACTGACG
This sequence comes from Lactuca virosa, assembly GCF_052849685.1. Taxonomy (NCBI): domain Eukaryota; kingdom Viridiplantae; phylum Streptophyta; class Magnoliopsida; order Asterales; family Asteraceae; genus Lactuca; species Lactuca virosa. Next base: position 91,664,139 of record NC_136426.1, read on the forward strand.
TCAAGCGACTAATCAGACTAAGCAACGATTAATAGGGAACCCTAAATTATTAATAAAATGATATAAAAAATTAATATATCCTAAAAAAATAAGTATTTGAAAATTTTATATTTTAAAATTTTGAAATTTTAAAAAATTTAGTATAATTTTTTTAGAATTTGAAAACTTAAAAACTTAAAAATTTAAAATTTTGGTGTACTATTTGAAAATAAAAAAATTTGATTTTTTTAAATATTTCCCGCATATAACCACCGAAGACCACCAAACCCAAGTTTGACCAATTTTCGCCAAACACCCTAATCATAATCGGCTCAAGGCCGTTAAATGGTTATTCGCCGATTAATCAGTCGTCAATGTTGATTTCTATAACACTGATATATATATATATATATATATATATATATATATATATATATATATATATATATATATATATATATATATATATATATATATATATATATATATATATATATATATATAATACATTATAGGGGTGCAAGTCAGCTGAACGTTCCGAAGGCCTAACGAGTTAAGCGAGTTTCTTTTTTCTTTTTTCAAGGACAATCCTTTTTGTTTCCCCTGATATACTATAAAAATATAAAGATGATGTATACACATTCTTAAAATGTAGTTTTTTATATTTTTTTTATTCTATTAACAGTTTTTAGTCGTAATTTTACCTTCTTAAAAATGTAGTTTCTTAGGAATAAGCATTACATAGTTAATGCCAATAAAAAATAGTTAAACTACCTTTAAATAGGGTGGAAATAGGGTGGAGTGTATAATAACTACAATTAGAATAAAATTTACAAAAAAAACCGTATATATTAACTACTTATAATCAGCTTTTTCGAAAAATAATGCAATTTCAACCAATAAAAATATTTCAAGATTTTATTAGGGTGTCTTTATGGTAAATTTTTTTTTGGAAACGACAACTTTTATAAAAAGAACCCACGACTAGCAAGAAACTAGCGAAGGAACAAACCAACAGAAAGAACATTGTTCAAACTAAAACAAATACAAAAGAACAACAAATGACAATTAAAGACATCCCCAAAAAAGATCTGTTGACCATTCTTCCCAAGTGCACATTACTTGTTTACCCCTGCATTTTAACCAAAAATACACCATTGATTTTACGGCTTCAACACCGGTTGTGGGCTTTGCGAATACTCCTTTAAACACACGATCATTCCTGAGTTTCCATAAGTTCCAGATAAGTCCATGACATATGGTGACGAATCTCTTTCTCATCTTCAAATTTCGACCCCATCCGTTTGCATATTCCAACAGTTCACCCACAGATGTGAATGAGTTATGTTGCACACCACACCAAGAAAGGATTTTATCAGTAACAGAACGAGCAAATGGGCATAGAAGTAGTATATGATCTGCACACTCGGATTCATTGATGCATGCACCGCATGTAATCGTCGTGAGGTCAATACCACGAGATCGTAACGCCACCGCTGAAGGGATCTTCTTTTGTAATGCCCGCCAAATAAAACAATTGACTTTATTAGGAGATACCTTATTCCATTTGAAGACAAAGCTGGTTGAGGCGCAAGAGGGGGATGGGGACAATTTTGATGCAATCTTTTTCCGCATGTTACTCACCGAGAATGTCCCACTATTATCTAGGATACATCGCCATTCATCCTCACCTGGTACCAACCTAACTAGATCAAGATCCCTATGTAAATTGATCAGGTTGTTGGATTCAACTATGTCTTCTACTCGAATGGACCAGTGTCCTTCAAAAGTACCCTCAAAAAATCTATCTGCCACCAAACAGTTCTTCCTTGATTCAAGCTCAAACAGTGATGGGTACTTGACTTTTAAGGGCACCGTACCTAGCCATCTATCGAACCAGAACAAAGAGTTTTCACCTGATTTTATATGCACTTTAAAGATATCTTCAATCTCTAACCCATGTTTTTTGAGATCAGTCCTTGTTGCAGCAATATTCTTCCAAACACCAGGAACGTTCCTGCGTGATAGATAGTCATGTGGTTTGTTATGGATATTATGAATCCCTTTTATAGTGCAACTCCAGATCGAATTTTTTTCCACTTTCAGTCTCCACCACCACTTGACTAATAAGCTTGTATTTAGAGTACGAATTGATCCCATGCCTAGACCACCCTCAGATTTAGGGGCCACAATTTTATCCCACGACACCCAATGGATCTTCCTATTATTTTCATCACCACCCCATAAAAACCTTCGGTGAATCCTCTCCAAAGCCTCAGTGACTGCCATCGGTGCCTTAAACAAAGAGAAGAAATAGGTTGGGAGATTCCCCAAAACTGAGGTAATTAGGGTCAACCTCCCACCGAAAGACAACGCCTTTGCTTTCCAGGCTGAAAGTTTTGACTGAAATTTATCTAGAATCGGTTTCCAATTTTTTATTAAGTTCATATTTGCACCCACCGACACACCAAGATAATTGAATGGGAATGTGCCCGCTTCACAACCAAGGATGCTAGCCCAATTTGCGGACTCACGATCTGAAGCCCCGATCCCGAATACCCTAGATTTGTGGAAATTGACTTTGAGACCCGAGGAGGCGTTGAAGCATTTGAGGATCCGTGATAAATTTTTAAGATTGGTTCTAGACCATTCACCGACAAATAAGGCATCGTCCGCATAGAAAAGATGTGATAAAATGGGACCGTTGTTCGGGATTTGAATACCTTTGAAGATTCCTTTGTCTCTAACTGCCTCCAATGCAACATTGAGACCTTCTATTGCTATGATGAAAAGAAATGGGGACAATGGATCGCCTTGTCTGACCCCTTTAGAAACTTCGAATTCTTCTGTGGGAGATCCGTTTATAATTACCGAGGTACGCGCGGAAGTAAGACACCCATGGATCCATGATCGCCACTTGCTGCCGAAACCCATTTGGGCGAGAATGGAGTCAAGGTACTGCCAGTTTAAAGAATCGAATGCCTTATCGAAGTCTACTTTGAACATCAACACCTTTTTTTGCACTTTCTTAGCCCATGACAACAACTCATTTATCACCAAGGGTCCATCAAGAATACTTCTACCTTCCACGTATGCGGATTGCACATCACCTATGAGCCCACCAATGACCTTTTTGAGACGCAACGCTAAGATCTTGGAGATTATTTTATACATACATCCAATGAGACTGATTGGGCGATAATCAGTGAGCGAGATGGGATCTTTAATCTTTGGAGCGAGAGTAATGAATGATGAACTGCATCCCCTTGCTAAAGTCCCAAATTTGTCGAAGTGAATAACAAAATTCATCACGTCTACTTTAAATAAATCCCAATAGGTATTGATAAATTTAAATGTTAGTCCGTCAGGCCCAGGGGCCTTGTCACTACCGCATGCCCAGACCGCTGTTTTTACTTCTTCAAGCGTAAATGGAGATTCAAGTTTAATTGCCTCCATCATGGATAAAGACTTGAATAGTGGACTGATGAGTTTAGGCCTCGAAGTCTTAGTCTCAGTGAACTTGCTTTTAAAGAAACAGAGAGCTTCCCCTTTTACTTCATCTACCGCACTGGTCCATTTACCATTCACCATTAAGCCGTTAATTCTATTCTTTCCATTCCTGCTATTGATAAATCCATGAAAAAATTTTGTGTTCTCGTCCCCTTCTACATTCCATTTCACCCGAGAGTTCTGTTTTAAATCTAACACAACAAGTTTCTCAAGTTCTAATAGCTTTTGAAGGCCCTGACTTCGTGATTGTAGTTCATGATCTGTTAAGGATCTATCTTCAGCGGCTTTCTCAATCTGCGCAATTTCCCATATGACTTTAATTACATCTTGATGCTCTTCTAAGACAATCCTTTTCTTCCACTGCTTGATCTCATCTTTCAAGAATTTGAGCTTATTGGCAAGATATGCGTCTGGGTAACCGAACCCAAAGAACTTCTCCCACGCTTCCCTAACAGTGGAGTGGAATCCATCTTTGAGAAGCCATGAATTAAATAGTTTAAATGGGGGAGGGCCATAGTCTGCATTGAGGGATTTTAGGGTGATGGGACAATGGTCTGAGATTTCACGGGGGTGTGCTGTCACAACAAGGGAGGGAAAGGCAGATAGGAAATTTGAACATGCCAGAAACCTGTCTAGTTTACTAAGTTTTGCACCAACTCTGGACATGTATGTGTATGCTTCGCCACCCATTCTGAAATCATGTAGTTCCGCCTCTTGAATGAACTCATTAAAAGAGAATGCGCTGGTCGGACAAAAGTGTGAATTAAATCTCTCTTCCTGTCTTCTTACTGCATTAATGTCACCAAATACGACCCAATTGCCCGTTTTTATACACCTGATTGATAGTAGCTCTTTCCATAGGTTCTTTTGATCAACAAGATGCGAAGACGGTGTCCCCATCAATTCCAATCTATTTACCTATAACAATGATATAATGACTTGATTTTATAATTTCTTTTTTCTGAAAGCATAGTGTGTTCCACATCGATACTAAGCCACCGGAACGTCCGTTAGAATTTAGACCTTCATGCTCGAAATCTTGAGAACCCCAACACCCTTGAACATCGGTTCTTTCATGGTCTGTTAATTGAGTTTCCTGCAAACCCACAAAATCGGCCTTGTGTAGGTTTTTTAGTTTCCTCACCCAATTGACTTTCGCCTCCACCCCAATGCCACGAACATTTAGTGATATGCAATTCATTGATCAAACATTTCTCCTACAACTTCTGCTAGGGTTGAGTCCCTCTCGTTGACCAGAAATCCGATCGCGGCCCCAACCGCAACTGTTTCCTCTAATTCTGACACAATACCAACATCACTTGCCGACGCATGATTTACCACACAGGTCGAATGGTTTAACATTTCGTTCATTGTCTTGGATTGATTTCCCAGCACCGGTTGATTCAATTTAAGAGCGAGGAGAGTAAAATTACTATTTGGTATAGAGTTCTGATCAGATATGTGTGACAGGAGCACCGATTTATCTCTCTCTTTTTTTTTTCTGTTTATGACCACCACTAATAGAACCCTCCTCAGTAGTCCGATCAATAGCATGGGCTTGTTGAGAAGTGAAGGAAAAGGCCACGTTCGTAGTAGGGAACGACCCAAAACAACCTGAAGGGACTAATTTTTCCACTGGCCCAATAAAAGAGGTATTATTTGATGGATTGGGGTCCACCGATATACTTTGGGTAGTTTCTATATTACGTTTGTCTAGAAAAGGGATGTTGGGAATTTCATTCGTCACTACCGCATCGGGAAGCTGCGATTCATTAATCCCCTTCTTTGCCACGCTAAACGGCTTTTCGTTCGCCACCGCCTCGTTACCCACAATCGCCGGTACTGGCCCAGATGTCGCCGGAGATTTGTCCTGCATCTTTACTTGCGTCGCCTCCGGTCTAGTTTCATCTTTCTCAACTATCACACATTTGAATAAAGGGGGTTAAACTGTCAAATGTGTGATAGTTGAGTTTTGGACTATGGATCCTTATGGATTATAGGGTGGCCGAAATTAAGGAGTATGGGCTCCTTGAATTCGTCCAAGCCTTAATCTAGAAGGATCTTTGGATTACTTAGGGATTAAGTTATTCAATTAGGGTTAAGGATGTAACCCTAGAAGCTCACAGTATAAATAGACCCCTAGGGTTGGAGAAATCGGCCACCTTGCTTCCTTGGGAACCCTAGAGCCAATTTCTACACCTCTCTCCTCTCTCCAAATCAACCTCTTGCTAGTTGGTGTTTGTAAGCCATTAGAGGAGTGACAATTGTGACTCTAAGCTCCAAGAACAAGAAGATTCAAGCAAGCAATCAAAGGTATTCATCTAGATCTGATTTCATATGTCAAGTTTCCATTGTATTCACTAGATCTAGAATTGGAAGTCTTGGATACATTGCATGTTCAATTAGAGAAACCTAGATCCAAGTATTAGGGTTTGCATGTGCACATAGGAAAGTTCTTATGGCTCAAACCCATCAGTGGTATCAGAGCTTAGATTGATTTCTATTGAATTGATGCATTGTTTGATTGTTCTTGCCATGAAAAATCGTTTTTTTGTGCCCTTGACTAACAGACTCGGCGAGTCCCATTGTGGACTCGACGAGTAGCATGAACTCGACGAGTCCATAATGGGACTCGGCGAGTCGGAGCGTCTGTCAGAGTGATTTTCGGGATTTCTTGCTGTTTTGCTTAAGGATACTTGCCTAAATCGTTTTGGGTCCATAAAATCCGAATTTTATCATATGTTTGACTATATCCTTGACAAAAAAAAGATAGTTACCATTTGTTTAAATAATAATTTCCTTATTTGATAATAATTGATTATTTGACTTAATTGGTGAATTGTCTTGCAAGTAATATTGACTAGGTCAAATTTAGATAGTCATTAAATTAATTAGTTGATTTATATTATTTGCTAATTGATCCTTTATGTTTTGATAAGTTCAAAACTTGCCCTCAAGTTTTGAAATTTAAGTTTTGTGATTAAAAAGTTTTAATTTGAACTAATTAAATTTCAAACCTTAGAATTTTACATGTTTTAAAATTCAACCTTATACTTATAATATTATAAGATTAATATATATATATATATATATATATATATATATATATATATATATATATATATATATATATATATATATAAAACTTAAATGCTAGTCTTACCGTTAGTAGGCCTCATTCACGAAGCCGATCTATAAGGGGGTATAAGGTTATGGCCTATAAAATGGCCGTTTAATGGGTGTCCATTTTCACCCACCGCTTCCTTGATTGGTGGAGGGTCGTTAGCCGAACGGGTAGGATCGGGCAAACCTTTCCTCATTAAAAGTATAATGAATCTATATAAAGTAACTAAATGTTTTTACAAAATTCCCAATCTTAGTTACTTTAGGAAAAAGTGAATTTGATGCAATTCCATGAAATTACACTTTGTACCCTTGCTAAGACGTTAATGGAGCGCGTGTGGTTAACCGGCACATTAATTGGGTTCTGAGCAAAGGTGGCAAAGGGTGACTCATTGTTTGTCATAGTTCGATGGAGCGTGTGTGGCTAACCGGCACATCGAATAGGTGATTGTAACAATAAGGGCACCATGTACATTTGCATGGTTGTTCACACCCACTTTGTGATCCTCGACATCCCATTCACAAACTAGAGAGGCATATCGAGATTTAAACATGCCATTGAAAGGTTCAATGAATCTCAAAGTATCTAGGAGTTTTCAATACATTTAAAACCTAAATTCTTTTTCGTTTTTCATGGTGGAGAATTAGTGAATCGACATTCACTTGCCTTCAAATTATTTACTTATTAGATTACGACATCCCTCTTCTAATTTGTGTATAATGTTGTTGGTTCCTAGCCCTAATTTTTCATTTGGGTGATTAATTTGGGAAATTCATTTCTAATCAACTTTGTTCTTTTTCCTTTTCAGATGTCGAACGCAAACAACAACGCTTCTGGTTCAAACTCCTCTGGTTCATTCTCACTCATGAACTTGTATGGGAAAGTGATCTTCGATGGGACCAATTTCAGTAATTGGATCCGCAACATTCGCATGGTCACTCGCTACGAGGACAAAGAATATGTCCTCGACGAGAAGCTAAAGGAGATTGACATCGAAACTGCCACCGCCGATGAGATCGCGACCTACGAGGCCCACGAGCGTGATGCCACGAAAGTCTATTGCATCATGCTCGTGACTATGACTGCTGAACTCCAAAAGTCCTATGAGGACAAGTACCCCTATGAGATGCATCAGGATCTGCTGGAACGCTACCACCAGAGCGCTAGGCAAGAGAGGTATGAGATCATCACTTCGATGATCACTACCAAATATGGCTAGAAACAAGGTTTTAGATATTCGCCAGATATGGCTAGAAACATCATTTCATTTCATGGTTTATATAAACAAGGTTTTAGATATTCATTTGATAATGAAAAGGGTTCTATTTATGCTTATTTTAATAATGTTTTATATTTTGAAGCATTGCCTTGTAATGGAATATATGAAACTGTGATGGTTGTAGACAACTTAGGAAATGATGTGTTGTGTATGGATTCTTCCAATAGTATGGATAAATCATGCTTGTGGCATTGTCGTCTTGGACATGTCAAGGAGAAACGCATAGCCCAACTCCAAAAGGATGGAGTGTTGGAGTCATTCGACCTTAGGGACGATGACGTGTGCGGGTATTGTTTACTTGGAAAGATGACCAAGTCACCCTTCACTGGCACTTATGCGAGGGGTGAGGGTTTATTGGACCTCATACATACAGATGTATGTGGACCCTTTAGATCCACTACAAGGGACGCGAATCGCTTCTATGTGAATTTCACAGACGATTATAGCAGATATGGGTATATCTACTTAATCAAGCACAAGTCAGAAACCTTTGAAAAGTTCAAAAAGTTTAAACAAGAAGTGGAGAATCAGTTGGGCAGGAAAATCAAGATGCTTCGATCTGATCGAGGTGGAGAGTACCTAAGTATTGAATTCCACGACTACCTCAAGGAATGTGGAATAGTTTCACAATTGACGCCACCTAGGACACCACAATTGAATGGTGTAGCTGAGAGGCGTAATCGAACCTTGCTAGACATGGTTCGTTCCATGATGAGTCGTGCTTCACTGCCTATCTCATTCTGGGGGTATGCCTTAGAGACTGCCGCCCATATCCTTAACTTAGTCCCTACAAAGAAGGTTGCCAAAACACCTCACGATATGTGGACAGGGAAAGCTCCCTCGTTGGCACATATCAAGGTTTGGGGTTGCGAGGTATTCGTAAGACGAGAGACTCACGACAAGCTCGAACCTCGTAGTGAGCGATGTATTTTCATCAGCTACCCACAGAAATCCTTTGGATATCTCTTCTACAGACCGAGTGACAATGTAGTCTTCGTTGCGAGGAGAGGGGTTTTCCGAGAGCGAGAACTCATAAGCCATGGAGACAGTGGGAGACAAATCGATCTTGAAGAGCTTCAAGAGTCGAGCGATGAAGGAACCTCTAACACTGGCGCTCAACCCGAGGAGGAAACTCCGGTTGAACCAATTGACGAGTCCTTACCTCTTAGACGTTCCGAAAGGGTTAGTGTTCCACCCCAGTTTTATGGTTTTCATATTACTATGGAAGGGGATACGTTCATTAGTGATAGTACATTAGTGAATATGGACGAACCTAACAGCTATAAGGAAGCCATGGCAGGCCCAGGGTCTGTGAACTGGAAAGAGGCTATGGACAGCGAGATTCAGTCCATGTATGACAACCAAGTTTGGAATTTGGTTGACAATGTACCAGGTCGTAAGACGGTCGGGTGCAAGTGGATCTTCAACAAGAAGACTGACGTGGATGGAAACGTGCACACTTACAAGGCGCGATTGGTTGCGAAGGGTTTCACTCAAACTCCTGGAGTTGACTACGACGAAACATTCTCACCAGTTGCGAAGATAAAGTCTATCAGGGTGATGCTGGCCATTGCTGTATTTCATGACTATGAAATATGGCAGATGGATGTCAAAACCGCTTTCCTTAATGGGAAGTTGGCTGAGGATGTTTACATGGCTCAGCCAGAGGGTTTTGTCAATGCGAAGCATCCCAACAGAGTGTGTAAGCTTGAGAAGTCCATTTATGGACTTAAGCAAGCGTCTCGCAGATGGAATCTTTGTTTTGACGAGAAGGTCAAAGAGTTTGGTTTTCTGCGAAGCGAAGATGAATCGTGTGTATATGTCAAAGCCAGTGGGAGTGTAGTAAGTTTTCTCGTATTGTATGTCGACGACATACTACTCATAGGAAACGATATCCCGACACTGCAGGAGGTTAAGTCCTGGCTCGGGAAGTGCTTCTCTATGAAGGACCTCGGAGAGGCTTCCTATATTTTGGGAATAAGGATAGCGAGAGACAGAAGTAAGAAACTAATTGGACTTAGTCTGAATACTTATTTGGACAAGGTACTAAAACGTTTTAGTATGGAGAATTCAAAGAAAGGGGAGTTACCAATCCAGAGTAATGCCAAGTTGAGTAAGACTCAAAGTCTGAGTACCGAAGTCGAGATAGCAGAAATAAGCCGAGTACCATACGCTTCCGCAGTCGGCTCGATCATGTACGCTATGACTTGTACTCGCCCTGATGTTGCCTTCGCTTTGAGCATGGTCAACAGATATCAAGGGAACCCTGGCAGAGCGCATTGGATCGCAGTCAAGAACATTCTTAAGTACCTTCGGAGGACCAAGGAATGGTTTCTAGTCCTCGGTGGGAGTGATGACTTAAAGGTGCGAGGGTACAGTGATGCCTGCTTTCAGACCGATAGGGACAACTATCGTTCGCAGTCGGGCTGGGTCTTTACCCTCAATGGAGGAGCAGTAACTTGGAAGAGTTCCAAGCAGGAAACTGTAGCTGATTCAACGTGTGAATCAGAGTACATTGCAGCAAGCGAAGCGTCAAAGGAGGCAATATGGTTGAAGAACTTCATTGGAGACCTTGGTGTTGTGCCAGCCATAAAGGAGCCTATGGAGATTTTCTGTGATAATGAAGGAGCGGTTGCCTTGACCAAGGAACCAAGAGATCACGGTAGATCTCGACATATCGACATAAAATATCAGTTTATTCGACATCGGGTGGAAGAGGGACTCCTCGTAGTGAAGAGGGTATCGTCAGAAGATAACCCATCAGATCCGCTTATGAAGGGACTGAGCAGGGTTAAGCACTTGCAGCACGCTAGGAGCATTGGGCTGAAGGACGATATTAGTTTATATTAGATAGTTTAGAAACGTGTAATAGATAAAGTTGTTATTAACATTCGATGATTAAATAAAGGAGTATTATTTATTAGTAATGTTAATGTCTTATGTTAATCTTTTACCTATTGTTTCATTTTTTGCATGTTTTGACTTCCTGAATAATTGAGTTATTTGATAATAATTGAATTATTCGAACGGTCCACAGTCGTTCATATGTTGGAAGTAGATATGAATGAAGACTGTCATGAATTGGTGTGTAGATTGTCTAAAGTGTATTAGACATAGCAAAAGTTTTGCTGCGACGTTCATGAGTGCTTATGAACTTGATTTGAGCATTGGAATAAACCCACACTTGCTGGAATCACTTCATGGAATTTATCACGAGTGATCGCAAGATGGTAATATCATATGGTCTTAAAACCTAGATATATGGTTTATTGTTTGTTAATTGGTTGTGCATTGATAATGCGTAAACGCATCAGTAATTTGATGTTATAAAACGCATTGTTGTGTATGATTTGATTAGTGGATAGTAAATGCATATAAGTCGAAGTTTATCTGTTCCTTTTATCCTAAGAGGGTAAAAGCGACATCAGGTCCCCTCGATGATTTGATTTGACTTATGTGTCGGGCCCGCTCAGGACTGAATTGATGTGTTCAATTAAGTTCTATGTCAAATGAATCTGAGATCAAGAAACCAATTGCTGGATAACAAGTATGACAATGTTCCATGTGATTGTCCGCATGATATCTAGAACAGAGGATTATACGATCCCTTATCTGAAGGATAGGTTACTGATAAGATCAGAGTTTGACAGCGTCTTTGAGAGCTACGATTGCTAATCGGATTGTGATTGCATTTATAGTTACTAGACTTATCCAAGTGGGAGACTGTTGGATTAGTGTCTAAGCCCGTAACTATATTTGGTAAGTACTTCACCCGGTTGTGCATGGTCCTTTTGGGTTGCCTTCACCATAGCAACTTGACAGGGTGATTTATGAAGAGAGAGAAGGATATTATTATATTAATATATTATGAGAATAATATATTACAGGAATAATACTATTATTTGATTAATATTAGTCATAGATTAATTAAGAATTAATTAGGTGACTAAAAGAGGTTAATTGAATAAAGGGGGTTAAATTGTCAAATGTGTGATAGTTGAGTTTTGGGCTATGGATCCTTATGGATTATAGGGTGGCCGAAATTAAGGAGTATGGGCTCCTTGAATTCGTCCAAGCCTTAATCTAGAAGGATCTTTGGATTACTTAGGGATTAAGTTATTCAATTAGGGTTAAGGATGTAACCCTAGAAGCTCACAGTATAAATAGACCTCTAGGGTTGGAGAAATCGGCCGCCTTGCTTCCTTGGGAACCCTAGAGCCGATTTCTACACCTCTCTCCTCTCTCCAAATCAACCTCTTGCTAGTTGGTGTTTGTAAGCCATTAGAGGAGTAACAATTGTGAATCTAAGCTCCAAGAACAAGAAGATTCAAGCAAGCAATCAAAGGTATTCATCCAGATCTGATTTCATATGTCAAGTTTCCATTGTATTCACTAGATCTAGAATTGTAAGTCTTGGATACATTGCATGTTCAATTAGAGAAACCTAGATCCAAGCATTAGGGTTTGCATGTGCACATAGGAAATTTCTTATGGCTCAAACCCATCAAATCTCAGTTACATTTTACACTTTTACCCCTACAATTAACCCAGAGATGCACCAACGAGGTGATGCGACAAATCAAATACGAACATTTCAAAGGCCTAAAGATACTAGGTGGAGTTCTCATTTCAAATCAATATGTAGTTTTATGAGATTGTTTGGTCCATCTTGTGTAGTATTGAATGACATTGCTATAAAAGGTTCTACATCTTCTCATAGTGGTGATGCGAGATATGCACTTACACATGCATTATCATTTGATTTTTTCATTGTTATACACATGATGAAAGAAATAATAGGGATAACTGACATGCTTTGCCAAACTTTACAATAAAAATCTGTAGATATTGTTAATGCTCTGGCCTTGGTTTCTATAACAAAAATGTGGATTCAAAAGTTGAGAGTGTAAATATCTGTGGAGCCCAAGATTGTCTCTCCAAAAGAGCCATTGTGGAGAGAAGGGGGCCCAACATATATAGTCACTTATAAGACCATGTCGCACCGATGTGAGATACAATAACATTCCCCCTTAGAGTCGGAGGCTCGATGATGATAGACAAAGATGTGTTGGGCCATGGGGGTACGGTACGCCGACTCTGATACTATGTAAATATATGTGGAGCCCATGATTGTCTCTCCAAAGATCCCTTGTGGAGAGAAATGGGGACTCCGACATATATAGTCACTTATAAGACCGTGTCACACCGATGTGGGATACACTAACATAAATATGAAGGTTGGCAATATCTTTTGTATCAAGTGGTTTGTTTCTGTGAGAATAATAGCATTCCCGTCCCCAACATGAATGAAACTTATAGATATGTAATTCGCCAACATCGTGACAAAGACAATATAACAATATATCATCACTACCGAGTTGAAATATTCATTGTTGCTATTGATAGTCAGTTCCAATAGTTGAACTACAGATTTAATGAGTCTACAACAGAGCTTCTCCGTCTCAGTGTTTTGCTAGATCCAAGAAAATCCTTAAATGTAGAGGATATATGTAAACTAGCAACATCATATTTTCCTCTAGACTTTATAGAGCATGAAAGGAATTTGTTGAAACTTGAATCACAACATTATGAACTAGATGTGAAAAATCACCCACAACTGAAAAATTCTACAATTTCTGAGTTGTGTAGAGGCCTACATGAAACAGGAAAGTCGGGTACTTATCATGTAACATCCAGTTTCGGTATGTTTCTTAATTCACGATTGTGGTTCGTAATTCGATTATGTAAAGGCTTTGGGATTCAAGGGAATAATGTTTAGACCTTATTGAATGTTAATAATATTGGTTATGAGATCTAGTCCCTTGATTTGTTTGTTGGAACCAAAGACTAAAATGGAAAAAGTTATATGCCAGGCTTCTTGCATGGATTATGATTTTATTTCGACAAGTGTTAAGCCAAAAGTAAATAGATAGAATCGTGGGGCTCGTCAATACCTTTCTGTGCATATAAAGAACGCCGAAAACAGAGTTGAAACCAAGGAGTTACGGTTGTCTGAAGTTCAATTGGAAATTGGGAATTTTGCCCTACGTTGGGGGTAGGAAATCCCCTATGTTGGGATTAGGTGCTGAATTTTAGACGTGAGTTTCATGACCTACACTTGGCATAGGTTATGCTATGTTGGGTGTAGCCACTGCAGACCAAAACCCTAACCCTAAGGTTTTGAGCCGTATTTAAGGGCTCTAACTTCTTGTGATCTGTACATCCGTAATTTTACGGCCAGAAAAGACCGATTTATTTATGCTTATTAAAAATCAGAGTATCATTTTTAAAGAATTATAATGCGGAATTTGTTCCCAAAAACATGATAATAATACTATCAAAACATTTCCAAAGAAATGTACTTTATTTATATTAAAAAACTTGGGATGTCATCGTCAATATAGTACATAAGCATAAACAAAATATTACAGGCTTATAATAATACATTAACCTATTGACCTACATTCCATTATCCTCTCATCAAGATCAACTCAACACACATGTGCTTTCGTACCGCTACCTGTGATACAAGGAAACTGAGTGGGTCAAACTTGGGGAAGTCTGGTGAGCACATAGGGTTACAACCCACAATAATTAAATTCTTTATTTATATTATTTTCATCAAACAATTCAACCCGACTATCCATTCCCGTTATCCTCACATTATGACCCTAAATAATAGTCTCAAAGGACCTATCCTAAGGATCAATGTAAGCATCAGGGTAGACAACATTGCTTAAGGGATTCCTTAGCAAATTCATATCAATAAGGAAACCATTGGGGGGGGGGGGGGATGGAGTACATATTTAGTGAACACATAGTTCAAAAACACGTACATGTTGCGAGCATGCTAGTGTTCCACTGGACTGTCTAGACAGTCTGTGGTCATCATCTATACTCCTCTAAACAACTAGATCATCTATAACGTCAAGGCCTCTCATTTTATCATCATCTTATCTCATCTATTTTATCATTATCATCCCTTTTTCTACCCAATATATATATATATATATATATATATATATATATATATATGATTAAATCAAATAAACTTGTATTATAACATTTCATCTAGCACATATGTCAGGAAGTACAAAGAATAGACACATTATGTAAAAGGCAATTCTACTAGGGGTTGTTGTGGAAAATAAAAATTATATGGCAGCAAAAGGCAATTCTACTCAGGTATGTGGCTAATAAATGTCGTGGCTAATAAAAATGTCATGTAAGGGTATGTGATGTCTTTTCATCATTTGGTGGAGGCTAATACATTGAGGATTAGTGTGGATTGTAATGGGAAATCATTACAAGAGTTGAATCACAATAACAAAGGAGATTCTCAATCTGTGATTTGGCCTCTAAATGAAGGTTTTGGTGAGTCTCACTCAAATAATGGTGATTCTTTTGTTCCTGTCAAACATTCAGTTGATGGACTTTTGGTGATAGAAAAACTCAATGATTTCATTGAAATGGGTAAAGCCATGGGATTTGCTATGAAGGTTGTGAAAAAATTTACATGATTTTCTTAATGGGTTGGAGCTAATGAGGTGTTAATATGAATTTCTTCCCTTTAAATGTTCAGGGGTTTGGTAACAAGGAGAAAAAACTTAGTTTTATGAGTTATATATATATATATATATATATATATATATATATATATATATATATATATATATATATATATATATATATATATATATATATATATATATATATAAACACGGTGTTAATTTTCTGTCATTACATAAACAAAAATGACAAGTATGGATGTTTTTATGGCACGTGCGGTATATGTTAATTCTTATTTTGATTATATGTGTAGCTTAGGTAGAGGTCGGTCGGGTGTACTTCATTGTGTGTGGGATAAGGTTGTGTTTGTTAATAATAAGATCTCTTTGTCAGAGGTGCATGTTATGGTTGAAGGAATGTGGATGGCTAATGGTAAACCTCTTTTAGTTATCTCAATCTATGCTTTGCTGAATGTGAATGATAGGAAGCTGTTGTGGGATCAGTTATTGCGAGTTAATGCTAGATGACAGGGAGAGATAGTTATCATGTGTAATTTTAATGAGGTCAAATTAGAATCTGAAAGGCATGGGTCGGTTTTTTTTATAGTCATTGATTTCTTCACCTCATGATTTCTTCACCTCGTGATTTCTTTAGCGAAGTCGAGATCCAAGTTCAGTGATTCTTCCATATCTGTTTTAAGGATTTGTTTTTTAACCCAGATCTAAAAATGATATGTGCTTGAACCCAAATCTGAACCTGATGTTCTTGAAACTCATTTGGACCTGCAAACTGAAGATGAACCACCAATTTCAAGAAATCTTGGTTTTATGTGTGTTCAAAAAATCAGAAACACATAGAGAGATAAGTGAGAAGTCAGACCTAATGTAGGTGTGTGTTCTTGAGTTTGCATTATAAAAAAATTAAAGAGAGTAGATAGAACTGGATCCCGATCTATGTTCTTGAATTTTCATTTTCAGAATTCATAAACATACACACACACAGAGAGAGAGAGAGAGATTTCTTTTTTATTTGTCTTTTTCTTTTTAATTAGAAAAATTGACAAAGTAATTAAAAAAAAAAAAGGAAAAAAAGAAAATATTAAAGGCAAATATGTTTTATAAATAATTTTGAAAATTTTGGAACAAACTCGCAAAAAAACGAAAATTTAGACCATTGGTATTAGTATAAAACTTTTTGGATCAAATAATTAGTAATCACAATGCCATTTGTACAGTTTTGTCGAATTACTATTGTGCCTAAGAATTATATATAAAGATTAGGCCCAATATGATGTCCATTGGTCTCTTTATGCCCAGACTACCAACAGCTTGAAGCTGCGCATAGTTAAGGCTAGACATTAATAAATATTCCTATTGTGCCTTTTTAAAATGTTATAGCAGTTAAAGTAGTTGATATAGAAAAAAATTGTAAACTTTGGTAAATTTTATTGTAAAACTGAATATAATTATTAAACCATAAAAATAACCAAAACATAATTATTTTTTATGTAATTTGCTAAGGTTTAAAATCCATTTTCCATTATTTCTAAATTTGCTCTATTCTAATTGATGTTACTGCTTGCTTATCTAATACACTTGGGTTCAGGTCTCTTTAGAATCTTTAGCATAAACCTTTTCTCTAAGTTTATTTTTTGAATACATAGATGGATTTACTTTAAATCAAAACATGATTTGTTTAGTTGAGTTGGTCTAGCATCTTTCACTACACAACACTTTTGAGCATTGATTACTTGCGACACTTTTAATGCTTTATAATGATCTTGTGTTCAAATTATTTCTTCGTTAATGGCCCTAATTGTGTAACCTTGTTCAATTGATGTTGGCATATCATTAGCCCATTATGCACATGCCTTCGTAATTCATAAAGATTTTTTTTGTCTTGCCCCTTTGATTTTTTTTTTGAAAAACGAAATTTTATTAAACCGCTAGCAAGCGGCTAGGGGCAAAGTAGAACAACAGAAAGAAACAAAAGTACAAGAGTTACATAAAATGGAAAATGCACCAAGAAGACCGATTTAAGGAGGTACCCCCTCTCCTGTTTTTTATCCACGTGAAAAAGTTCGCATTGATATCTTCAAAAACACAGGCATGTGATGGAGCAATATTGTTAAAGGAGCAGTCGTTTCTGGCTCTCCACAAAGACCAAAGAGCAGAATGAATGATCGCATGAGTCATCTTTATATGACATTTGTTTCTTTCAATAACTCTAAAATGCTCATCAAAGCATGTCGTAGCTTCAATGCTTTTATATGACATTATTCCACAAGAAACGCCATCTTAAGTCATTAATTTTTTTTAACAACAACATGACTGATTAGGTTTTAATGTCAATACTCCGATTCGTGTTTGCAACAATAATCGATCCCTGGCCTCCACATCCTCGCAAATTAAGAGGCTATGCTTCTACCAATTGGACTATTCCTAATTGGCATAGGTCATATTAATTTAAAAAAAATATATCAAATATACCTTTATATGTAGTAATTTGTATGTAATGTTATAGACTTATAAGCAATAAATGAATTTAATAAGTTATATCAATTTAACGCAATATAATTTATCATTATGACTAATTTAATAACATTTTTTATAGGGAAAATGACGTATAGGCCCTATAATGTTTTTAGGGTTTACCTATTTAGCCACTTAACATATTTTGTGGCTTAATAAGGTAATAAATTACTATTTGTCGGGTCGATTAAGCCTATATTTCAATTGTGAAGGGGTTAGCCGGTCATTTTAAGTCCACCTCCTTCTACTAACACCACATCGGATGCTGACTGTGACTTTCGTCTAATGCCATGTCATTAATTAGTCGCTTCCTTCTTACTGTCGGTATATGCTTTATAAAAGAACCCTTTTACCTCCACTGTTCAACACTTCATCGATAAACCCTTTTTTGTGAGCTGCTTCTGCATCCTCAAGCATGGAACCTGTATTCTTACAAGTAGATGTCCATTTCCAAGGAATGTTCGCCAGAAACCCCATACGCTA